>NC_088424.1:45986503-46326503 GCF_034236695.1 Oncorhynchus nerka | reverse complement strand
ATACACTAAGTTGACTGTGCCTTTAAACAGCTTGGAAAATTCCAGAAAATTATGTCATGGCTTTAGAAGCTTCTGATAGGCTAACTGACATCGTTTGAGTCAATTGGAGGTGTACCTGTGGATGTATTTCAAGGCCTACCTTCAAACTCAGTGCCTCTTTTCTTGACAGCATGGGAAAATCTAAATAAATCAGCCAAGACCTCAGAAAAACAATTGTAGACCTCCACAAGTCTGGTTCATCCTTCATCCTTCATCCTGAAGGTACCACGTTAATCTGAACAAACAGTGCAAATCAATCCCAGAACAACAGCAAAGGACCTTGTGAAGATGCTGGAGGAAGCAGGAACAAAAGTATCTATATCCACAGTAAAACGAGTCCTATATGCTGCATACTGGACCCTATTCCAACTAAACTACTGAAAGAGCTGCTTCCTGTGCTTGGCCCTCCTATGTTGAACATAATAAATGGCTCTCTATCCACCGGATGTGTACCAAACTCACTAAAAGTGGCAGTAATAAAGCCTCTCTTGAAAAAGCCAAACCTTGACGCAGAAAATATAAAAAACTATCGGCCTATATCGAATCTTCCATTCCTCTCAAAAATCTTAGAAAAAGCTGTTGCGCAGCAACTCACTGCCTTCCTGAAGACAAACAATGTATACGAAATGCTTCAGTCTGGTTTTAGACCCCATCATAGCACTGAGACTGCACTTGTGAAGGTGTTAAATTACCTTTTAATGGCGTCAGACCGAGGCTCTGCATCTGTCCTTGTGCTCCTAGACCTTAGTGCTGCTTTTGATACCATCGATCACCACATTCTTTTGGAGAGATTGGAAACCCAAATTGGTCTATTGGTCTACACGGACAAGATCTGGCCTGGTTTAGATGTTATCTGTCTGAAAGATATCAGTTTGTCTCTGTGAATGGTTTGTCCTCTGACAAATCAACTGTAAATTTCGGTGTTCCTCAAGGTTCCGTTTCAGGACCACTATATATTTTACCTCTTGGGGATGACATTTGAAAACATTATGTTAACTTTCACTGCTATGCGGATGACACACAGCTGTACATTTCAATGAAACATGGTGAAGCCCCAAAATTCCCTCGCTAGAAGCCTGTGTTTCAGACAAAAGGTGGCTGCAAACGTTCTACTTTTAAACTCGGACAAAACAGAGATGCTTGTTTTAGGTCCCAAGAAACAAAGAGATCTTCTGTTGAATCTGACAATTAATCTTGATGGTTGTACAGTTGTCTCAAATAAAACTGTGAAGGACCTCGGCTAGATCTACTGCCTCTTTTATTTTACGACTCTCTACTCTCTACTCTCTCTATTATATAATGACAGACCAGCTAGAACTACTGTCTCTTTTATTTTATGACAGACCAGCTAGATTTACTGTCTCTATTATATTATGACAGACCAGCTAGATCTACTGTCTCAATTACTTTATGATAGACCATCTACATCTACTGTCTCTATTATATTACAGCAGACCAGCTAGAGTTACAGTCTCTACTTATTTATGACATACCAGCTATATCTATTCTCTATCATATTATCACAGACCTACTACATCTACTGTCTTTATTATATTATGACAGACCAGCTAGATTATGACAGACCAGGTCACTTGAGTGGGTTGAGTCACTGACGTGATCTTCCTGTCTGGGTTGGCGCCCCCCCTTGGGTTGTGCCGTGGTGGAGATCTTTGTGGGGTATACTTGGCCTTGTCTCAGGATGGTAAGTTGGTGGTTGAAGATATCCCTCTAGTGGTGTGGGGGCTGTGCTTTGGCAAAGTGGGTGGGGTTATGTCCTGCCTGTTTGGCCCTGTCCGAGGGTATCATCGGATGGGGCCACAGTGTCTCCTGACCCCTCCTGTCTCAGCCTCCAGTATTTATGCTGCAGTAGTTTATGTGTCGGGGGGCTAGGGTCAGTCTGTTATATCTGGAGTGCTTCTCCTGTCTTATCCAGTGTCCTGTGTGAATTTAAGTATGCTCTCTCTAATTCTCTCTTTCTCTCTTTCTCTCTTTCTTTCTTTCTTTCTTTCTTTCTTTCTTTCTTTCTTTCTTTCTTTCTTTCTTTCTTTCTTTCTTTCTTTCTCTCAGAGGACCTGAGCCCTAGAACCATGCCTCAGGACTACCTGGCATTATGACTCCTTGCTGTCCCCAGTCCACCTGGCCATGCTGCTGCTCCAATTTAAACTGTTCTGCCTGCGGCTATGGAACCCCGACCTGTTCACCGGATGTGCTACCTGTCCCAGACCTGCTGTTTTCAACTCTCTAGAGCCAGCAGGAGTGGTAGAGATACTCTCAATGATCTGCTATGAAAAGCTAACTGACATTTACTCTAAGGTGCTGACTTGTTGCACCCTCGACAACTACTGTGATTATTATTATTTGACCATGCTGGTCATTTATGAACATTTGAACATCTTGGCCATGTTCTGTTATAATCTCCACCCGGCACAGCCAGAAGAGGACTGGCCACCCCTCAGAGCCTAGTTCCTCTCTATGTTTCTTCCTAGGTTTTGGCCTTTCTAGGGAGTTTTTCCTAGCCACCGTGCTTCTACACCTGCATTGCTTGCTGTTTGGGGTTTTAGGCTGGGTTTCTGTACAGCACTTTGAGATATAAGCTCATGTAAGAAGGGCTATATAAATACATTTGATATCGACATGGTCACAAATGGGTCTTCCAAATGGACAATGATCCCAAGCATACTTCCAATGTTGTGGCAAAATGGTTTAAGGACAACAAAGTCAAGGTATTGGAGTGGCTATCACAAAGCCCTGACCTCAATCCCATAGAAAATTTGTGGGCAGAACTGAAAAAGCATGTGCGAGCAGGGATGCCTACAAACCTGACTCAGTTACACCAGCTCTGTCAGGAGGAATGGGCCAAAATTCACCCAATTTATTGTGGGAAGCTTGTGGAAGGCTACCCGAAACATTTAACCCAAGTTAAACAATTTAAAGGCAATGCTATCAAATACTAATTGAGTGTATGTAAACTTCTGACCCACTGGGAATGTGATGAAAGAAATAAAAGCTGAAATAAATCATTCTCTCTACTATTATTCTGACATTTCACATTCTTAAAATAAAGTGGTGATCCTAACTGACCTAAGACAGTGAATTTTTACTCAGATTAAATGTTAGGAATTGTGAAAAACGTAGTTTAAATGTACGGCCGAGGTGTATGTAAACTTCCGACTTCGACTGTACATAGCTTTAGGAGTGAAAATAAATAAGACTTTTCATTCATTCATAATCTTTATTTGTGCTTCAAATAAAGAAGTTAAACAACAAAAGAAAAACAGCATGTTACAAATCAAAAAGTATTATACAAATCGTATACTAACCGTCAAAACAATTACCATTAGCTCAGTTCCAATAAACTAATTGTTAATTTTGATACAGTAGAATAAAGACAACTTTCATAGCAACCTATTTGAAGAGGCTCCTTGCCATAAGAAGAGTTACTGGGGTGTAGAAGGCTTTTACTCCAGCCGTGTTCTAACACATGGCTTTTACTCCAGCCGTGTTCTAACACATGGCTTTTACTCCAGCCGTGTTCTAACACATGGCTTTTACTCCAGCCGTGTTCTAACACATGGCTTTTACTCCAGCCGTGTTCTAACACATGGCATTCTAGGTTTGAGAACATCTCCAGTGTTCTTTTAAAAAAACATTTTTTATAGAGCTGATCACATCTTGGTGAGACGAAGCGTATTGAGCTTTACAGCGAGAATCGTGGCACCTGCGGCATAGCTGATCTCTCTCAAAATCCCATTCCAGCAGTCCTCCTCAAATCTGTGGGGAAAGGAGAAAGTGCATTGTTCATTGTCTGTGGATTTTCTACACGGATCCAGCAGCACCATTTTAAGACGAATCACTTTTAATTACGTACATTCTCAGTGGCTATGACTAGTTGTACTGACGCACGTTCAGCCAATGTTGCCCTTAATGGGAATTGTTTATTATTACAACAGTCTATAACTGCCCTCCAGGTGTTGTTCATCTGTGGTTATCTACAGCAGGGGTTTTCAAACAAGGCATTCTATGTATTTGAACTATTGCATAGCTAGCACACCTGATTCAACCTGTCAATTAATCATCAAGTGAATCAGGTAAGTGAATCAGGTAAGTGAATCAGGTAAGTGAATCAGGTAAATGAATCAGGTAAGTGAATCAGGTAAATCAATCAGGTAAATTAATCAGGTAAGTGAATCAGGTAAGTGAATCAGGTAAAATCAGGTAAGTGAATCAGGTAAGTGAATCAGGTAAATGAATCAGGTAAGTGAATCAGGTAAATTAATCAGGTAAATTAATCAGGTAAGTGAATCAGGTAAGTGAATCAGGTAAGTGAATCAGGTAAATTAATCAGGTAAGTGAATCAGGTAAGTGAATCAGGTAAATTAATCAGGTAAGTGAATCAGGTAAATTAATCAGGTAAATTAATCAGGTAAGTGAATCAGGTAAGTGAATCAGGTAAGTGAATCAGGTAAATTAATCAGGTAAGCGAATCAGGTAAATGAATCAGGTAAATGAATCAGGTAAGTGAATCAGGTAAATGAATCAGGTAAGTGAATCAGGTAAATGAATCAGGTAAATGAATCAGGTAAATGAATCAGGTAAGTGAATCAGGTAAATTAATCAGGTAAATTAATCAGGTAAGTGAATCAGGTAAGTGAATCAGGTGTGGTCGTTCAGGGCTTATCTCTCGTAAACATAAATGGTACTTTAGCTTCTGACTGAGCATCTGACCAGATGATGCAATATTTTAGTTATGGGTTAACCGAGAATAGTTCAGGGATACAACCATGTTAACTGTCTGGGAGTCCCAGAGGAGAGGTTTAAAAAACAACTGATATTCAGTATGTAGTGCCTATGAATGATCTATGAAGCGTTTATAAGACTTAATAAATGCTCTATAAAGCCTTTCATAAATTGCTATAGCACTAACATTCAGATGTCGTTCATCTCAGTGGGTTGTGGACGCCAACAGTATGCAGTGCTTTATGAATGCTCTATAAAGCACTATGTAGTGTGTATGAATGCTTTATAAGATATTATAGAAATGACCTCCAGATGTCGTTCATCTCAGTGGGCTGTGGCTCGTCGCTGATCTCGCTGGGCATCATGGCGAAACCGCCCACAGCGTACAGACATTCTCCCATGCTGATCATGTTCATGGAGCTACGCTCCTGGGGAAACTCTACAAACTCTGACCACCTGGAACACAGCACACACACACACATTAAAACACACATTAAAATAAGATAACAGCATACACATTAAAACACGCATTATAATAACATGTACTAAATGTAACCCAGGCAGTTCTGTGAACCACGCTCCTGTAATAAATAACCATGCCTGAAACCAAAATACTTCCCACTGGGCAAATTCATTGAAATGACGTGGAAACAACGTTAATTGAACCAGTGTGTGTCCAATGGTTTGTGTTAGCTCCCTGAGGTGATGTCCAGGCTTTAGTTCAGTGGGCTAACATAGTCTTGTAATAACCCGGGTTCAAACCATAGTCTATTACATCACCTAATGAATTAATGACATGAAGAAAAAAAAATGAAAAAAAATCAAGTACAGTCTTAGGGCTCTATTCAATCAAGTACAGTCTTAGGGCTCTATTCAATCAAGTACAGTCTTAGGGCTCTATTCAATCAAGTACAGTCTTAGGGCTCTATTCAATCAAGTACAGTCTTAGGGCTCTATTCAATCAAGTACAGTCTTAGGGCTCTATTCAATCAAGTACAGTCTTAGGGCTCTATTCAATCAAGTACAGTCTTAGGGCTCTATTCAATCAAGTACAGTCAGGGCTCTATTCAATCAAGTACAGTCAGGGCTCTATTCAATCAAGTACAGTCTTAGGGCTCTATTCAATCAAGTACAGTGTTAGGGCTCTATTCAATCAAGTACAGTGTTAGGGCTCTATTCAATCAAGTACAGTCTTAGGGCTCTATTCAATCAAGTACAGTGTTAGGGCTCTATTCAATCAAGTACAGTCTTGGCTCTATTCAATCTATTCAATCAAGTACAGTCTTAGGGCTCTATTCAATCAAGTACAGTCTTAGGGCTCTATTCAATCAAGTACAGTCAGGGCTCTATTCAATCAAGTACAGTATAGGGCTCTATTCAATCAAGTACAGTCAGGGCTCTATTCAATCAAGTACAGTCAGGGCTCTATTCAATCAAGTACAGTCAGGGCTCTATTCAATCAAGTACAGTCAGGGCTCTATTCAATCAAGTACAGTCTTAGGGCTCTATTCAATCAAGTACAGTCTTAGGGCTCTATTCAATCAAGTACAGTCAGGGCTCTATTCAATCAAGTACAGTCAGGGCTCTATTCAATCAAGTACAGTCAGGGCTCTATTCAATCAAGTACAGTCTTAGGGCTCTATTCAATCAAGTACAGTCTTAGTACAGGGCTATTCAATCAAGTACAGTGTTAGGGCTCTATTCAATCAAGTACAGTCTTAGGGCTCTATTCAATCAAGTACAGTCTTAGGGCTATTCAATCAAGTCTTAGGGCTCTGTTCAAGGGCTCTATTCAATCAAGTACAGTGTTTCAATCAAGTACAGTCAGGGCTCTATTCAATCAAGTACAGTCAGGGCTCTATTCAATCAAGTACAGTCTTAGGGCTCTATTCAATCAAGTACAGTCTTAGGGCTCTATTCAATCAAGTACAGTGTTAGGGCTCTATTCAATCAAGTACACTGTTAGGGCTCTATTCAATCAAGTACAGTCTTAGGGCTCTATTCAATCAAGTACAGTCAGGGCTCTATTCAATCAAGTACAGTCAGGGCTCTATTCAATCAAGTACAGTCTTAGGGCTCTATTCAATCAAGTACAGTCTTAGGGCTCTATTCAATCACGTACAGTCTTAGGGCTCTATTCAATCAAGTACAGTCTTAGGGCTCTATTCAATCAAGTACAGTCAGGGCTCTATTCAATCAAGTACAGTCTTAGGGATCTATTCAATCAAGTACAGTCTTAGGGCTCTATTCAATCAAGTACAGTCTTAGGGCTCTATTCAATCAAGTACAGTCTTAGGGCTCTATTCAATCAAGTACAGTCAGGGCTCTATTCAATCAAGTACAGTCTTAGGGCTCTATTCAATCAAGTACAGTCTTAGGGCTCTATTCAATCAAGTACAGTCAAGTACAGTCTTAGGGCTCTATTCAATCAAGTACAGTCAGGGCTCTATTCAATCAAGTACAGTCAGGGCTCTATTCAATCAAGTACAGTCAGGGCTCTATTCAATCAAGTACAGTCAGGGCTCTATTCAATCAAGTACAGTCTTAGGGCTCTATTCAATCAAGTACAGTCTTAGGGCTCTATTCAATCAAGTACAGTCAGGGCTCTATTCAATCAAGTACAGTCAGGGCTCTATTCAATCAAGTACAGTCAGGGCTCTATTCAATCAAGTACAGTCTTAGGGCTCTATTCAATCAAGTACAGTCTTAGGGCTCTATTCAATCAAGTACAGTGTTAGGGCTCTATTCAATCAAGTACAGTCTTAGGGCTCTATTCAATCAAGTACAGTCTTAGGGCTCTATTCAATCAAGTACAGTCTTAGCTCTATTCAATCAAGCACAGTCTTACAGTCTTACAGGGCTCTATTCAATCAAGTACAGTCAGGGCTCTATTCAATCAAGTACAGTCTTAGGGCTCTATTCAATCAAGTACAGTCTTAGGGCTCTATTCAATCAAGTACAGTGTTAGGGCTCTATTCAATCAAGTACACTGTTAGGGCTCTATTCAATCAAGTACAGTCTTAGGGCTCTATTCAATCAAGTACAGTCTTAAGGCTCTATTCAATCAAGTACAGTCTTGGGGCTCTATTCAATCAAGTACAGTCTTAAGGCTCTATTCAATCAAGTACAGTCTTAGGGCTCTATTCAATCAAGTACAGTCTTAGGGCTCTATTCAATCAAGTACATTCTTAGGGCTCTATTCAATCAAGTACAGTCTTAGGGCTCTATTCAATCAAGTACAGTCTTAGGGCTCTATTCAATCAAGTACAGTCTTAGGGCTCTATTCAATCAAGTACATTTACATTTACATTTAAGTCATTTAGCAGACGCTCTTATCCAGAGCGACTTACAAATTGGTGCATTCACCTTATGACATCCAGTGGAACAGTAGTGCATCTAAATCTTTTAAGGGGGGGTGAGAGGGATTACTTTATCCTATCCTAGGTATTCCTTAAAGAGGTGGGGTTTCAGGTGTCTCCGGAAGGTGGTGATTGACTCCGCTGTCCTGGCGTCGTGAGGGAGTTTGTTCCACCATTGGGGGGCCAGAGCAGCGAACAGTTTTGACTGGGCTGAGCGAGAACTGTACTTTCTCAGTGGTAGGGAGGCGAGCAGGCCAGAGGTGGATGAACGCAGTGCCCTTGTTTGGGTGTAGGGCCTGATCAGAGCCTGGAGGTACTGAGGTGCCGTTCCCCTCACAGCTCCGTAGGCAAGCACCATGGTCTTGTAGCGGATGCGAGCTTCAACTGGAAGCCAGTGGAGAGAGCGGAGGAGCGGGGTGACGTGAGAGAACTTGGGAAGGTTGAACACCAGACGGGCTGCGGCGTTCTGGATGAGTTGTAGGGGTTTAATGGCACAGGCAGGGAGCCCAGCCAACAGCGAGTTGCAGTAATCCAGACGGGAGATGACGAGTGCCTGGATTAGGACCTGCGCCGCTTCCTGTGTGAGGCAGGGTCGTACTCTGCGGATGTTGTAGAGCATGAACCTACAGGTTCAGTCTTAGGGCTCTATTCAATCAAGTACAGTCTTAGGGCTCTATTCAATCAAGTACAGTCTTATGGCTCTATTCAATCAAGTACAGTCTTAGGGCTCTATTCAATCAAGTACAGTCTTAGGGCTCTATTCAATCAAGTACAGTCTTAGGGCTCTATTCAATCAAGTACAGTATAGGGCTCTATTCAATCAAGTACAGTCTTAGGGCTCTATTCAATCAAGTACAGTCTTAGGGCTCTATTCAATCAAGCATTGACATTGTGGTTCAAATTTCAAATCACGCCTTTAAACGCTGAACTTCCGCAATGTGGATTGAAAAAGAGCCCTTACTTGTTTGTAGCGATGTCATAGACCTCTACAGTGCTGGTGAGTCCTGTGTCTGTAACGCCCGTGGCCACGTAGATCTGGTTATTGTGGACCGTCACAGCGAACAGAGAACGAGCCAGCTTCATAGGAGCTAGCTCCTTCCACTCAAACTTAGTGGGATTGTAGACAGACACCTTCCGTATGCACTTCCTAGGGGACAAAACACAGTATATAAACTTAATGGGGTTGTGGACACACACTCTAAGTATGCACTTCCTAGGGGACAAAACACAGTATATAAACTTAATGGGGTTGTGGACACACACTCTAAGTATGTACTTCCTAGGGGACAAAACACAGTATATAAACTTAATGGGGTTGTGGACACACACTCTAAAGTATTTTTTTTTATTTAACCTTTATTTAACTAGGCAAGTCAGTTAAGAACAAATTCTTATTTTCAATGACGGCCTAGGAACAGTGGGTTAACTGCCTTGTTCAGGGGCAGAACGACAGATTTGTACCATGTCAGCTCACGGGTTTGAACTTGCAACCTTCCGGTCACTAGTCCAACTCTCTAACCACTAGGCTACCCTGCCACCCCAATTGCACTTCCTAGAAGACAAAATACAGTATATAAACTTAATGGGGTTGTGGACACACACTCTAAGTATGCACTCCCTAGGGGACAAAACACGGTATATAAACTGAACAGGCAGTTAACCCACTGTTCCTAGACCGTCATTGAAAATAAGAATTTGTTCTTAATGAGGTTGTGAACACACACTCTAAGTATGCACTTCCTATAGAGAGCAATACGATACAGTACAGTAACATTATACCAGAACTCATATTTTGTGGAGTTTTAGACAGGAAGTAGGGGTGCTGAGCACCACTTGAAAAAAATCAGAAGTAGAAAAAAAATGCAATAAAAAAATATAAAATAATATAGATTTTTTTTGATTAGCCACCGACTGCTTTTAATTTGATATCGGCATTTGAATTTGTCCTTGTTGTTATCTGATAACCAAGGGGTTCATTTAAGTGGGAAGTGGGGAGCCCTCATTTATCTGATAACCAAGGGGTTAATTTAAGTGGGAAGTGGGGAGCCCTCCTTTATCTGATAACCAAGGGGTTCATTTAAGTGGGAAGTGGGGAGCCCTCCTTTTGTGTGAAGAGAAGGAAAGGAAGACGAGTGAAGAAAAGAGGAAGAGAAAGATTGGAGGAGAAGAAAAAGTTGAGAGTAAGAAGAGTGACACAAGGAGAGTGAAGAAGAGCAGACAGAGGAGATACAATGACTCTTTCCAAGAAACGGAAATGCACTTTATGAAAAACATGATGAGAGAATCTCCATTTATACGCTCAGGTCAAGACGATAGAATGGTTCACTGCACCCTTTGTAATTCCTCTCTTTCAATTGGCAGCCGGAGAAGAACGGCAGTGGTAGAACATCAGCAGACACAAAAGCATAAAGCCTCTCTGATTGGCCGTGTTGGTATGCCCTCTGTCACCACATTCTTCAAGAAGGTATAGCCTTCCCAAGAACAATATGACTTAGCTGTGCAGGAGGGTGTCTTTGCATAGCACACTATGCGACACAATCATAGTTACAGATCTGTGGACTACACAGCACAACTGACACGAAAGCTTTATGAGCCGAAGTTTACACGTGCTAGGACACAATGTGAAGCCATAGTGAGTAATGTGTTAGCATCACGTGCTAGGACAAAATGTGACGCCACAGTGAGTAACGTGTTAGCATCACGTGCTAGGACAAAATGTGACGCCATAGTGAGTAATGTGTTAGCATCACGTGCTAGGACAAAATGTGACGCCATAGTGAGTAACGTGTTAGCATCACGTGCTAGGACAAAATGTGAAGCCATAGTGAGTAACGTGTTAGCATCACGTGCTAGGACAAAATGTGAAGCCATAGTGAGTAACGTGTTAGCATCACGTGCTAGGACAAAATGTGACGCCATAGTGAGTAATGTGTTAGCATCACGTGCTAGGACAAAATGTGACGCCATAGTGAGTTATGTGTTAGCACCACGTGCTAGGACACAATGTGACGCCATAGTGAGTAACGTGTTAGCATCACGTGCTAGGACACAATGTGACGCCATAGTGAGTATCAATTTGTAAGTCGCTCTGGATAAGAGCGTCTGCTAAATGACTTAAATGTAAATGTAAATGTAAATGTGTTAGCATCACGTGCTAGGACAAAATGTGATGCCATAGTGAGTTATGTGTTAGCACCACGTGCTAGGACACAATGTGACGCCATAGTGAGTAACGTGTTAGCATCACGTGCTAGGACAAAATGTGACGCCACAGTGAGTAATGTGTTAGCATCACGTGCTAGGACAAAATGTGAAGCCATAGTGAGTAATGTGTTAGCATCACGTGCTAGGACAAAATGTGATGCCATAGTGAGTAATGTGTTAGCATCACGTGCTAGGACAAAATGTGACGCCATAGTGAGTAACCTTTTAGCACCATGGCCAACTACTTTGGTAACACAGGACCTAGACCAGGTTGAATTTGTGTCCCTGTCCATTGATGTGTCCAATCATGGACATGTAAAGCTGCTGCCAATAGTAGTCAGATAATGTAAGATATATGATGGCAGCACATCTGTGGAAACAAAACTGCTTGATTTAGTTGAATTGAAAGGAGAAACAGCAGAGGAGATTGCAGCTGAGGTCCTGGTGGTCATGCCAAAATGTAACCTGGAAAACATTCTCTGCCGACAACACAAATACCAACTTTGGAGGACTGAATAGGCTGGTGAGGGTCAATGTCCATACCAACGTTAAAAATGCTCTGCAGCAGGAGGTGATTGGCTGGTCCTGCCCACATCATTCATAACACGGCCAGAACAGCTTTGGATATGATTTCTCTTGATGTTGAGTACCTGCTCACAAATATATTTGGATATTTTAACCATCAGAGTAGAAAGACTGAAGGGCTTTTGTGAGTTTGTTGGCCAGGAGTACCATAACATTTGAGGACACAGAAATGTTCGCTGGCTGTCCCTGCTCCCTGCTCTAGAAAGAGTGCTGAAAAGGTGCCATTGAAATCCTTTTTTCTTTCTGAAGACAAATGCCCTGTTGTCCTGCGAGCAATGTTTGAAGATCCACTGACTGAACTTTGGCTGGCCTTTGTCCATGGAAATCTGACCGTATTCAGTGACACGATCAAGAGGCTTAGAGGTCAGGACCGCTGTGTTGTGGAGTCCACTGCAATTCTGAGAAACGTTGAGGCAAAATTGACTGCAAGACGTGATGACAACTTCATTCCAGTTTTGGTCAGAGGACTTCTGAGAAAACTGGAGGACAATGGAGCAATGTTTAAAGATAGCTTTCTCAAAACATCCCAATCATTCTTCACTATGGCTGTGAACTACTTGCAAGCATTGGGGAAAGCACACAGATAATCTAAAATATTTACATGGTCTCCTTTTAAAAAGGCAACCTCAGCATGAAGAGATCCAGAAGGCAGCAGGCACACTGCAGGAAAAATGCCCCAATGTGACCATCAATGAGGATGCATTGTGTGACCAGGTTACTGGCCTGCAAGAGTTCCTAAAGGGGGGATTGTATTTCACATATACTATTGTTTGTTTTTTTCTTTCAATTTTGCTCATGTTCTCTTCTGCTCCTATTCTACCCAGACTACCAGGACCACTGATTGGCTGTTCAGATCAGTTCTACCCAGACTACCAGGACCACTGATTGGCTGTTCAGATCAGTTCTACCCAGACTACCAGGACCACTGAATGGCTGTTCAGATCAGTTCTACCCAGACTACCAGGACCACTGAATGGCTGTTCAGATCAGTTCTACCCAGACTACCAGGACCACTGAATGGCTGTTCAGATCAGTTCTACCCAGACTACCAGGACCACTGAATGGCTGTTCAGATCAGTTCTACCCAGACTACCAGGACCACTGAATGGCTGTTCAGATCAGTTCTACCCAGACTACCAGGACCACTGAATGGCTGTTCAGATCAGTTCTACCCAGACTACCAGGACCACTGAATAGCTGTTCAGATCAGTTCTACCCAGACTATCAGGACCACTGATTGGCTGTTCAGATCAGTTCTACCCAGACTACCAGGACCACTGAACGGCTGTTCAGATCAGTTCTGTCTTGTCTATAGTGTTCTGTAGTATAGTTGTTTTCTCTGTCACAGTGGGCCTGTTAGACTAAATACATGAAACCGGAAATGTCCCCCATTTCTATTTCACAGATAATAACATTGGATATTTTAATGATGTATTGATATTATATATAATAGATAATAACATTGGATATTTTAATGATGTATTGATATTATATATAATAGATAATAACATTGGATATTTTAATGATGTATTGATATTATATATAATAGATAATAACATTGGATATTTTAATGATATATTGACCACCGAACTGTAAATGTCCCCGGTTTTTATTTCAGAAATCTGGTCACCTCACTTTAAACCTAAAATAAACCTAATGTTGCGGTGATAATTAAGGTCTTTTGGTATTTTTTTTTTTTTTTTTTTTGTTGCTATTCTCCAAATAGCATTTGAGAGTTTTTAATTGTGTAGAAGTACACCCCACATTGCCATATCACACCCCCCAAAACTACTTCCTGCGGCTATGATTGTAGACACACAAGCAGCTTCTACATGGCCTGTTAGGTAACACCTCATATCCAGGTACCTTTTATGAATCAGAACCCTCGGGGCATCCGACATTCGGTCGCATCTGTTATGAAGGTTCTCATGCCGCCCTCTACCGGCGGTGTAACAGTGGTGCCCTAAAGTACCGGTAAACCCAGTCGTTCTGTCTTTATCGCGACTGAATAGTCTAAATTACACTATAGTGTCTGGCATTGCAAAAGTAGTAAAAAATGTTTTGGTACGAAACAACTTTGCCAGCATTATCATGTCGTCAAATTTACTTTAGATAAATGGCAATGTTGTCAAAAATAGCTAACTAGCTAATGTTATACTGCATCCAAAGTCAATCTGGCGACATCAACATGATGACAACAGGTTTTCCTACTAAATAGTGTCCTCCCTTTGAGTGACATTGTAATTCCAAGCCACTGTAATGCACTTTACATTAAATCTCCATCGGCGCTCATTGACGATGCATTGAGTAGAATGCTGAGTTGGCCATGAGTACAAAACAAACGTTCAACACAATATTGTGACGAAACATGCAAACCATGAATCGGGGACAGCATACAATCTTCAAAAGTGTGACTTACTTGCTCTCTGCCTTTCCTCCTATGACGTAGACAAGGCCATTGTGCGAGACAGTTCCATGACCATAGACTGTGTATGGAAGAGGGTCTGACTCGCCCCATTTAAATGACCTGTAGAACATAACATAGAACCAACAATTAAACATTGTTTCATTAATTGTCTCTTGTCTGTTTAATTTTAATTTTATTTAAACTAGGCAAGTCAGTTAAGAACAAATTCTTATTTTCAATTACGGCCTAGGAACAGTGGGTTAACTGCCTGTTCAGGGGCAGAACGACAGATTTGTACCTTGTCAGCTCGGGGGGCTTGAACTTGCAACCTTCCGGTTGCTAGTCCACCGCTCTAACCACTAGGCTACCCTGCCGCCCCAGGGTGGGAGAGAGAGAGAGGCAGAGACAGAAAAAAGGGGTGGACTGTACTCACTGCCTGTCATAGATCATGACAGAGTCTAGAACGTGTTCTCCCTCTTTCATTTCCTTGCCGCCCACAACAAAGATGGAGTTTTCTGCTTCAGTCAGCCCAAACAGGCAGCGAGGTCCTGGCAGTGAGGGCATCCCCAGCCACTCGCCGCTCACAGGGTCAAACTGGAGGAGAGAGAGAAAGATAACCGAATGGTTAATTGGTACTATCAATGTGGGTCGAACTGGAGGAGGGAGGAAGATACCAGAATGGTTTATCAACGGGATAATAGTTCATATCATTCTGCTTGTAGTAAGTCAAAGTGTCTCTCTGGCACAGGGAGTTTGGTGACAGTGAATGGTATGAACATCTGTTATAACATCCAAAATGTCAGCAAAGCACATAAAGAAGATGGCCAACAAACAGTCTGTCTGAATGTTAATCACCACCAGGCCATGCAGAGAGACATACCTGACTAATGTTTATTAATAGCAGAGAGACATACCTGACTAATATTTAATAATAGTAGAGAGACATACCTGTAAGAAGTAGGAACTGAGTGGTTCTTCCTTGTTGTCCTCGTTGAGGAGGAATCCTCCAGCCACAAACACCTGGTTCTCCTTGGTTACCAGACTGCAGTGGTTCTTAGGGATCTCTGTCGACTCAGACGCCACGAAACACTCATTCCCCACCGGGTCATACGCTACGCTCCCCGTGTCGCTGATCATAAGGATCAGGTCCGTCTCAAACATCCCAAACCGAGGGTTATTGTTCAGAATCCCCGGAAGCAAACCTTGCTCATCATCAGAGTCTTCTTCATCTTCCTTGTCACCTGCCATCTTGCACTTCTTGTTCCTTGATCTCTGGACCTCTGGGAGTCTTCCTTTGTGGGCGTCTTTGATCAGCTGCAGCTCTTTCTTGACCTCCGTGTTGGCCTGAATCCACTTGTGATTTTCAACCTTCTCCGTGAAGTAATCCACCGGGATCAGGCGGAAGCGGACGCAGTGCAGGAGATCTGGAAGCTCCTTCACCCTCTCCGTTCTGTCGTAGCCCACCCAGTCCATCAGAGACTCAAACACCACCTAAATGTCCAGGTTAAGAGGACCAGAACGGGAAAAGATTAATGCGTACGTCCCAAATCAATCCATCCATCCATCCATCAACCACCCACCTCCTCTCGGTCCACGTTGAGTGCGTCGGAGGTGATGATGGCTGCCAGCTCGCTGGGGCCCAGCTGGTGGATAAATGAATATACTTTATTGTCAATTGTCACGGAGACAGAAACATTTAAATTTTTCCTTTAAACTTTTTGCTGCAGTGGGCTAAATTAAGGTCACACACAGTGTTTCTTGGTAATCTTAAACAAATCTACTTAGAAACAAAAGTATACACCTCACACACATGGTTATGGGTTTTGAAAAAAGACACCTGGACCATGTCAAATTTAGAGTTGAAATGTATGGAATTTTGAGTTTGCATCCCAATATTACACTTTATATACATCACAGAAGACTAAAATATAAGAACCATTTGACATAGAAACACCAGATGTTTGGCTGATTACAAAAAAGTCAATTAATTATGAAATTATGAACAATATTAATAACATTCCACCCATCAGGCCACTAGTCATTTGACTGCAGTAAAGGTCTACCACAATACCCCAAATACCCCCCCCCCCCTCCCACACACACACACACACACTAGCTTACCTGGTGAAAATCCTGGTCCCTGACGATGAGCTGGTAACGCTCACAGATGAACTCTCTAGCTGTGAAAGCCAGGCGGGGACAGTCCAACAGAAGCCCCAGCCTGAAGATAGCCAAGCAGTTCCCCAGCACCAGCTTCTCCTACAGGGAAATATACTAATATCATCTACATTTCCTTATCTTGTTGAAACTCGTCCCCAGCCGGCTCTCTCTTAGACAAGGTCTATTCAAGGTCTATTCTATTCCCCATGACCAGTTTCTCCCGATGATGATGATGACAGAGAGACAGAGACAGATGCTAGCTGTAGGTATGAGACGCAGACAGAGAACACGGAAAGAGAGAGAGAGAACAAGAGAGAGACAGAGCAAGAACGAGAGAGAGAGAGACAGAGAGAAAGAGACAGGCAGAGAGAGAGAGACAGATAGACAGAGACAGATGCTACCTGTAGGTATGAGACACAGACAGAGAAGATGGAAAGAGAGAGAGAGAACGAGAGAGACAGAGCAAGAGAGAGAGAGAAAGAGACAGACAGACAGAGAGTGAGAGACAGAGAGAAAGAAAGAGACAGACAGAGAGAGAGAGAGATAGAGAAAGAGACAGACAGAGAGAGAGAGACAGATGCTACCTGTAGGTAGGAGACACAGACAGAGAAGATGGACGGGATCTGGTACATGTTGGCCACCATGAAGATATCCTGGACGTTCTGCTCTGTCAGGTTGATGTCCGAGGTGTAGATGTAACGCAGTATCATCGCCATGACGCCAGGCTCCACATCTTTCAGAACGATTTCCTTCTTCCCTCCTTCCTCCAGGTTGGACAGGAACATAGCCTTTGAAGAAGAAGAAGAATCAACAAATCAATCAATCATGATTGATGATAATATGATTGATGTTAATATATCATATGTGCTCTTTAGTGGATAGGCATATGAGTGCATACATGTGTGACCTAGCGCAGTGTTTTTTCAAACTCCGGCCTGTGGACCTGTACCGGCCTGCGTGATGTTGTTGACCAGTTGACACTGACTTAGTCATTTCTACAATGCCAATTGTTATGTAAGTAACCCTCCAAGAAGGAAGAAGTATAGCCTGCCGGTCACTGAATCACTGGCCTAGCGGGAATCAGAATCACTGGCCTAGCGGGAATCAGAATCACTGGCCTAGCGGGAATCAGAATCACTGGCCTAGCGGGAATCAGAATCACTGGCCTAGCGGGAATCAGAATCACTGGCCTAGGGGGAATCAGAATCACTGGCCTAGCGGGAATCAGAATCACTGGCCTAGCGGGAATCAGAATCACTGGCCTAGCGGGAATCAGAATCACTGGCCTAGTGGGAATCAGAATCACTGGCCTAGTGGGAATCAGAATCACTGGCCTAGCGGGAATCAGAATCACTGGCCTAGGGGGAATCAGAATCACTGGCCTAGTGGGAATCAGAATCACTGGCCTAGTGGGAATCAGAATCACTGGCCTAGCGGGAATCAGAATCACTGGCCTAGGGGGAATCAGAATCACTGGCCTAGCGGGAATCAGAATCACTGGCCTAGCGGGAATCAGAATCACTGGCCTAGCGGGAATCAGAATCACTGGCCTAGCGGGAATCAGAATCACTGGCCTAGTGGGAATCCACTACCCACAACACAAGAATTGCTAGCATCATGCTTGTACTTTGCAGAATCACACAGCACCAACAAATTACCTTGAAGAAGGGGCTGGAGGCAGCAAGGACCAAGCGGTGGCACGGGAACTCCCTGTCCTGGATCTTCAAGACACAGTCTACAAACTTCTGGTTTTCCAGCAGGTCACAGAGGCCGTCCTGGAGCAGGGTTTGCTGGTACATCCTTGGCTGTTCCACCGGGTCTATCGATAAGGCAGCCATCTTGTTTTTTTCTGTTAGGTTCTCCTCAGGTCCTCTCTTACATCCTATCAACTTGTAGATGTTTTTTGTGGGAAAGATTTCTAAAATGACGAGAGTATGATCCCTGCTCGCTCCCCACAACAGGACAGCACAGTACTGCCTGTTTTCACAGTACAGTCCAGAGAGAGAGAGAGAGAGAGAGCGAGAGATGAGGTTGGGTAATGGGGCAGCTAGCTAGTCCACATCGGTAGCAGTTCCTGCAGCTGTCTGTGGCTGTCAGTCTCTCCAACTCAGAGTGTATTTATAGATAATATAGCATATGTAGTCAACACACACATCACTTTACATACTGGAAAGACCCTGTAGTCATTAACTAGATGCGTCACACTCCTTTTCTCCAACACAGACCTTTCATAGTTCACAATGTTTGAATCCCAAAAGGATCTTTGTCAGGTATGTTTTGGAGAACATTAGTGTGCCCTACTTCACTATCCATTTTGGTGAGTGTGTAAAATGACCTCCCTACAGTCTCTTTGGTTCTCTCTCTCTCTCTCCCTCCCTCCCTCTCTCTCTCTCTCTCTCTCTCTCTCTCCCTCCCTCCCTCTCTCTCTCTCTCTCTCTCTCTCTCCCTCCCTCTCTCTCTCTCTCTCTCTCTTCTCTCTCTCTCTCTCCCTCTCTCTCTCTCTCTCTCCCTCTCTCCCTCCCTCCCTCCCTCCCTCCCTCCCTCCCCCTCCCTCCCTCTCTCGCTCCTCTCTGGACAGCCCCACTACCCCATCCCCCACCAACAGCTGACCTGCAGCCCAAAGGGGAGTGTCATGTTCTCCCCCTTCATGCGCCACTCAGCCAGGCGTGGAAAATCTAATTGTACTTGTCACATGCGCAAAAATGCTTACTTACAAGCCCTCAACAACAGTGCAGTTTTAAGAAAATAATATAAAAATATAAACATGATTTATGAAATAAACAAAACAAAAAGTAACAACACAATAACAAATAATGTTTATTAATTATGAAAAATAATAATAACATTCCACCCAATAACAATAACAATAACGAGGCTATATACAGGGGGCACCAATACCGAGTCAATGTGCGGGGGTACAGGTTAGTCCAGGTCATTTGTAAATGTAAGTAGGGGGTAAAGTGACTATGTATAGATAATAAACAGTGAGTAGCAGCAATGCAAATAGTCTGGGTTGTCATTTGGTTAACTGTTCAGCAGTCTAATGGCTTGGGGGTAGAAGCTGTTAAGGAGCCTTTTGGTCCTAGACTTGGCGCTCCGGTACCACTTGCTGTACGGTAGCAGAGAGTACAGTCTATGACGGATGGCTGGAATCTTTGCCTATTTTTAGGGCCTTCCTCTGACACCGCCTATTATAGAGGTCCTGGATGTCAGCAGGCTTGGCCACAGTGATGTACTGGGCCGTATGCACTACTATCTGTAGCGCCTTGCGGTCAGACGCAGAGCAGTTGCCATACCAGGCGGTGATGCAACCGGTCAAAATGCTCTCGATGGTGCAGCTGTAGAAGTTTTTGAGGACCTGGGGACCCATGACAAATCCTTTCAGGCTCCTCAGAGGGAATAGGTGTTGTCGTGCCCTCTTCACAACTGTCTTGGTGTGTTTGAACCATGATAGTTTGTTTGTGATGTGGACACCAAGGAACTTGAAGCTCTCGACCCGCTCCACTACAGCCCCGCCGATGTAAATTGGGTCGTGCTCCTTTTCCTGTAGTTCACGGGCAGCTCCTTTGTCTTGGTGACGGTGAAGTCTCCGTACTTTAGATGACTCTCTTACACGCTATCACCTTGTGCTGCACTGATGTGATTGAGACTGGATAGGAATGGAATGAAAATTAATGGAAGCATGGAGTCTGTGTGATCCATGTTGCTCTGACCTGTCCCGTCCTGTCAGATCAGTGTGAATGAGAGAGGACACGGACAAGTAGATTCCTGAAGAGCTTTGAGACACTTGCGTATCCTAGTGTTTGAGTGATGAATGGCTGAGACATTTGTCCTGAATGTGAAGTGAGCAACTTTGATTTATAAATGTACACTGGGCTACATCCTCCTCATCAGTGACACATGGGATTTCAGACAGTGAGACACGGCCCCCTTGTGGTGACAGTGGGAATGTTTCCCGGAAGTATGTTTTCATGTGGGGGACATAGAGTACCTTCATAGAGCACCTAGAGTCCATTAGAGAGTTCATCAAAACTACATTTGAGGACCGAATGTTGTATTCCTAACAGTTTATTATGTTGTCTCCAAATCTTATCAAATCCCAACCGGTACAGAAATATTATCACTGAACTGTGGTGGAAAGCAATGATGACGGCACGTGTTTCCTTGCAGGTAACCATAGTTAACAGAGGAAGAAAAATGATTCCAAGCACCCCCCTCCTTTTGAAGCATCCAGTCTGTTATTCAAACTCAACCAGCATGACAGGTTGATCTCCAGCCTTGTCTTCGTCAACACTCACACCTGTGTAAACGAGAGAATCACTGACTTGATGTCAGCTGGTGCTTTTGTAGCAGGGCTGAAATGCAGTGGAAATGTTTTGGGGGATTCAGTTCATTTGCATGGCAAAGAGGGACTTTGCAATTAATTGCAATTTATCTGATATCTGGAGTATATGCAAATTGCCATCATACAAACTGAGGCAGCAGACTTTGTGAAAATTAATATTTGTGTCATTCTCAAAACTTTTTGGCCACGACCGTAGTGACGCTTATAGTACTGAGATGCAGTGCAACTGAATCTCTCTTAGACGGAAGACATTTCACTGAACAGGTTTCAGTGACAGGACAGAGAGTCCCAGACTAAACCCATATCCCTTGGTGCTTGAGCCTTTCATAGTGTGCCGACTGATGCCAGAATAGGTCCTCAGCCCAGACCCTCTCAGAGTGGCATGTTGCCAGCCAGACCTGGAATCAAATAGTATTTAAAATATTTAAAATAATTCAACTGTATTTCATTGAGCTTGTCTGTTGCAATGCAACCAATTGAATATTCCCATTGTGTAAAACCCACCCATCTGGTAACCCAGACAAGCTTAAGGAAATGCAATACAAAGTATTTAAATGATTTCTAATGCTATTTAAACCCAGGTCTTTATCCAGCAGCAGGCTGTGTCATCTGAGAGGGGAGGAGGGAGATGCAGAAATTGCACACTTAATCTCTACTGTAAAATAATGGCTGAGTGGAGTTGTGCAGTCATGAATACTGTATGGAGTTGAGTAGTCATGGATACTGTATGGAGTTGATCAGTCATGGATACTGTATGGAGTTGATCAGTCATGGATACTGTATGGAGTTGAGCAGTAATGGATACTGTATGGAGTTGAGCAGTCATGGATACTGTATGGAGTTGAGCAGTCATGGATACTGTCTGGAGTTGAGCAGTCATGGATACTGTATGGAGTTGAGTAGTCATGGATACTGTATGGAGTTGATCAGTCATGGATGCTGTATGGAGTTGATCAGCCATGGATACTGTATGGAGTTGAGCAGTCATGGATACTGTATGGAGTTGAGCAGTCATGGATACTGTCTGGAGTTGAGCAGTCATGGATACTGTATGGAGTTGAGCAGTCATGGATACTGTATGGAGTTGATCAGTCATGGATACTGTATGGAGTTGAGCAGTCATGGATACTGTATGGAGTTGATCAGTCATGGATACTGTATGGAGTTGAGCAGTCATGGATACTGTATGGAGTTGAGCAGTCATGGATACTGTATGGAGTTGAGCAGTCATGGATACTGTATGGAGTTGATCAGTCATGGATACTGTATGGAGTTGAGCAGTCATGGATACTGTATGGAGTTGAGCAGTCATGGATACTGTATGGAGTTGTGCAGTCATGGATACTGTATGGAGTTGAGCAGTCATGGATACTGTATGGAGTTGAGCAGTCATGGATACTGTATGGAGTTGAGAAGTCATGGATACTGTATGGAGTTGATCAGTCATGGATACTGTATGGAGTTGTGCAGTCATGGATACTGTCTGGAGTTGAGCAGTCATGGATACTGTATGGATTTGAGCAGTCATGGATACTGTCTGGAGTTGAGCAGTCATGGATACTGTATGGAGTTGAGCAGTCATGGATACTGTATGGAGTTGAGCAGTCATGGATACTGTATGGAGTTGAGAAGTCATGGATACTGTATGGAGTTGATCAGTCATGGATACTGTATGGAGTTGAGCAGTCATGGATACTGTATGGAGTTGAGCAGTCATGGATACTGTATGGAGTTGAGCAGTCATGGATACTGTATGGAGTTGAGCAGTCATGGATACTGTCTGGAGTTGAGCAGTCATGGATACTGTATGGAGTTGAGCAGTCATGGATACTGTATGGAGTTGAGCAGTCATGGATACTGTATGGAGTTGAGAAGTCATGGATACTGTATGGAGTTGATCAGTCATGGATACTGTATGGAGTTGAGCAGTCATGGATACTGTATGGAGTTGAGCAGTCATGGATACTGTATGGAGTTGAGAAGTCATGAATACTGTATGGAGTTGAGCAGTCATGGATACTGTCTGGAGTTGAGCAGTCATGGATACTGTATGGAGTTGAGCAGTCATGGATACTGTATGGAGTTGAGCAGTCATGGATACTGTATGGAGTTGAGCAGTCATGGATACTGTATGGAGTTGAGCAGTCATGGATACTGTATGGAGTTGATCAGTCATGGATACTGTCTGGAGTTGAGCAGTCATGGATACTGTATGGAGTTGAGCAGTCATGGATACTGTATGGAGTTGAGCAGTCATGGATACTGTATGGAGTTGAGCAGTCATGGATACTGTCTGGAGTTGAGCAGTCATGATACTGTATGGAGTTGAGCAGTCATGGATACTGTCTATAGTAGAATGGAGGGATGGACTTCAGTGCTATGTTTGGGTTGGGGTTCATTCCATATGAAAACAATATACACAAATATTTATTTCTAAGACTGTAATCCATTCTATAAATTATTCATCCATTTTGAACCACATTTTCTGTTCAATAATACTGTAACCCTTTGACTCTTGTTAGACGGGGGCTCAACCAATACAACAGCCTAAAAATATCCTGAAGAGATAAAGTAGGCCTCTTCTGTAACATGGATCTCTTACTTAAAGAAATTCTCAAGATGTAAGATGAAAAATGTTAATGTCATTTAGGTCTCAAGTAGTGTAATATTAACACAAACAAGACAGAGTTATGAGGTTTCAGTTTTGTATTACTGCAATAGTTTTGGTACATTAAAAACAGACATAAAAGACACTTGAACAAAATGTAGAGACATTTGGCTCAGAGGTGTTTGACAACAATGTGCAATGCCAAGGATGTGGGTTTGATTCCCACTGGGGACCAGTACAAAAAAATGGATACAATCACTACTGTAAGTCGCTCTAAATAAGAACATGTGATGTCAATATATTAGCTGTGTCTGCATAAAATATTTGCCATGTCTCTCTTCTATTTCCTGATATCCATCTTTTGTTTCATATGAATATACAAAAATGTACCTTCGGTGTATGTACCAAAAAGGACGAGGGTACGTGTCAAATGACGATTATCTACAGCAAGTGCACTTCAGGACTTTTCACAGTTAAAAATAATAAAATAATGCTTTGTTTTTTCAAAACCAACAGAGTGGTAGAGTAGTAGTTGTCATGGTGACAACTTGGTAGTAGTAGTAGTAGTAGTAGTAGTAGTAGAAGAGTTGCCACGACGATGATTACCTGTGACTTGTGACAGTCTGGTACAATTCAGTACAGTATGGAAGCTCAAGGGTGTAAAAATATGAAAGGGGCTGGGGGGGTTGTTGACTGTTGATGTGAAAACCAGGTCCTCAAAAAACAAAATTAAGTTTTCTCCTTGTTTATGCGTTTACTCAGCTTTCATTTTTCCGACCTCCACAGGCATGTCTTTGGGCACGGCCGCTGGCTCGGGGTCATCCAAAAAGGCTTGTTTTCTCTCCCTCTCCTTCACCAGCTGAACACCACAGTAGGTCACAAACAGTACAGACAGGGTGGACAGAGGGAAACCTGGAAGACAGAGACAAGAAGTGAGAAATAGACTAGAGAAAGATGTGAAATATAAGATGGAGAAAATATACTTTTGAACAAATGTCGTTTTCAATGTAAACTAGATGGGTCAAGAACAGTTTCCAAGGAAGGAGGACATCTTTATCAGACTGGTCAAGAACAGTTTCCAAGGAAGGAGGACATCTTTATCAGACTGGTCAAGAACAGCTTCCAAGGAAGGAGGACATCTTTATCAGACTGGTCAAGAACAGCTTCCAAGCAAGGAGGACATCTTTATCAGACTGGTCAAGAACAGTTTCCAAGGAAGGAGGACATCTTTATCAGACTGGTCAAGAACAGTTTCCAAGGAAGGAGGACATCGTTATCAGACTGGTCAAGAACAGCTTCCAAGGAAGGAGGACATCTTTATCAGACTGGTCAAGAACAGTTTCCAAGGAAGGAGGACATCTTTATCAGACTGGTCAAGAACAGTTTCCAAGGAAGGAGGACATCTTTATCAGACTGGTCAAGAACAGTTTCCAAGGAAGGAGGACATCTTTATCAGACTGGTCAAGAACAGCTTCCAAGGAAGGAGGACATCTTTATCAGACTGGTCAAGAACAGCTTCCAAGGAAGGAGGACATCTTTATCAGACTGGTCAAGAACAGTTTCCAAGGAAGGAGGACATCTTTATCAGACTGGTCAAGAACAGTTTCCAAGGAAGGAGGACATCTTTATCAGACTGGTCAAGAACACCTCAGACCAACAAGCCGTTATTCTCTGTGGCAATGTAATTACATACAATATTTACTTTTGGCCTGTAATGTAATTATGGAATATACTTTTTCCCCATGACTTTTGAGCATTGTTCTTTGTGTTGTCCACTACAGTAAAGGTCCTTCTTACCTTGGACGATCAGTCTTTTTCCCACCAGCTTAGCAAACTCCAGACTGTTGAGAGCCAGGACGTTGTAGAGGATGATAGTCCAGAAGTTGAGGGCCCCGAAGACGGCTCTGATTCTACGAGACATGGCCTCACCTATGGCATACTGTGGACAGAGGGGACATAGGGACTCAATCAGTCTCCAGACCTTATTTTCTACAGCCACTCCTGCAGATATGAATCTGAAAGGATTGGATTTCAAAGCAATATTTAAATATTGGGAGCCATTATGGTAACATTGGCAGCACACCTGATTCAGCTAATCATGATTCCAATGAGCAGCTGATTCATATCAGTACACAGCTGGGGTACAATAGCCCCCAAGGGTACAGTAGCCCCCAGAGGGTACAGCAGCCCCCAGAGAGTACAGTAGCTCCCCAGAGGGTACAGTAGCCCCCAGAGGGTACAGTAGCCTCTCCTGCAGACGGTACAGTAGCCCCCAGAGGGTACAGTAGCCTCTCCTGCAGAGGGTACAGCAGCCCCCAGACGGTACAGTAGCCCCCCCAGAGGGTACAGCAGCCCCCAGAGAGTACAGTAGCTCCCCCAGAGGGTACAGTAGCCCCCCCAGAGGGTACAGTAGCCTCTCCTGCAGACGGTACAGTAGCCCCCCCAGGATGAGGACTGGCCCTCCAACACCACTTCCAGCAGCATCTGGTCTCCCACCCAAGGATCAAACAGGATCAAAACTGCTTTGCTTCAGAGGCAAGCCAGCAGTGGGAGGCAAGGATGGTTTGCCGCTGGTGTTAACTTACCTCGATGTTGGAGAAGGGAGGTAAGGAGAAGATCTTGTCCACCCAGAGCTCCAGGTTGAGACCAAAGCAGTTGAAGAACGACCAGATGTAGACCAGCTCACATGGACCCAGCCACAAAGTGGTCACAACGAACGTACAGATGGTCGCCACAAGCTCCTTGAAGATATGTTTGTGGCTTCCTCCAATGTAATCGTACACATACCTGTCAGAGGAGATCGAGATGGAGACACCGTTTGTTAGTACTGAAGGGTTCATGGTTTTTGTCTCTGGTCATCAAAGGATGTTCCCCAATGATGGGAGTGGGGCCAGAGTGAAACCGTTTAGGGACCACTGATATTGGGCAGTAAATAAGCTTTAAAATGAATTCTGGGCATTGAGAGGGTTTTGAAAATGTTTTTCCATCTATATCGACTATGGGACACTCACTTGCACAGCCAGTCATTGATGCCTCTGTCAAAGTGCCTACAAATTGAAGAGAGGATATTAGTTAGAGAGCATGGACTCTATATTCATTGACCTAAAACTCAATACTCATTGTGATGGCATGGCACAGAACACAGCTTCCGACATTCACTAGACCAAGTGTTCACATGTGAAGGGTTCTGAGACATGCATTCACGCCATGTAGCAGACACTCTTATCCCTGAGCGATTTACAGGAGCAATTCAGTTTTAAGTGCTTTGCACAAGGGCACATTCGAGAGATTTCGTCTCTCGTATTCGAACCAGCGACCATTCGATTACTGGACCAATGCTCTTATCCACAGGGATTCAGTACATGTGAATCCCTGTGGTGGTTGGACACTTACGTCTCAGCGAACACGTAGAGCATGGTGATACACTTAGGAGGCTGAGGAGGATCCAGATGATCCAGTCTGGCCACAGTGTTGATCACCCCAAACATCACCGCTGCCTTCACCCAGTCATACACCAGGTTAGAGTAGGCCAGGCCAGCTACAGACGAGACAGAGAGACCAGACATACACCAGGTTACAGTAGGCCAGGCCAGCTACAGACGAGACAAAACAAGTTCCTGTCAGATCATGCATCATTTGAAACGACATGCGATTAACTTACAGTTTTGTTACAAATTTTAACGTGTCATTGATAATATGTATACGCTATATAGAGAGAAGATAATACCATAGCGTAATATCATATTTGTATTACCACAACCACCGACAGCTCTGCAGAGAAATCATGCTAAACTTGATATCTCTGTTAGGTAGTGATATTGGCCTATAAGATGAGGTTGTATTTTTTGTTTTCCTGGTCAGGTGAGGAAATAAACAGGATTCAATCCAGTGGATTTATGCAGGTCGTACACTACACTATTTCGCTACGAATTCGCCATGTTTTTTTCCATCTCAGATTCATTTGAATGATCGGGGTGAAATCCTATGAACTTGGGCTAGGGTCGGTATACGTCGGGACTGCCGTAGTTTGAACAGGTCAAGGACGCAGCGATGATGACTGTTCCGTTCTCCAGACCCCTGTCGGATGACCTTATACATTTCTGACATGTCAGACATTTTTGTCGTACATCTTGTAGTATGAGCAGTGCTACGACGCAATTGGGAAACGGACTACTGCCAATAGCCAATGAGCCCTGAGCATGTGAGACCAAAACAAAGATGGTGAAGAGGAGAGCAACAACAACATGCACCGTGTGGACCGAGGTGATGTAAGACAGATTGGGGGAGCTGTGGAGAGAACAGCTGCCTTTTCAATGTTAAACGTTTTATATGACCTCCCATTCCCTCTGTAGAATCGAAAGTCCATATTGTCCAAGTCCAACCATTGGCTGGTCCATATTCTGCACCTCTTCCATTGGCTGGTCCATATTCTGCAACTCTTCCATTGACTGGTCCATATTCTGAACCTCTTCCATTGGCTGGTCCATATTCTGAACATCTTCCATTGTCTGGTCCATATTCTGCACCTCTTCCATTGGCTGGTCCATATTCTGCGCCTCTTCCATTGGCTGGTCCATATTCTGCACCTCTTCCATTGACTGGTCCATATTCTGAACCTCTTCCATTGGCTGGTCTATATTCTGAACATCTTCCATTGGCTGGTCCGAATTCTGCGCCTTTTCCATTAGCTGGTCTATATTCTGAGCCTCTTCCATTGGCTGGTCCATATTCTGCGCCTCTTCCATTGGCTGGTCCATATCCTGCGCCTCTTCCATTGGCTGGTCCATATTCTGCGCCTCTTCCATTGACTGGTCCATATTCTGAGCCTCTTCCATTGGCTGGTCCGAATTCTGCGCCTCTTCCATTGGCTGGTCCATATTCTGAGCCTCTTCCATTAGCTGGTCCATATTCTGTGCCTCTTCCATTGGCTGGTCCATATTCTGCACCTCTTCCATTGGCTGGTCCATATTCTGAGCCTCTTCCATTGGCTGGTCCATATTCTGCACCTCTTCCATTGGCTGGTCCATATTCTGAGCCTCTTCCATTGGCTGGTCCATATTCTGAGCCTCTTCCATTGGCTGGTCCATATTCTGAGCCTCTTCCATTGGCTGGTCCATATTCTGCACCTCTTCCATTGGCTGGTCCATATTCTGCACCTCTTCCATTGGCTGGTCCATATTCTGAGCCTCTTCCATTGGCTGGTCCATATTCTGCACCTCTTCCATTGGCTGGTCCATATTCTGAGCCTCTTCCATTGGCTGGTCCATATTCTGAGCCTCTTCCATTGGCTGGTCCATATTCTGAGCCTCTTCCATTAGCTGGTCCATATTCTGCGCTTCCGTTTCTTTCTTGATGTTTCTCAACACATTAATTGTGCACACTAATTAATGACGCTGTTTGCGTTATGTTTGGTTATGTTTCTGTTATGTTTCTGTTATGTTTGGTTATGTTTGATTATGTTTCTGTTATGTTTGGTTATGTTTCTGTTATGTTTCTGTTATGTTTGGTTATGTTTGATTATGTTTCTGTTATGTTTGGTTATGTTTCTGTTATGTTTGGTTATGTTTGGTTATGTTTCTGTTATGTTTGGTTATGTTTGGTTATGTTTGGTTATGTTTCTGTTATGTTCGGTTATGTTTGGTTATGTTTGGTAATGTTTCTGTTATGTTTGGTTATGTTTGGTTATGTTTCTGTTATGTTTGGTTATGTTTGGTTATGTTTGATTATGTTTCTGTTATGTTTGGTTATGTTTCTGTTATGTTTGGTTATGTTTCTGTTATGTTTGGTTATGTTTGGTTATGTTTCTGTTATGTTTGGTTATGTTTCTGTTATGTTTGGTTATGTTTCTGTTATGTTTGGTTATGTTTGGTTATGTTTCTGTTATGTTTCTGTTATGTTTGGTTATGTTTGGTTATGTTTGATTATGTTTCTGTTATGTGTGGTTATGTTTCTGTTATGTTTGGTTATGTTTCTGTTATGTTTGGTTATGTTTGGTTATGTTTCTGTTATGTTTCTGTTATGTTTGGTTATGTTTGGTTATGTTTCTGTTATGTTCGGTTATGTTTGGTTATGTTTGGTAATGTTTATGTTATGTTTGGTTATGTTTGGTTATGTTTCTGTTATGTTTGGTTATGTTTGGTTATGTTTGATTATGTTTCTGTTATGTTTCTGTTATGTTTCTGTTATGTTTGGTTATGTTTCTGTTATGTTTCTGTTATGTTTGGTTATGTTTGGTTATGTTTCTGTTATGTTTGGTTATGTTTCTGTTATGTTTGGTTATGTTTCTGTTATGTTTGGTTATGTTTCTGTTATGTTTGGTTATGTTTCTGTTATGTTTCCGTTATCTTTGCTTTATGGCATTTTTACGAGAACCCGAGAAATGCAGGGCATGATTAACTAGGCAATCATGGTGTAATGTGAGCACCCACATCCTGGGTTTGAGGATGGTTTGAATGAAAGATTTGTGACAAGAAAATCGGGAAATGTGTTATTATTTCGAAGTCGTGTAGTGTACGCCCAGCATTAGGCCGGGATTCAATCCGATCGACAATGTACCATTAAAAAGTAATTTCCGATTGAGAAAACGTATGCAGTGTTTACCGTGAAGAAAACATATGCAGTGTTTACCATTGAAGAATACATATGCAGTGTTTACTGTGAAGAAAACATATGCAGTGTTTATCGTGAAGAAAACGTATGCAGTGTTTAACGTGAAGAAAACATATGCAGTGTTTACCGTGAATGCGGTCTCTGCGAACACGGGAAACATTGCCCTTAAAAGGTGCATTGTCGACAAAGTGTGATGGGATTGAATCCCGGCCTTGGTGTATTTCAATGCTTGATAAGAAGGGCTATAACCTTTTTTCATGATTATGTGTTCCTGATCAGGAAAAACTCCTTGGCCCACACTGATAACTGTTGAACCTTAAAGTTAGCTGAACTGACCCAAGGACCAGTCGGACAGCTGCTTGACCAGCTTCATGTCGTTGGGGATGGTCAGGATGTACAGGTAGTGGAAGAACACGTCCACCACAAAAATGGCTCCCAGGTGCAACAAAGCCCCGGTGGTAATGTTCCACATCTCTCTCTGCTTACGGGTCAGGTTAGGGTTGTTGGCCTGGGGGAATCAAAGTTTAAAGATCATGGTATGGTAAAAAAAAAAATAACTGACCAATACATTAGTTCTATAAAACAACAAATATATAGAAAACAAACTAAAGTGACATCAAATTGATGAACTAAATACTCTAGTGAAATATTACAATGTCAATTTAATTATGACTACCAGCTTCACCTGCTCAAGGATATAACTCCTCTGAACATGGTACTGATGGAACGTCTGGATGAGTCCAAAGTAGAAAAATGACTCACCTGAACATGGAACTGATCGAAAGTCTGGATGAGTCCAAAAGTAGAAAAATGACTCACCTGAACATGGAACTGATCGAAAGTCTGGATGAGTCCAAAGTAGAAAAATGACTCACCTGAACATGGAACTGATCGAAAGTCTGGATGAGTCCAAAAGTAGAAAAATGACTCACCTGAACATGGAACTGATCGAAAGTCTGGATGAGTCCAAAAGTAGAAAAATGACTCACCTGAACATGGAACTGATCGAAAGTCTGGATGAGTCCAAAAGTAGAAAAATGACTCACCTGAACATGGAACTGATCGAAAGTCTGGATGAGTCCAAAAGTAGAAAAATGACTCACCTGAACATGGAACTGATCGAACGTCTGGATGGGTCCAAAGTAGAAGAATGGAAGGTAGAAATTGTATTTGAGCAGGTCAGTGAAGGTGTAGTTGCCATCCTTCTTCTCACAGTTCTCCAGAGCAAAGCTCATACAGCGCATTATGGTGAAACAGGATCCTCCGTAGAACAGGATGTCTTGCAGCTCGAAGTAGCCCGTCACAAAACCTTGCTGGAGGAGATGTGAACATGATGTTTTATTGATTTATTTGACCTTTATTTAAACTAGGCAAGTCAGTTAAGAACAAATTATTATTTTCAATGACGGCCTAGGAACAGTGGGGTTAAATGCCTGTTCAGATTTGTACCTTGTCAGCTCGGGGATTCGAGCTTGCAACCTTTCGGTTACCACTAGGCTACCCTGCCGCCCCAATGTCAGTAATTACTGAGGAACTTTTGTCAAACAACTGACATCTTCCCAATATGGATGCCATACTTTGTCAAGACTTCAAACTTCTATTCAAGAACTAATACACCAATGACTATTAAAAAATCCATTCTAGAAAGTTAAGCTACATACATTTAGAAGTTAGTTCAAAATACTAATGACATTTGGTGCATATTTACTTTGAAATGTGTGTCTAATCGCAGTCAAAAAGATAGCACTTCCAGGACTGACGTTTATTCCCTCAGCCCTGGGAAGAAGGTGAATCTACACTAGCTATGTACCAGGATAGTACTGGACCGTTAAAGTTTAGTTCTGAATACACAGGACATGGTGTTGTGAATCCATCGTACCAATAGTTGATTGCGAACACTAACCTGACACTTGCTTGACGTTGTTGAGACAAGGACAGGAATAGGGTAGAAATATGTCAAGTGGTCCAATCAACCAATCAGATCTAAGTTTAGCCAACCCACCTGCCAAGTATTAAAAGGTTCCATCTTGAAGGTGGCCAGGCTGGCGAGACCGGCGACGAAGACGATCCACTTCCTCTTGACCAGAGCCACGCTGTAGAGGATGAAGCAGTGTGAAAGGACCAGAGCCAGGAAGCCCCCGCCCATACTGACCAGCACCGCCAAACCACCGTACAATCCATAGATCAACGACCTGTGCTGTGGAGCAGGAAGAGCCAACATTATTACAAGGTTGTAACACGGTTATTTGAATATATATATATATATATATTTTACAATGTTATTGCAAGGTTGTTATAAGGTTACCAAAAGGTTATTACAAAGTTGTTATGTTAATGTTATTACAATGTTGTTATGATCATGTTATTACAAAGTTATTATGATAATATTATTACAATGTTGTAACAATGTTGTGACAATGTTGTAAAAACGGTATGATATGTTATTATTACAACTATATAGCAATGTTATTATAACTTAATTACAAGGTTAAATCAAAGTTATTATAACTTAATTACAAGGTTAATAAAATGTTATTAGAACTTAATTACAAGGTTAATAAAATGTTATTAGAACTTAATTACAAGGTTAATAAAATGTTATTAGAACTTAATTACAAGGTTAATAAAATGTTATCAGAAATGTCAATGATTGTAGTGATAAAACCAGGACATTATTACTATGATGTAATATACTCCAGATGACATACGTATCCAACAGATACATTAGGAACCAAACAGCAGTGATGTCGACGTTATAGATGGTTGATTACACTAAAGGGATGAAATGAAATACCTTTTTTTCATATATATATATATATATTTTAATTAAGAGTTATCTATTGTTTAATAATGTTACCTTGCAATACCAATCATCCATACCAATCTTCACCGCAAGCGTAAAACAAAACAAAAAGCATGTTTAAAAACATACATGAACACATTTGTCAGGTGTTTAACCCCCTTAAATTATTGGGAGCATAATCTTTGATTATACATGAATGTGATATTCCATTAGTCAGCCAACTCGTGCTTTTTACTAGGCAGGATTATAGAATAATGTGCTATTCCATTAGTCAGCCAACTCGTGCTTTTTACTAGGCAGGATTATAGAATAATGTGCTATTCCATTAGTCAGCCAACTCGTGCTTTTTACTAGGCAGGATTATAGAATAATGTGCTATTCCATTAGTCAGCCAACTCGTGCTTTTTACTAGGCAGGATTATAGAATAATGTGCTATTCCATTAGTCAGCCAACTCGTGCTTTTTACTAGGCAGGATTATAGAATAATGTGCTATTCCATTAGTCAGCCAACTCGTGCTTTTTACTAGGCAGGATTATACAATAATAACAAAACAAACAAAACAAACAGAAGAACACTCCAAATTACAGTGTTATGCAAATTAACATTCAGTTACTATAACAACATGTTAATACAATGTTGTTGTTTTTATGCGTAATTACAGTGGTACTACACAGGTATACGAGCAACTAGAGGCGTCAGGACTCTGAGCAAGGCAGTTAACCCCCAACAACTGGTGTGCATGTCGATTAAGGCTGCGGGGTTGGGTTAAGTACGGAAGACACATTTCAGTTGAATGCATTCAGTCGTACATCTGACTAGGTATCCCCCCCTTTCCCTTAATGTAAATTGTTACACAAACCTAAAAAGCTACATTTAGGCTTTATCCCTCACTAGGATCCTAATCTCTCTATAGTCAACTACTATATTGCCCAGAGCCCTATAAGGGTGCCTTTTGAGACCTACATTTTGAGTGTGGGAAGTCATTGTAACTGTGAATACACACCCTGGGAGATATCAGGGAGCAGACTTTGGCAAAGATCACATGACCGGCGAGGGCGAATAGGATGTGATTGCGGAATGTTGTGAACCACATCACCCATTCAAAATCAGCAACGTCCTATAACACATGAAAAAAACAAATGGTTGAAAAAACAAATATATAAATTCACACATCAATTTCATCAATAAAATAAAAAGTGTGTAAAATGTATTAGTGAGGCAACACAGTCTCACGAGGAACAGAGAGATAAATCAATTCCAATTAGTTAGAACAGATTAAGCCTAGTACTGGACTAAATTGCATGCTCAATGGAAAATCTCACTTTTCAGTCCAGGACTAGGTTTAATCGGTTTCAGTGTATGTGATGGCTTGTACATTACATACTGGGAATGAAACCACTGACCATTTTCCTTCCAAAGTAGTGCCATCCTGGTTTCACACTCTTCTTGAACACTTTTCTGTTCACGTTGTCTGAAAATCAAAACAGGAAAGGGAATTACTGTAAACTGACGATTGATGGACAAACCATTTAAAACGTTTTGTTGGGTTCTGTCAGAGATCAGGGGAACTCAGACAGGCTCTGTTGGATTCAATTAGAGATGAGGGGAACTCAGACAGGCTCTGTTGAATTCCATCAGAGATGAGGGAAACTCAGACAGGCTCTGTTGGATTCCATCAGAGATGAGGGGAACTCAGGCAGGCTCTGTTGAATTCCATCAGAGATGAGGGGAACTCAGACAGGCTCTGTTGGATTTCATCAGAGATGAGGAGAACTCAGACAGGCTCTGTTGGATTCTGTCAGAGATGAGGGGAACTCAGACAGGCTCTGTTGGATTCCATTAGAGATGAGGAGAACTCAGACAGGCTCTGTTGGATTCTGTCAGAGATGAGGGGAATTCAGACAGGCTCTGTTGGATTCCATTAGAGATGAGGGGAACTCAGACAGGCTCTGGTGGATTCTGTCAGAGATGAGAGGAACTCAGACAGGCTCTGTTGGATTCCATTAGAGATGAGGGGAACTCAGACAGGCTCTGTTGGATTCCATTAGAGATGAGGGGAACTCAGACAGGCTCTGTTGGATTCCATTAGAGATGAGGAGAACTCAGACAGGCTCTGTTGGATTCCATTAGAGATGAGGGGAACTCAGACAGGCTCTGTTGGATTCCATTAGAGATGAGGGGAACTCAGACAGGCTCTGTTGGATTCCATTAGAGATGAGGAGAACTCAGACAGGCTCTGTTGAATTCTGTCAGAGATGAGGGGAACTCAGACAGGCTCTGATGGATTCTGTCAGAGATGAGGGGAACTCAGACAGGCTCTGTTGGATTCCATTAGAGATGAGGAGAACTCAGACAGGCTCTGTTGGATTCCATTAGAGATGAGGGGAACTCAGACAGGCTCTGTTGAATTCTGTCAGAGATGAGGGGAACTCAGACAGGCTCTGGTGGATTCTGTCAGAGATGAGGGGAACTCAGACAGGCTCTGTTGGATTCTGTCAGAGATGAGGGGAACTCAGACAGGCTCTTTTGGATTTTGTCAGAGATGAGGGGAACTCAGACAGGCTCTGGTGGATTCTGTCAGAGATGAGGGGAACTCAGACAGGCTCTGTTGGATTCTGTCAGAGATGAGGGGAACTCAGACAGGCTCTTTTGGATTTTGTCAGAGATGAGGGGAACTCAGATAGGCTCTGTTGGATTCTGTCAGAGATGAGGGGAACTCAGACAGGTTCTGTTGGATTCTGTCAGAGATGAGGGGAACTCAGACAGGCTCTGTTGGATTCTGTCAGAGATGAGGGGAATTCAGACAGGCTCTGTTGGATTCTGTCAGAGATGAGGGGAACTCAGACAGGCTCTGGTGGATTCTGTCAGAAATGAGGGGAACTCAGACAGGCTCTTTAGGAGTGGTTACATTGGACTAGCGTGAACTGAGATCTCCAGAATCATGTCTACTGTGTGATTTATCTGTTGTTAATGTGTTTTAGAGTGTTTGTATCATATCCTAGCCGGACGAATCAAACTGAGTTCTTCTTCTACTGCTCTCGTTCTAACGTTCGTGGGCATGGTGTGGCATTTGGCCAGACTAAGGAGTCTGGGTAGCCAGGCTAAGGAGTCTGGGTAGCCAGGCAAACCGCATCCATCTTCTGTCTGATACAATCTTTTTTAAACATTTGAACTTGTGTAATTGGAAGAGGAAGAAAAAAAAGACAGTTACGTGTTGATATTTCCATTGAGTGTGTTATTTTGGTAAGAGCAGCAGCATGCCCTCAGGTAGCCTTTTTCTGGTCTCAGGTTCAGGAATGGCTGAACATGCACAACATGGATCTAAATTTGACCCTAGAAATAGTACTGTTAGGAGATCTGGAGGGACCGGGTCAGTCAATTACTAATATACTAATACACTTAGTAAAAGTATTGATCTTCAACACGCAATCTGTGGATTCTATTCGATTAGATAGATTGAAATTGTACGTTAAACATCACAGCATAGTTGAAAGATATGTGTTGCGTAGAAACACGAAGTGGGTGGCCAGCAGAGATAGATGGGATGGGCTGAGGGAAGCTGAGGGTTGGGATGGGCTGAGGGAAGCTGAGGGTTGGGATGGGCTGAGGGAAGCTGAGGGTTGGGATGGGATGGGCTGAGGGAAGCTGAGCGTTGGGATGGGATAGACTGAGGGAAGCTGAGGGCTGGGATGGGCTGAGGGAAGCTGAGGGTTGGGATGGGATAGACTGAGGGAAGCTGAGGGCTGGGATGGGCTGAGGGTTGGGATGGGATAGACTGAGGGAAGCTGAGGGCTGGGATGGGCTGAGGGTTGGGATGGGATAGACTGAGGGAAGCTGAGGGTTGGGATGGGATGGGCTGAGGGACGCTGAGGGTTGGGATGGGATAGACTGAGGGAAGCTGAGGGTTGAGATGGGATGGGCTGAGGGTTAAGATGGGATGGGCTGTGGGAAGCTGAGGGTTGAGATGGGATGAGCTGAGGGTTAAGATGGGATGGGCTGAGGGAAGCTGACGGTTGAGATGGGATGGGCTGAGGGAAGCTGAGGGTTGGGATGTGATGGGCTGAGGGAAGCTGAGGGTTGGGATGGGATGGGCTGAGCTGAGGGAAGCTGAGGGTTGGGATGGGATGGGATGGGCTGAGGGAAGCTGAGGGTTGGGATGTGATGGGCTGAGGGAAGCTGAGGGTTGAGATGGGATGGGCTGAGGGAAGCTGAGGGTTGGGATGTGATGGGCTGAGGGAAGCTGAGGGTTGGGATGGGATGGGCTGAGGGAAGCTGAGGGTTGGGATGGGCTGAGGGAAGCTGAGGGTTGGGATGGGATGGGCTGAGGGAAGCTGAGGGTTGGATGGTCGAATGGTTGAGGGACAGATATTGGGGAACTGTGGGGGGATCTTGGAGGGTTCGGGTTTCACAAGATTGTGATCATGAAAAAGGAAACTATGACATATATTTTATATCACTATCATGCACACGCACCCTCACACATAAGGATGGCTCTGCTGCAGAAAGACTGATTCATGTTTGATAGTAGTAGTAGACACCCTCACACATAAGGATGGCTCTGCTGCAGGACGACTGATACATGTTTGATAGTAGTAGACACCCTCACACATAAGGATGGCTCTGCTGCAGAAAGACTGATACATGTTTGATAGTGGTAGTAGACACCCTCACACATAAGGATGGCTCTGCTGCAGGACGACTGATACATGTTTGATAGTAGTAGACACCCTCACACATAAGGATGGCTCTGCTGCAGAAAGACTGATTCATGTTTGATAGTAGTAGTAGACACCCTCACACATAAGGATGGCTCTGCTGCAGGACGACTGATACATGTTTGATAGTAGTAGACACCCTCACACATAAGGATGGCTCTGCTGCAGAAAGACTGATTCATGTTTGATAGTAGTAGTAGACACCCTCACACATAAGGATGGCTCTGCTGCAGGACGACTGATACATGTTTGATAGTAGTAGTAGACACCCTCACACATAAGGATGGCTCTGCTGCAGAAAGACTGATTCATGTTTGATAGTAGTAGTAGACACCCTCACACATAAGGATGGCTCTGCTGCAGAAAGACTGATTCATGTTTGATAGTAGTAGTAGACACCCTCACACATAAGGATGGCTCTGCTGCAGAAAGACTGATTCATGTTTGATAGTAGTAGTAGACACCCTCACACATAAGGATGGCTCTGCTGCAGAAAGACTGATACATGTTTGATAGTAGTAGTAGACACCCTCACACATAAGGATGGCTCTGCTGCAGAAAGACTGATACATGTTTGATAGTAGTAGTAGACACCCTCACACATAAGGATGGCTCTGCTGCAGAAAGACTGATACATGTTTGATAGTAGTAGTAGACACCCTCACACATAAGGATGGCTCTGCTGCAGAAAGACTGATACATGTTTGATAGTAGTAGTAGACACCCTCACACACAAGGATGGCTCTGCTGCAGAAAGACTGATACATGTTTGATAGTAGTAGTAGACACCCTCACACATAAGGATGGCTCTGCTGCAGAAAGACTGATACATGTTTGATAGTAGTAGTAGACACCCTCACACATAAGGATGGCTCTGCTGCAGAAAGACTGATACATGTTTGATAGTAGTAGTAGACACCCTCACACATAAGGATGGCTCTGCTGCAGAAAGACTGATACATGTTTGATAGTAGTAGACACCCTCACACATAAGGATGGTTCTGCTGCAGAAAGACTGATACATGTTTGATAGTAGTAGTAGACACCCTCACACATAAGGATGGTTCTGCTGCAGAAAGACTGATTCATGTTTGATAGTGGTAGTAGACACCCTCACACATAAGGATGGCTCTGCTGCAGAAAGACTGATTCATGTTTGATAGTGGTAGTAGACACCCTCACACATAAGGATGGCTCTGCTGCAGAAAGACTGATACATGTTTGATAGTAGTAGACACCCTCACACATAAGGATGGCTCTGCTGCAGAAAGACTGATACATGTTTGATAGTAGTAGTAGACACCCTCACACATAAGGATGGCTCTGCTGCAGAAAGACTGATACATGTTTGATAGTAGTAGACACCCTCACACATAAGGATGGCTCTGCTGCAGAAAGACTGATACATGTTTGATAGTAGTAGACACCCTCACACATAAGGATGGCTCTGTTGCAGAAAGACTGATACATGTTTGATAGTAGTAGTAGACACCCTCACACACAAGGATGGCTCTGTTGCAGGAAGACTGATACATGTTTGATAGTAGTAGTAGACACCCTCACACATAAGGATGATAGTGTCTTGATGCTGTAGTGTTTGATAGTGTCTTGATGCTGTAGTGTTTGATAGTAGTAGTAGACACCCTCACACATAAGGATGGCTCTGTTGCAGGACGACTGATACATGTTTGATAGTAGTAGTAGACACCCCCACACACAAGGATGGCTCTGCTGCAGAAAGACTGATACATGTTTGATAGTAGTAGTAGTAGACACCCTCACACATAAGGATGGCTCTGTTGCAGAAAGACTGATACATGTTTGATAGTGTCTTGATGCTGTAGTGTTTGATAGTGTCTTGATGCTGTAGTGTTTGATAGTGTCTTGATGCTGTAGTGTTTGATAGTGTCTTGATGCTGTAGTGTTTGATAGTGTATTGATGCTGTAGTGTTTGATAGTGTCTTGATGCTGTAGTGTTTGATAGTGTCTTGATGCTGTAGTGTTTGATAGTGTCTTGATGCTGTAGTGTTTGGTAGTGTCTTGATGCTGTAGTGTTTGATAGTGTCTTGATGCTGTAGTGTTTGATAGTGTCTTGATGCTGTAGTGTTTGGTAGTGTCTTGATGCTGTAGTGTTTGATAGTGTATTGATGCTGTAGTGTTTGATAGTGTCTTGATGCTGTAGTGTTTGATAGTGTCTTGATGCTGTAGTGTTTTATAGTGTCTTGATGCTGTAGTGTTTGATAGTGTCTTGATGCTGTAGTGTTTGATAGTGTATTGATGCTGTAGTGTTTGATAGTGTCTTGATGCTGTAGTGTTTGATAGTGTCTTGATGCTGTAGTGTTTGATAGTGTCTTGATGCTGTAGTGTTTGATAGTGTCTTGATGCTGTAGTGTTTGATAGTGTCTTGATGCTGTAGTGTTTGATAGTGTCTTGATGCTGTAGTGTTTGATAGTGTCTTGATGCTGTAGTGTTTGATAGTGTCTTGATGCTGTAGTGTTTGATAGTGTCTTGATGCTGTAGTGTTTGATAGTGTCTTGATGCTGTAGTGTTTTTGTCCTTCATGTTCTAATACTTTAGTGTCTTGATGCTGTCGTGTTTTAGTGTCTCTTCTGTAGTGTTTTGTGTCTTTTTTGTTTAATAAATAATTATTTAAAAAAATGTAAACTTCCGACTTCAACTGTATGTTACAACACTTTGGTTATACTAATAAATATGTATAAATGGGGGGGGGGAATGTTGAAAAAAAGAGAGCCGCAGCATATTGAGCAAAGCCCCATCAGCATTGCATAACCTACTTAGTTATCACAAAGCCCTTCATATTTTCCACAATAATAATCATCTCCTCAAAGCCGTCCTGGTTTTTGAGGAGATTATGTTCCAGCGTGTATCATGGCCCTCGATGATTGAACTGAAATATTCCACGCAATTTTTTATTTTTTATTTTACCTTTATTTTACTAGGCAAGTCAGTTAAAAGAACAAATTCTTATTTTCAATGAGTAGGTCTTAACTGCTGTTCAGGGGCAGAACGACAGATTTGTACCTTGTCAGCTCGGGGATTCAAACTTGCAACCTTTCGGTTACTAGTCCAACGCTCTAACCACTAGGCTACCCTGCCGCAACAGGAGACAAGGAAAAGAACAGCACTTTCTGAGGTGGAGACAGAAATACTCTTGACAAGGAGCACGAGAGCTGTGTTTCTCAGGTCCAAGGCATGAAAAGACAACCTTACTGCCGGGGATCCTGGTACATCTGAAAGGCAGGGCCATATGGCAGATAGAGGGAGAAAAATAAAGCACTCTCTAAAGTTCAACCATAAATACTGACAATGAGCACTAACCAGCAGTTCACATGTTCCTACAACAACCTATAATACAACCTACTGTACAACCTACTGTACAACCTATAATACAACCTATAATACAACCTACTGTACAACCTGTGCAACCTACTGTACAACCTACTGTACAACCTACAATACAACCTACTGTACAACCTACTGTACAACCTACAATACAACCTATAATACAACCTACTGTACAACCTACTGTACAACCTATAATACAACCTACTGTACAACCTATAATACAACCTACTGTACAACCTATAATACAACCTACTGTACAACCTATAATACAACCTACTGTACAACCTACTGTACAACCTACAATACAACCTACTGTACAACCTACTGTACAACCTATAATACAACCTACTGTACAACCTATAATACAACCTACTGTACAACCTACAATACAACCTACTGTACAACCTATAATACAACCTACTGTACAACCTATAATACAACCTACAATACAACCTACTGTACAACCTACTGTACAACCTACTGTACAACCTATAATACAACCTACTGTACAACCTATAATACAACCTACTGTACAACCTACAATACAACCTACTGTACAACCTATAATACAACCTACTGTACAACCTACAATACAACCTACTGTACAACCTATAATACAACCTACTGTACAACCTATAATACAATACTCTTGACAACCTACTGTACAACCTGTGTACAACCTACTGTACAACCTACTAATACAACCTACTGTACAACCTATAATACAACCTACTGTACAACCTACAATACAACCTACTGTACAACCTATAATACAATACTGTACAACCTATAATACAACCTACTGTACAACCTATAATACAACCTACTGTACAACCTATAATACAACCTACTGTACAACCTATAATACAACCTACTGTACAACCTATAATACAACCTACTGTACAACCTACTGTACAACCTATAATACAACCTACTGTACAACCTATAATACAACCTACTGTACAACCTACAATACAACCTACTGTACAACCTACTGTACAACCTACTGTACAACCTATAATACAACCTACTGTACAACCTATAATACAACCTACTGTACAACCTACAATACAACCTACTGTACAACCTATAATACAACCTACTGTACAACCTATAATACAACCTACTGTACAACCTATAATACAACCTACTGTACAACCTACAATACAACCTACTGTACAACCTATAATACAACCTACTGTACAACCTACTGTACAACCTACTGTACAACCTACAATACAACCTACTGTACAACCTATAATACAACCTACTGTACAACCTACTGTACAACCTATAATACAACCTACTGTACAACCTACTGTACAACCTATAATACATCCCATAATAAAACCTATAATACAACCTACTGTACAACCTATAATACAACCTACTGTACAACCTACAATACAACCTACTGTACAACCTATAATACAACCTACTGTACAACCTACTGTACAACCTACTGTACAACCTATAATACAACCTACTGTACAACCTATAATACAACCTATAATACAACCTACTGTACAACCTACTGTACAACCTATAATACAACCTACTGTATAACCTATAATACAACCTACAATACAACCTACAATACAACCTACTGTACAACCTATAATACAACCTACTGTACAACCTATAATATAACCTATAATACAACCTACTGTACAACCTACAATACAACCTACTGTATAACCTATAATACAACCTACTGTACAACCTATAATACAACCTACATTACAACCTACAATACAACCTACAATACAACCTACTGTACAACCTATAATACAACCTACATTACAACCTACAATACAACCTACTGTACAACCTACTGTATAACCTATAATACAACCTACTGTACAACCTACTGTATAACCTACAATACAACCTACTGTACAACCTACTGTACAACCTACATTACAACCTACTGTATAACCTACAATACAACCTATAATACAACCTACTGTACAACCTATAATATAACCTATAATACAACCTATAATACAACCTACTGTACAACCTACATTACAACCTACAATACAACCTACTGTACAACCTACTGTATAACCTATAATACAACCTACTGTACAACCTACTGTATAACCTACAATACAACCTACTGTACAACCTACTGTACAACCTACATTACAACCTACTGTATAACCTATAATACAACCTATAATACAACCTACTGTACAACCTATAATACAACCTATAATACAACCTACTGTACAACCTATAATACAACCTACAATACAACCTACTGTACAACCTACTGTACAACCTATAATACAACCTACTGTACAACCTACTGTACAACCTACTGTATAACCTATAATACAACCTACTGTACAACCTATAATACAACCTATAATACAACCTACTGTACAACCTACATTACAACCTACAATACAACCTACTGTACAACCTACTGTATAACCTATAATACAACCTACTGTATAACCTACAATACAACCTACAATGCAACCTACTGTACAACCTACTGTACAACCTACTGTATAACCTACAATACAACCTATAATACAACCTACAATACAACCTACTGTACAACCTATAATACAACCTACTGTATAACCTATAATACAACCTACTGTACAACCTACAATACAACCTACTGTACAACCTACTGTACAACCTACTGTATAACCTACAATACAACCTATAATACAACCTACAATACAACCTACTGTACAACCTATAATACAACCTACAATACAACCTATAATACAACCTACTGTACAACCTATAATACAACCTACTGTACAACCTATAATACAACCTACAATACAACCTACTGTATAACCTATAATACAACCTACTGTACAACCTATAATACAACCTACTGTATAACCTACAATACAACCTACAATACAACCTACTGTACAACCTATAATACAACCTACTGTACAACCTATAATACAACCTACAATACAACCTACTGTACAACCTACTGTACAACCTATAATACAACCTACTGTACAACCTATAATACAACCTACTGTATAACCTATAATACAACCTACAATACAACCTACTGTACAACCTATAATACAACCTACTGTATAACCTATAATACAACCTACTGTACAACCTATAATACAACCTATAATACAACCTATAATACAACCTATAATACAACCTATAATACAACCTACTGTACAACCTACTGTACAACCTATAATACAACCTACTGTACAACCTATAATACAACCTACTGTACAACCTATAATACAACCTATAATACAACCTATAATACAACCTATAATACAACCTACAATACAACCTACAATACAACCTACTGTACAACCTACTGTACAACCTACTGTACAACCTATAATACAACCTACTGTACAACCTATAATACAACCTACTGTACAACCTACAATACAACCTACTGTACAACCTATAATACAACCTACTGTATAACCTACAATACAACCTACAATACAACCTACTGTACAACCTACTGTACAACCTACTGTATAACCTACAATACAACCTATAATACAACCTACAATACAACCTACTGTACAACCTATAATACAACCTACTGTATAACCTATAATACAACCTACTGTACAACCTACAATACAACCTACTGTACAACCTACTGTACAACCTACTGTATAACCTACAATACAACCTATAATACAACCTACAATACAACCTACTGTACAACCTATAATACAACCTACAATACAACCTATAATACAACCTACTGTACAACCTATAATACAACCTACTGTACAACCTATAATACAACCTACAATACAACCTACTGTATAACCTATAATACAACCTACTGTACAACCTATAATACAACCTACTGTATAACCTACAATACAACCTACAATACAACCTACTGTACAACCTATAATACAACCTACTGTACAACCTATAATACAACCTACTGTATAACCTACAATACAACCTATAATACAACCTACTGTATAACCTATAATACAACCTACTGTACAACCTATAATACAACCTATAATACAACCTACTGTACAACCTATAATACAACCTACTGTACAACCTATAATACAACCTATAATACAACCTACTGTACAACCTATAATACAACCTATAATACAACCTACTGTATAACCTATAATACAACCTACTGTATAACCTATAATACAACCTACTGTACAACCTATAATACAACCTATAATACAACCTACTGTACAATCTATAATACAACCTATAATACAACCTATAATACAACCTATAATACAACCTACTGTACAACCTATAATACAACCTATAATACAACCTATAATACAACCTATAATACAACCTACTGTACAACCTATAATACAACCTATAATACAACCTATAATACAACCTATAATACAACCTACTGTATAACCTATAATACAACCTACTGTACAACCTATAATACAACCTATAATACAACCTACTGTACAACCTATAATACAACCTATAATACAACCTATAATACAACCTATAATACAACCTATAATACAACCTACTGTACAACCTATAATACAACCTATAATACAACCTATAATACAACCTATAATACAACCTACAATACAACCTACTGTATAACCTATAATACAACCTATAATACAACCTACTGTACAACCTATAATATAACCTATAATACAACCTATAATACAACCTATAATACAACCTATAATATAACCTATAATACAACCTATAATACAACCTATAATACAACCTATAATACAACCTATAATACAACCTATAATACAACCTACAATACAACCTACTGTATAACCTATAATACAACCTATAATACAACCTACTGTACAACCTATAATACAACCTATAATACAACCTACTGTATAACCTATAATACAACCTATAATACAACCTACTGTACAACCTATAATATAACCTATAATACAACCTATAATACAACCTATAATACAACCTATAATACAACCTATAATACAACCTACAATACAACCTACAATACAACCTACTGTACAACCTATAATACAACCTACAATACAACCTACTGTATAACCTATAATACAACCTATAATACAACCTACTGTATAACCTATAATACAACCTATAATACAACCTACTGTACAACCTATAATATAACCTATAATACAACCTACTGTACAACCTACAATACAACCTACTGTATAACCTATAATACAACCTATAATACAACCTACTGTATAACCTATAATACAACCTATAATACAACCTATAATACAACCTACAATACAACCTACTGTATAACCTATAATACAACCTATAATACAACCTATAATACAACCTACAATACAACCTACAATACAACCTACTGTACAACCTATAATACAACCTATAATACAACCTACAATACAACCTACTGTACAACCTATAATACAACCTATAATACAACCTATAATACAACCTACAATACAACCTACAATACAACCTACTGTACAACCTATAATACAACCTATAATACAACCTACTGTACAACCTACTGTATAACCTACAATACAACCTACTGTACAACCTATAATACAACCTATAATACAACCTATAATACAACCTATAATACAACCTACAATACAACCTACTGTATAACCTACAATACAACCTACAATACAACCTACTGTACAACCTATAATACAACCTATAATACAACCTACAATACAACCTATAATACAACCTACTGTACAACCTACTGTATAACCTATAATACAACCTATAATACAACCTACTGTATAACCTATAATACAACCTATAATACAACCTACTGTATAACCTATAATACAACCTATAATACAACCTATAATACAACCTACAATACAACCTACTGTATAACCTATAATACAACCTATAATACAACCTATAATACAACCTACAATACAACCTACAATACAACCTACTGTACAACCTATAATACAACCTATAATACAACCTACAATACAACCTACTGTACAACCTATAATACAACCTATAATACAACCTATAATACAACCTACAATACAACCTACAATACAACCTACTGTACAACCTATAATACAACCTATAATACAACCTACTGTACAACCTACTGTATAACCTACAATACAACCTACTGTACAACCTATAATACAACCTATAATACAACCTATAATACAACCTATAATACAACCTACAATACAACCTACTGTACAACCTACAATACAACCTACTGTACAACCTATAATACAACCTATAATACAACCTACAATACAACCTACTGTACAACCTATAATACAACCTATAATACAACCTACAATACAACCTATAATACAACCTACAATACAACCTACTGTACAACCTACTGTATAACCTATAATACAACCTACTGTACAACCTACTGTATAACCTACAATACAACCTACTGTACAACCTACTGTACAACCTACATTACAACCTACAATACAACCTACTGTATAACCTACAATACAACCTATAATACAACCTACTGTATAACCTACAATACAACCTATAATACAACCTACTGTATAACCTATAATACAACCTACTGTACAACCTACAATACAACCTACTGTATAACCTACAATACAACCTACAATACAACCTACTGTACAACCTATAATACAACCTATAATACAACCTACAATACAACCTACTGTACAACCTATAATACAACCTATAATACAACCTACAATACAACCTATAATACAACCTACAATACAACCTACTGTACAACCTACTGTATAACCTATAATACAACCTACTGTACAACCTACTGTATAACCTACAATACAACCTACTGTACAACCTACTGTACAACCTACATTACAACCTACAATACAACCTACTGTATAACCTACAATACAACCTATAATACAACCTACTGTATAACCTATAATACAACCTACTGTATAACCTATAATACAACCTACTGTACAACCTACAATACAACCTACTGTATAACCTACAATACAACCTACAATACAACCTACTGTACAACCTACTGTACAACCTACTGTATAACCTACAATACAACCTACTGTATAACCTATAATACAAACTACTGTACAACCTATAATAAAACCTATAATACAACCTACTGTACAACCTATAATACAACCTACTGTACAACCTATAATACAAACTACTGTACAACCTATAATACAACCTATAATACAACCTATAATACAACCTATAATAAAACCTACTGTACAACCTATAATACAACCTACTGTACAACCTATAATACATCCCATAATACAACCTATAATACAACCTACTGTACAACCGTACTCTACTGTACTGTACTCCACTGTACTCTACTGTACTGTACTGTACTCTACTGTACTGTACTCTACTGTACTCCACCGTACTCTACTGTACTGTACTGTACTCTACTGTACTCTACTGTACTGTACTCTACTGTACTGTACTCCACTGTACTCTACCGTACTCTACTGTACTGTACTCTACTGTACTGTACTCTACTGTACTCTACTGTACTGTACTCTACTGTACTCCACCGTACTCTACTGTACTCTACTGTACTATACTCTAACGTACTGTACTGTAATCTACTCTACTGTACTGCACTGTACTCTACTGTACTCTACTCTGCAGTACTCTACTGTTCTCTACTCTGCAGTACTCTACTGTACTGTACTCTACTGTACTCTACTGTACTGTACTTTACTCTACTGTTCTGTACTCTACCGTGCTCTACTGTACTGTGATGTACTGTACTCCACTGTACTCTACCGTACTCTACTCTACTGTACTGTACTCTACCATACTCTACTGTACTGTACTCTGCAGAACTCTACTCTACTGTACTCTACTGTACTCTACTCTACTGTACTCTACTGTACTCTGCAGTACTCTACTGTACTCTACTGTACTCTATTCTGCAGTACTCTACTGTACTGTACTGTACTCTACTGTACTCTACTCTGCAGTACTCTACTGTACTGTACTCTACTGTACTCTACTGTACTCTACTGTACTTTAAACCACAACAGACAGTGAGAGGAAAGCAAGTCAACATCATCCCCATAATTCAGAAAGTCTTTATTGTCCCATTGCCGGGTAGTGGTGGTTGCAGCAGCATACTGTACATCTGATCTTTGTATTCTATAACCCAGTCATTGTTTACAAGGCTAAAGAAATCCCTCTATTACAATGTAGGCTGCAGTTAGGCTGAGCAGAATCCTAGAGGACAAAGCTCCACTACTTCAGTTTGACACGGTCTGACTGCAGTGCACACAGACTGCAGCATGTGTAATTCCCTCCCTGCTCATGCATCCATCCATCCACAGAGGTTACATAATCTGCCCCGTCACTTTATTCAAATCAATTCACGAAGATAATGCCTGACTATACTGCAGCATTATACCATGCAGCTCTTCTGCGGGACATCGATAACATCTCTGAATAGCTCTCGTCAGCAAACTGAACAAGGAATACACACACTGGTTGGTAACACTTCATAATGACTTTCATTAAAAAGCCTTTGACACATACTTTTATAAATATTGTATATACATGTTTACAAGTTATTACAAATATAATACATTGGCAGACGATGGTATTTCTGGTTGTGTTTGACTCCCCGACACGTTCTGTCATTTAGACACCAAGAATATCCTCCTTGTCTAATAAGTAGGACAATTATAGCTGCTAATTAGGCCTATTATAGTAACCTGACACTCATAACACACAGATGAATCTAATGAGAATGTCTTTTAAGGCCTCTTCATTTCAATCAGATACTGTAGACGGAAACACGTCAAGCAACGTGACGTGAGAGGTTTAAATATCACGCTTAACTGACGATAATGTACAAGGAGGAAAATCTATACGAGAGACAACAACAACAACAACAACAACAAACAACAACAACAACAACAACCAAACCGCTGAGCAATGTTCTGCAGAGTCAGTTTTCAATCAGCGTGTAGGCAGGTTAATGTGAAAATAGTGACCTCCTTTGATGAAAGAATACAGGTTGGTTATGAAGACAAGAGTGCATAGGACATGATGTGGATAGCTATGAGATTAATATTTTTTACAAGGGAGACCTGTCACAAAGACAAGCTGCAATTCAGACATCAGACACGTCAAATCAACGATACAATTACATCATAGGCACGTCCCAAATGGCAAACTATTCCTTAATTAATTAGTGCCCCAGTGCACTAAATAGAGAATAGGGTGTAATTTGGGACCAATAACAACTCATGGTCCTCTACTCACCAGCGGATGCGTCCCAGATCCAGGTACCAGCCCATAGTAGAGACAGGTAGAGCACCGCTGCGTACAGGTACAGCTCCAGCTTAGGAAGGGCTGCCTTGAGCCTCATGGTGGATCTCTGGCACTAAACACACACAGGGGACCTGAGGGGAAGGGAAAGGAGGATATTAGAACAGGCTAAAATGATAGTAGGCATTATATCTATATATACAGAGAGAGAGAGAAAGAGAGAGAGAAGAGAGAGAGATAGAGGGAGAGAGACAGAGAGAGAGAGAGAGAGAGAGAGAGAGAGAGAGAGAGAGAGAGAGAGAAGAGAGAGAGAAAGAGAAGAGAGAGAGAAAGAGAGAGAGAGAGAGAGAGAGAGAGAGAGAGAGAGAGAGAGAGAGAGAGAGAGAGAGAGGGGAGAGGGAGAGAAAGAGAGAGGAGAGAGAGACAGAGAGAGAGAGAGAGAGAGAGAGAGGGGAGAGGGAGAGAAAGAGAGAGGGGAGAGGGAGAGAGAGAGAGAGGAGAGAGAGAGAGAGAGAGAGAGCGAGAGAGGGGAGAGGGAGAGAAAGAGAGAGAGAGGAGAGAGAAAGAGAGAGACAGAGAGAGAGAGGAGAGAGAGAAACAGAGAGACAGAGACAGAACCACTTTGGAATGAAATTACAATACTGACCTGCTGTGGAGAAGAATTCACCTCAAGGAGATGTTGACTATTCTCGGTAAATCAGTAGGGGTTCGAAACAACAATAAAAAAACACCCCATATTGAGTCTTGTTCATGAACATAATGTATTTTGCAAGCTTCTGTGTCAGTCACTGTCACAAAAAAATGCACACATTGCATAATAGCTGTTAAACCATATCAACCATTGCAGCCATCCTGTGTGAAAGCCACAAAGTACTCAGTTCAAATGGTGAAAATAGGAGATATATATATATATTTTTTAAATGTGATATTGAACAAGCACAAAAAAAGGTGAATGTAATTTCATTACTTCAGCATGAAGCAGTGTTTAGGTGCAATAGGTTAAAAGTATGATGACAGGGAAAAACAACCATTGACACCTATAGGACTAAGCCTTATATAACAATATGGTTCTGCTGTTATTGTAGCCTACAGTGCCTTCAGAAGCTATACCTTGTGAAGACTTACAGAAAACTTTTGACCTCTGTCATTGCCAACAAAGGGTATATAACAAAGTATTGAGATAAACTTTTGTTATTGACCAAATACTTATTTTCCATCATAATTTGCAAATAAATTCATTAAAAATCCTACAATGTGATTTTCTGGATTTTTTTCTCATTTTGTCTGTCATAGTTGAAGTGTACCTATGATGAAAATTACAGGCCTCTCTCATCTTTTTAAGTGGGAGAACTTGCACAATTGGTGGCTGACTAAATACTTTTTTCCCCACTGTATTTTCAAGTAGTTTTAAGTCAAAAATGTAACTTGGCCACTCAGGAACATTCACTGGCTTCTTGGTAAGCAACTCCAGTGTAGATTTGGTCTTGTGTTTTAGGTTATTGTCCTGCTGAAAGGGGAATTCATTTCCCAGTGTCTGGTGGAAAGCAAACTGAACCAGGTTTTCCTCTAGGATTTTGCTTAGCTCCATTAGGTTTCTTTTTTATCCTGAAAAAGTCCCCAGTCCTTAAAGATTACAAGCATACCCATAACATGATGCAGCCACCAGTATGCTTGGAAATATGGAGAGTGGTACTCAGTAATGTGTTGTACTGGATTTGTCCCAAACATAACACTTTGTATTCAGGACAAAAGCTTTGCGACATTTTTTGAAGTATTACTTTAGTGCCTTGTTGCAAACAGGATGCATGTTTTGGAATATATGTATTATGTACAAGCTTCCTTCTTTTCACTCTTGTCAATTAGGTTGTTATTGTGGAGTAACTACAATGTTGTTGATCCATACTCAGTTTTCTCCCAACACAGCCATTCAACTCTGTACAGTAGCTGTTTTAAAGTCACCATTGGCCTTTTGGTGAAATCTCTGAGTGGTTTCCTTCCTCTCCGGCAACTGAGTTAGAAAGGACGCCTGTATCTTTGTAATGACTGGGTGTATTGATACACCATCCAAAGTGTGATTAAAATCTTGCTCAAATGGATATTCAATGTCTGCCTTTTTCTTTTCTTTTTACCAATCTACCAATAGGTGCCGTTCTTTGTGAAGCATTGGAAAACCTCCCTGGTCTTTGTGGTTGAATCTGTGTTTGAAATTCACTGCTCGACTGAGGGACTTTACAGACACAGTAAAATCTCAATTTTATCCATTTTAAATTCCGGCTGTAACACAACAAAATATGGGAAAAAACCAAGGGTTGTGAATACTTCCTGAAGGCATTGTATGTAACGTATTCTGTTTCTGTCAAATGCTACACAGGAACCTGAACTACGGCTAACATGCCATCTTACTTAGGAACTTTGGCTTACTTGAATTGCTAAACCTAGTCTTAAAAAGGTTTTAAAAAAGCCACAGAAGCTATTTGCATAACTTTGATCTTTGTTGATAATTGCAATCATACCAATTAGCCTTTTGGTGGCCCTTTGGTTGGAGGGGCCCTACCCACTGTGCAGGCAACATTTTTTTAGTCCCTCAACTTGAAGGCAGAGAGAGAAAAAATATTTTAAAGTAAATTTCCTGCAATTCTGTACATTTTGCCATGGGTTGTAAAGAAAAGGTTCACTTTGAAAGCACATTTTCTGCAGTTCTACACATTTTGCTATAGGGCAGAAAGAAACTTTTGCAATTTTATAACAATTCTACTTTTTTGCCATTTTAAAGCTAAATTCCTGCAAATCTACACATTTTGCCTATTTAATTAACTAGGCAAGTCAGTTAAGAACAAATTCTTATTTTCAATGATGGCCTAGGAACCAATGATCTGAATGAGAGTGACTAACAAAATGTATGCGGGCCTGTGCCTGGTCTGTATTCAGCCATGATTACTACACGTTTAGATAACTGTCGAGGCTCATTTACCAATCTAAAAATAGCTAGCTGACATGGCTAATTGAGTGACTGTCAGTGACCGACAAAACAAGAGAAAAAATGCTGATGCACAACCAAATGTCGAACTTGCATCCTGTGTATTTTACTATTGTAACTTTTAACAGTAAGTTGAGACCCTGACTGTGTTCCACATTTTTTAAAGAAAATTTAGTGGGATCGAGGCCCCCTAGTGGCCGGGGGGCAAATTGACAACCTATGTCTCTTATGCCCTGAGCTGACCCTGATTGCAATACAAGATATCGTGTACAGTTTGAAAAGTCCTCCCTTATCAACCTCAACTGTAGGCCTACACTGTTTCAAACGCTGTTTCTAATCTCAAAACAACGATAATGGTAACAGTAGTAATGTGAGACCATTTTAACAACATAACATTGAGAGTTGGATCTCTAGAAATGCTGGTCATATAAAGAACACTAAACATTCTTAACAAAAAAAAACGTTTTAAAAGTATATTCTCCTGTTAAGCTTCGGGGGGACAAATCAGTGACAGCGGCAGAGACAGCGTGTTCTAAATTGGACTGTAACGCCTCACAAACTGCCCTGCTCAGAGATCCCCAGAATCAGCACTGTCAGCTGAGCAATCCTACCTCCTCTCCTATTTTAGCCATAGCAGTTGAGCTCTCTCGCTCTCTCCGCTACCGTTCAGCAGCTGCAATGCTATGTGATATCTGCAGTGAGACGCATCGGGGAATCACACCACCGTGTAAATTAGCATCGCATAAAATGACCAAGAAAGGTGCACTGGAATACACAACTAGCTATAGGCCTAGACTGTGTTCATATTATGACTATAGTTGGAAGAATAACGTACCTGCGCTGGAATATAGAAACAGGATTATATGGCCACACTGCACCAAGTTGAGAGAGTTAGATGGAGTTGGAATAACAAACCCAATTGCCAAGATCGTTTTAATGCCAAAGAAGAACTCCAGCGTCGGCTTGAGTGTGTTGCATACAAATTGAACGCTATTTAGCGGTAGGTCTACTGTTCTAAAACCGCCTACGCTGCCAGCATGCAATACATTGTTGCAGTAAAATTCTACCGTATTTCAATGCGATTATGTCACAGTCATCCGATAGCGCACCTGTTCTATACTGACCTTTCTATCCGATTCTCAGCTACAGGACAGGTTACAAGGTGTATTGCTGTCCCTCTCCCCAAAATGTCCAAAAAATAAGAAGTAAAAGGGGTTTGGGTTTGTAAGGCGTTTTGTTTTTCTAATTCATTCGTCCCTGCTTTTGGTAACGCCGGTGCCGTACCCCTGTGATAGCCAGGCGCAGCAGTTGAGGATGTTGCGAACTAGGGTGGGGGTGGGGGTGTGGGTGTGGGTGCCACTCTGCGGGATATATTTATCTTTTTCAGAACTGCGCCGCAGTGAGAGGTGGTCCAGTGACTGTCTGTCAAAACGGACGCAGGTTCCACAGCGCAGAGAGAGAATGGAATGGATACTGTCGCAGCCTACTCTGACATGATGGTGGTTCTGCTATATCATATTCCATAGCCTACATGAATGTTCATACATTGAATTGAATTGGTCACACCACGTCATTTCAACATGGGTAATTGGGTAAAACTTGATCGAGACGTTGATCAATGAGATTACAAGCTATATTCAACCACTCAAAAGTGAGTTGAATTTCCAATGTGTTATCACTTTGCTTTCAACCATTTAAAAATACAGCCAAATTCCAATGGAAAAACAATGTCTGATTTTTGGTTTAGTTGTCACCCAAATGTCTTTCACTGGGCTTTCAACCATTTAAAAGCGCAGCAAAGTTCAAATGAGATAAAACAACGTCAGATATTTTGTTTATATTTTTTTAAACAGATTGTGTTATGACTGTGCTTCATCTAATAGCAGAACCAAATGACCTGGATTGCAGTTGAAATTACATTAAAGTACATGGGGCAACTGATCAAAGCCATTCGAGATTGTGCACAGATTATTATATTAATTGTGAAGATCTCGACAGACCTGCAACTACCTATGCCTGTTATCAAATCAAACGTTATTGGTCGCGTACACATATTTTGCAGATATTATCGCAGGTGCAGTGAAATGCTTATGTTTCTAGCTCCAACAGTGCAGTAATACCGAACCATACAAAACAATACACACGAAGACATATTAGAATGAGCAATGTCAGAGTCCGGGAATACAAATACAGTAGCAGTAAAAAGTTTGGACACACCTACTCATTCAAGGGTTTTTCTTTATTTTTACTATTTTCTACATTGTAGCATAATAATGAAGACATCAAAATGATGAAATAACACATATGGAATCATGTAATAACCAAAAAAGTGTTAAACAAATTAAAATATATCTTCAAATTAGCCACCCTTTGCCTTGATGAAAGCTTTGCACACTCCTGGCATTCTCTCAACCAGCTTCACTTGGAATGCTTAGTTGCTGTGAGCGCAGCTGTCTGTCCTGGGATCCTGTCAGATTCCACATAGGGGGAGAGACACGGAAGCCCAGCTAGCCTAGCTGTCTCAGCCGCCTCAAATGGAGGTCGCTATTGAACGTTCCCAGCGCTGCAGAAGCTGTATTTACTTTGCTTTGTTCCGGAATGATCTGGACTGCGCTGACTTTCAATGTAGCAATTGCTTGCTTGTGGAGAACTACAGTAGCGAAGTGGCTACTCTTAGATAGCAGGTAGCAAACCTACACAAGCTACTGGGGAATCCACATCTGCCTACTTTTTCTTTTTCTTCCACCCCGGCTCTCCACAGCCGACTGGCCGGTGCTCAGCAGGGATCTTTCCCCGATGGGGTCTCCCCTTCCCTGGAGAATGGAACTGTTCTCGACCCAACCAATCAGAAGAAAGCATTCTCTGGCAACAGGGGCCTCCTTAGAGATGTTATGCCCGGACCGTCACAGACCGCTTTGTCGCCCTGGATTCAGAGGTTCCTGGCGCCCTCTTCCTTAGGGGCTTCCCATTCAATATTGGATTCGGAGGTACCTGCGTATTCGTCCTCTGTTCTGTCTTCCTCTCCAGTGGCTTCTACATGTGGTTCAGATTCTCAGCACTCACACCCTCATCAGACCGTGAGGCTGCCTGAGACACCTTTCCATTCAACATCACCAGCTGTCATCATTGGCAGCTCTATGGTGAGAAACATCTCGGTTCCCAATGCAAAAACACAGTGCTACCCAGGAGCACGGAGTACAGAACATAACAAGGCTGCTTCCGACTGATCTACCACAGATGCCGGGAGCTGATGCTGTCGTAGTCCATGTGGGGTCAAATGAAATCAGGAGGGCTATCTCGGAACATCTGAAAATTGATTTTAAAGAACTGATTTTAGCAGTAAAAGACTCCAAAAAACAGCCAATCATTTCAAGTCCAGTACCGTCGTTGTGCTACGGGTGTGAAAGATTCAGCAGGCTACTGGCATAAAACATCTGGCTAAAAGATTACTGTAACCCTGCTGGAATCCCTTTTATGGATAACGTTGAAAAAGTTCTGGAAACAGAAGATGCTCTACAGGAATGACGGAGTTCATCCAAATCATCTTGACTCCTGGACTCTGTCTACGCATTTCAAGGCTGCGTGAAAACAATGACTTATCAATGACCCAAGACGAGCTCAGTTAATCCCAGCCATTGTGACAATGAGTCATCCTAATGCTGCATCAAATGTACATTATCCTAGGAGCGTTGGCAGACACAATGTAAGTAAATTAAATGTACTTACTGTATGCAGTAATCATGAGCCTATGAACCAGAGTTATACTGTTAGCACAGAGGCGGTGTGCCCTAGCAGGAAGACCACTTTGTGCAGCTCACCCTGTACTATCAGCTCCAACATAAATAACATGAGCAGGTCTACTTCTGATAAGCTTCCCAGTAAAGATTTTAAAACAATCAAGCAACCCAGAAATGTGCTAAAAATAGCCCATATTAACATATGCAGCCTGAGAAACAAGGTCCATAAAGTAAATAACTTGCTTGTAACAGATGACATTCATATTCTGACTATCTCTGAAACTCACTAAGATTATACAGTGAATTTTGAAAGTATTCACCCCCCTTGGCATTTTTCCTATTTTGTTGCCTTACAACCTGGAATAAAAATTGATTTTGGGGGGTCTGTATCATTTGATTTACACAGCATGCCTACCACTTTGAAGATGCAAAATATATTATTTTGTGAAAACAAACCAGCAATAAGACAACAAAAAACGGACAACTTGAGCGTGCATAACTATTCAACACCCCAACGTCAATACTTTGTAGAGCCACCTTTTGCAGCAATTACAGCTGCAAGTCTCTTGGGGTATGTCTCTATAAGCTTGGCACATCTAGCTACTGGGATTTTTGCCCATTCTTCAAGGCAAAACTGCTCCAGCTCCTTCATGTTGGATGGGTTCCACTGGTGTACAGCAATCTTTAAGTCCAAAGATTCTCAATTGGATTGAGGTCTCAGCTTTGACTAGGCCATTCCAAGACATTTAAATGTTTCCCCTTAAACCACTCAAGTGTTGCTTTAGCAGTATGCTTAGGGTCATTGTCCTGCTGGAAGGTGAACCTCCATCCCAGTCTCAAATCTCTGGAAGATTGAAACAGGTTTCCCTCAAGAATTTCCCTGTATTTAGCACCATCCATCATTCCTTCAATTCTGACCAGTTTCCCAGTCCCTGCTGATGAAAACCATCCCCACAGCATGATGCTGCCACCATCATGCTTCACTGTGGGGATGGTGTTCTCGGGGTGATGAGAGGTGTTGGGTTTGCGCCAAACATAGCATTTTCCTTGATGGCCAAAAAGCTCAATTTTAGTCTCATTTGACCAGAATACCTTCTGCCATATGTTTGGGGAGCCTCCCACATGCCTTTTGGCGAACACCAAACGTGTTTGCTTATTTTTTCTTTAAGCAAGGGCTTTTTTCTGGCCACTCTTCCGTAAAGCCCAGCTCTGTGGAGTGTACGGCTTAAAGTGGTCCTATGGACAGATACTCCAATCTACGCTGTGGAGCTTTGCAGCTCCTTCAGGGTTATCTTCGGTCTCTTTGTTGCCTCTCTGATTAATGCCCTTCTTGCCTGGTCTGTGAGTTTTGGTGGGCGGCCCTCTCTTGGTAGGTTTGTTGTGGTGCCATATTCTTTGCATCCACTGGATGTCATAAGGTGAATGCACCAATTTGTAAGTCGCTCTGGATAAGAGCGTCTGCTAAATGACTTAAATGTAAATGTAAATGTATTAATAATGGATTTAATGGTGTTCCGTGGGATGTTCAAAGTTTCAGATATTTTTTTTTATAACCCAACGCTGATCTGTACTTCTCCACAACTTTGTCCCTGACTTGCTTGGAGAGCTCCTTGGTCTTCATAGTGCCGCTTACTTGGTGGTGCACCTTGCTTAGTGGTGTTGCAGACTCTGGGGCCTTTCAGAACAGGTGTATATATACTGAAATCATGTGACAGATCATGTGACACTTATATTGACCACAGGTGGACTTTACTTAACTAATTATGTGACTTATGAAGGTAATTGGTTGCACCAGATCTTATTTAGGGGCTTCATAGCAAAGGGGGAGAATGCATATGCAGGAACCACTTTTCCATTTTTATGTCATTTTTTTCCTTTCACTTCACCACTTTGGACTATTTTATGTATGTCCAATACATGCGATCCAAATTACAGGTTGTAATGCAAAAAAATAGGAAAAATGCCAAGGGGGATGAATACTTTTGCAAGGCACTGTACCTTTGATGATACAGTGGTAGCAATACATGGTTATAACACCGAAAAGACAGAAATGCCAACGGGGGCGGTGTTGCCGTCGATATTCAGAACCACATTCCTGTAAAGCTTAGAGACGATATTATGTTAAATGCTGTTGAAGTAATATGGCTACAGGTTCATCTGCCTCACCTAAAACCCATTCTTGTGGGAAGCAGCTATAGACCACCAAGTACTAACAGTCAGTATCTGGATAACGTGTGAAATGCTTGATGATGTATGTGATATCAACAGAGAGGTATAATTTCTGGGTGATTTAAATAGTGACTGGCTTTCATCAAGCTGCCCACTCAAGAAAAAATCTTCAAACTGTAACCAGTGCCTGCAACCTGGATCAGGTTGTCAGTCAACCTACCAGGGTATTTACAAACAGCACAGGAATGAAATCATCAACATGTATTGATCACGTCTTTACTAATGCTGCAGAGTTAAAAAATAATAAATAAAAAACAGTATCCAATTCCATAGGATGTAGTGATCACAATATAGTGGCCATATCTACTGTAGGAAATCCAAAGTTCCAAAGGTTGGGCCTAATAAAGTGTAAGAGGTCATACAACAAGTTTTGTAGTGATTCGTATGTTGATGGTGTAAATCATAATTGCTGGTCTGTGGTGTGTAACGAGGAGCAACCAGACACTGCACTTGACACATTTATGAAATTGCTTATTCCAGTTACTAATAAGCACTCACCCATTAAGAAAATGACTGTAAAAACTGTTAAATCCCATTGAATTCGATGAGAAATTTAAAAACTGTATGGTTGGGAGGGATTTATGCAAAAGAGATGGCAAATAAGTCTGGCAGTCCAACTGATTGGCAAACATACTGCAAATTAAGAAATAATTGTACTAAACTAAATAAAAATAAACTATACTATGAAACAAACAAAACATTATATAAAGAATGATAGTAGAAAAACTTTGGAGCACCTTAAATTACATTTGGGGGAAAAATGCCAACTCAGCTCCATCATTCATTGAATCAGATGGCTCATTCATCACAAAGTCCACTGATATTACAAACTACTTTAATGACTTTTTCATTGTCAAGATAAGCAAACTTAGGGATGACATGCCAGCAACAAATGCTGACACTACACATCCAAGTATATCGGACCAAATTATGAAAGACAAGAGTTGTACTTTTGAATTCCATAAAGCCAGAGTAGAAGAGAGGAACAAATTATTGTTGTCTATCAGCAATGACAAGCCACCGGGATCTGACAATCTGGATGGAAAATTACCGAGGATAATAGCAGACGATATTGCCACTCCTATTTGCCACACTTTCAATGTAAACCTACTAGAGAGCATTTGCCCTCAGGCCTGGAGGGAAGCTAAAGTCATCCCTCTAGTAAAGCCCACTTTACTGCCTCAAATATCCGCCCAATCAGCCTGTTACCAACCCTTAGTAAAATGCTGTTTGACCAGATGCAATGCTATTTCATAGTAAACAAATTGACAACAGACTTTCAGCACGCTTATAGGGAAGGACATTCAACAAGCACAGCACTTACACAAATGACTGATGATTGGCTGAGAGAAATTGATGATAAAATGATTGTGGGGGCTGTCTTGTTGCTTCAGTACATTATCGATCATAGTCTGCTGCTGGAAAAACATATGTGTTATGGCTTTACACCCGCTGCTGTACTGTGGATAAAGAGTTACCTGTCTAACAGAACACAGAGGGGGTTCTTTAATGGAAGCCTCTCAAATATAATCCAGTTAGAATCAGGAATTTCCCAGGGTAGCTGTTTAGGCCTCTTACTTTTTTCAATCTTTACTAACGACATGAGTCGAGTACAGCCAGTACAGCCACTCAACACTATACACATCAGAGACTACAGCGACTGAAATGACTGCAACACTTAACAAAGAGCTGCAGTTAGCTTCAGAGTGGGTGGCAAGGAATAAGTTATTCCTAAATACTTAAAGCATTGTATTTGGGACAAATCATTCACTAAACCCTAAACCTCAACTACATGTCGTAATGAATAATGTGGAAATTTAGCAAGTTGAGGATTGTGAACTGCCATGGTCAAAACATATTGATACAACAGTAGTTAAGATGGGAGAGAAGTCTGTCCATAATAAAGCTCTGCTCTACCTTCTTAACAACACTATCAACAAGGCAGGTCCTACAGGCACTGGTTTTGGTGCACCTGGACTACTGTTCAGTCGTGTGGTCAGGTCCTACAGGCTCTAGTTTTGCTGCACCTAGTCTACTGTTCAGTCCTGTGGTCAGGTGCCACAAAGAGTGACTTAGGAAAATTGCAGTTGGCTCAGAACAGGGCAGCACAGCTGGCCCTTAAATGTACACAGAGAGCTAACATTAATGACATGCATGTCAATCTCTCATGGCTCAAAGTGAAGAGAGATTGACTTCCTCATTACTTGTTTTTGTAAGAGGTGTTGACAAGCTGAATGTACCGAGCTGTCTGCTTAAAATACTGGCAGACACCTACGCATACCCCACAAGACATGCCTTCAAAGGTCTCTTCACAGTCCCCAAGTCCAGAACAGACTATGGGAGGCACAAAGGCACAAAGTACTACATAGAGACATGGCTACATGGAACTCTATTCCACATCAGGTAACTGATACACCTTATGGAACAGCGGGGACTGTGAAGAGACACACGCAAAGGTACAAACACATGCATACGCATAGGCACAGACACATACACACACAAATGTACAAACCTTATGGAACAGCGGGGACTGTGAAGAGGCACACACAAAGGTAGAAACACATGCATACGCATCCATGGTAATATTGTTGCATGGTGGTATTAAACATTCTGTATTGTAGATATGTTGTGGTGTAACGTTGTTAATGTCAAATGATGCACTGTTTTATCTTTTGTTTTATGTGTAATGTAAGTGATTGAATTATTTTGGACCCCAGGAAGAGTAGCTGCTGCTTTGACAGCCGCTAATGGGGATCCCTAAAAAATACAATCACAAAACTCATCCCACAATCTTGAAGGAGTTCCCACATATGCTGAGCACTTGTTGGCTGCATTTGCTTCACTCTGCGGTCCAATTCATCTCAAACCATCAAAATAGGTTTGAGGAGGTGTGATTTTGGATGCCAGCTCATGTGATGCAGCACTCCATCACTCTCCTTCTTGGTCAAAACGCCCTTACAAAGCCTGGAGGTGTGTTGGGTCATTGTCCTGTTGAAAAACAAATGATAGTCCCACTAAGCTCAAACCAGATGGGATGGCGTTTCCCTGCTGAATGCTGTGGTAGCCATGCTGGTTAAGTATGCCTTGAATTCTAAATGAATCACTGACAGTGTCACCAGCAAAGCACTCCAACACCATCACACCTCCTCCTCAATGAGTCATGGTGTGAACCACACATGCGGAGATCATCCGTTCACCTACTCTGCGTCTCACAAAGACATAGTGGAAATCTCAAATTTGGACTCATCAGACCAAAGGACAGATTTCCACCTGTCTAATGTCTATTGCTCCTGTTCTTGGACTAAGCAAGTCTCTTCTTCTTATTGGTGTCCTTTAGTAGTGGTTTCTTTGCAGCAATTTGACCATGACGTTTTGATTCATGTAGTCTCCTCTGAAAAGTTGATGTTGAGATGTGTCTGTTACTTGAACTCTGTGAAGAATTGATTTGGCCTGCAATTTCTGAGGCCGGTAACTCTAACTTATCATCTGCAGCAGAGGTAACTCTGGGTCATCTTTTGGGTCATCAGGTACTCATGAGAGCCACTTTCATCATAGTGCTAGATGGTTTATGCGACTGCAGTTTTAAAGTTCTTGAAATTTTCCGTATTGACTGACCTTCTTGTCTTAAAGTAATGATGGACTGTAGTTTCTCTTTGCATATTTGAGCTGTTCTTGCCATAATATGGACTTTGGTATTTTACCAAATAGGGCTCTCTTCTGTATACCACCTTGTCACAACTGACTGACTCAAACACATTAAAAATGTACTTTTAACAAGGCACACCTGTTAATTGAAATGCATTCCAGGTGACTACCTCATGAAGCTGGTTGAGAGAATGCCAAGAGTTTGCAAAGCTTTCATCAAGGCAAAGGGTGGCTACTTTGAAGAATCTCAAATATAAAATATATTTTGATTTGTTGAACACTTTTTTGGTTACTACATGATGCCATATGTGTTATTCCATAGTTTTTATGTCTTCACTATTATTCTATAATGTAGAAAACAGTAGAAAATAAAGAAAAAAACTTGAATGAGTAGGTGTGTCCAAACCTTTGACTGGGACTGTATATATGGTGTGTAAAGCCAGTATGGACAGTATTTGAATAGAAAATGTATGTACAGCAGTAGGCCTAGTTATATAGGATGAGCCTCGACTAGAATACACTAATATATATATATATATTTGATGCACCTGTACCTGTACTGTCTACTGTTTATCCTGAACATGCAGGCTTTATATCAGGGTTCCCCAACTGGCGGCCCGGCGGGACGAATTTGGCCAACGTGGGGTTTTATTTGAACCCCAAGTTAAAAATATATATATTTAAAAAAAAATCGAATATATGATTTTGTTTATTTTTTTGTTGGACATAAAAAACGGTAAAAACACCAAGAAATCAGCTCCAAGTTATTTTTATTTAAGAAATCTGTTCTCAAGTATTCCCACAATGAATAGAGAGAATAAAACATATTATGCATATGTTAGCAACGTTTGGAATGATTATGTTTTAGTCAAACATTATATATGTTTGAACTTCTTGCGGTAAATTTGCAATTATTTGGAATTATGTTCAGGCCCCGGAGACCATCCGCTCAATAAAAAATCGACCCGCAGCTGAATGTAGTTGATTAAATGCATAGTGACAGTAACCTTAAAATGTGGCCATGGACGTGTTACTCGTTTTAAAGTTGAATGTTACATTAGTTTGTAAGAAAGTTGAATGCTATTTTGCCACGCCTGCCCCAGTACTCTCCCCGTGGTGCTCGAGGGCGGCAGGCTGCCCATCGCTGCGCACTCCTGCCACCATCATAACGCACACCTGCTTCCCTCGTCACGCGCATCAGCGAATATCTGGATTCACCTGGACTCAATCACCTGTTTTATTACAGGTGATCCCTATATTTGTCAGTTCCCCAGCTCTGTTCCCCGCTGCTGCATTAATTGCCGTATGTCCTTATGTTACCCGGTGCTGACACTGTGCCTGTCCTGTTCCAAATTAAATGTTGACTCCCCGTACCTGCTTCTCCAGCGTCGGTTCTTACAGAATGCAGCAGCCATCAAATGAAGCATCTCGGAGTGCTGGCTTTTCGGTTGGTGGTGACGTCGGGTCCTGGGGTTGCCGTAGATAGAACCAGTGGTGCCTTAGCTGGATCGTCGGGCTTCCATGCTCTAGCCGGCTGGAGAGGTTTCCTTGCCCTGGTTGGCTCGGCAGGCGCCCATCCCACGTTAGGCCTCAGCCGGATCGTCAGGTTTTTACGCCTCAGATGGCTCACCAGGCTGTCACGCCTCAACCGGATCGTCAGGCTCCCACGCCCCAGCCTGTTCGCCGGGCTCCTGCGCCCCATGCCTCCGCCGGCTCGGAGGCATGGGGATGGGGGGTTAATGTCACGCATGCTCCCGCAGATCATGTGCATCATCCTCCCCATCTGTCAATACCACTTACAACTGAAATGTGTCTTCCGCATAAAACTCAACCCCTCTGAATCAGAGAGGTGCGGATGACTGCTTCAACATCCACGTCTTAGGCGCCCGGGGGAACAGTGGGTCAACTGCCTTGCTCAAGGGCAGAACAACAGATTTGACCTTGTCAGCTCGGGGATTCGAACCGATAACCTTTTATCGGTTGATTGGCCCAACGCTTTGACCACTAGGCTACCTTCATCGTCAGCTTGCACTGGGCAGGCTTGAAGCACTGGGCAGGCAGGTCAGGACAAACTGTTAGAGTAGACTATAATATAACATAATAGAATATAATAAAATATAAAAGGTTGTTACACAGAGAGATGCAGCCTAAAGGTGTTTCTCACATTTCAAGATTGAATGTCACGTGCACAAGTACGGTAACATGCCTTTCCTGCAAACACAAAACCCAACAATGCAATAATCAATGACAATGTATTACTAGAAAAAACACACTTGAGAAATAAGAATACACAATAAAATAAGTCAGCATATTACGGACAGGAAATATTTAAAAAGTCAGTGGTATAGGGTGTCGTTAACATCTGTGATCACTAGAGCTTTGTAATTTTTTTTTTTAGATATTCTACTGTGTGAAGTAGTGTTGTCCTCGCAATGGAATTGTATTAATAAAATGCCAATGAATGTTTATTCTAGTCATTTTAGAGGGTTAAAGTTGAGCTGTTGGGGGGCTCAAGGAGACCCAAATGATGGTAACCTATAGGAGGAGGAGATGCAGAATTGAAATCTATATATGCACAATACAAAGGTCATAAATCCATAAAAACCTGTAGCAATCAATAGGCTGTTAATAATAATATAGCGTGCTTGTCTACGGAGAGCAGAAGAGACCATAAGGATTTTGGCACGTTATGATGATCAATTATTTCATCCTTTACTGATGAATAACACGCACACACACAAATGTGGTCATGGAATCTAGCTTTATTGACGCATTCATTAAACAGTATTTGCCATGAATCAGTGATAAGGAAAGTATGTGTAAATAAACATTACAAAAGGCTGCTCTTAACACACATATCTATATATATATAAATATATATATACTGTATACACAACTAAAGTGTGCTATGCAACTGGTAGGCCTAACTGCTGTGTATTTTCGCTCCTCAGCTGGAATCTAACCCACATTCACTGAACCAACCACACCAAGACAGAGATAGGCTGCACAGCTCTGAAGGCATTCATTCATATGTGTCGGTAACATGAGAGCGATGCCAGAATGAAGCTTCTGATTGCAATTCAACACTTCGGCCACCAGATGGCGCCTATGTCATTTCTGCTGGATTTGTCCAGTGGTGCTGATTGGGTCCGTGCTGATCTTGGACCCATCCGTCCATCTCAAGGTTCCATATGCAAATGCTGAAAAAAAAGCATTCACAAACGGTTTGACATAGTATAGTTATTGAGATAAAATATTGATCTGTGTCATTACGGCCATCTACATGTTTTGATCTAATTCATGCATTGCCCTGGAATCTAACCCCCCCCATTAAAAAAAAAATTGTGCAGAAACTATGTAGACTCGTAGACTGTCAATCCATTAAACAATCGTAGACTGTCAAACCATTAAAAAAATGTTTTGCAACATTTCAGAAGGCAGTGACTCAAATATCATTGACCCTAAAGGTTGGTACGTTGATAAAGCTACGGAGGTATTATTTTCGATCCGTGGGAGGAGGGGTTCCTAGAAACCGCCTCCCACTTGAGCGCTGCTCGCTTCTGATCCAAATACACACGACGCCTCCATGTTGGAAAGAGTATAGAGGGGGGATACAATTATTTTTTGAAAATGAAGAGAGTTCAAGAAACGGGATTATCGGAACTGTTTCATTTTTCGTATTGAAACTTGACCGAGGCGAGCGAGTTTTTTTTTTTTTTCAATCGTCGTTTCTTCATTGTTTTCAGTCAAAACGTCAATTTTTATTTATTTATTTTTATTATGTTGAATTGAACACTGATCAGTTTAAGGCTAGCTCTAGTTGCTAAGCCAGACGTTAGCAACGTTTTCTTGTTCTTCTTCTTTTTGAGTTCAACGTTGGGAGTTTGTTTTGCCCATATTGTTCTTAAATGTTGCTTACTAAATTGGAATATTCCCAGCGATTGACAAGTGGTTGTATTTTGTCTTTAAACCACTAGCTAGTTTACATTTTGCCCCCTCCTGTGTCCCGTCTCAGTCCAGCTAGTTTAGGGCCCGGCTGCCATTTCAACACAGCTAGCAAGGCAGCTAACGTTACCCATTGTGGACTAGGACAAGCAAGTAAAATAAACATTTTAAAACGAACCAACAAAAAAACAACAACAAAGGAATAACCATCCGTCGCAATGGATCACACGTCTATAATAACCCAGGTTTCCAACCCCAAAGAAGAGGAGATTATCTCGTTTAATCAGGAAAAAGGTAAGAGAGAGAGAGGGGAAAAAAGCCCAGATGGATTTTTACGGTAGCTAGTTGACTAGCACCCACCAGTGGTTTTTGGGGAAAGCGCTCTGGCTGTCAGAAACTGTTGCAATATTATCAATATTATACAAATGACATGATGTTGGATTGGAGAAGACTATCTATCCCGTTTTATAGACGCTAACAACCTTAAAACAAACTCCCTTGTTGATACATTTTTTAAAATATAGATATATATATTACTGTTTTTCCATGTATCAATACGTTATTCAATGTGTTTCTATGGGCTAATAGCAGAAAGGTCAAATTTTATGTTTCATGTTTTTATAAAGGGAACGTTTTTAAATCAAATAGCTTAATGATCCCGTAGGACGGTTTTAGTAGCGCACCCCCCCATACGGATTAAAGTGTCTGACCTATATCGGAACGATCTAAGAAAGATACAAAACAAATGTGGACCCATAGTTAACAAAACAAATAAGAACTAAACTACTGCTATATACAATGCCTTTCAGTAAGTATATTCACACCCCTTGACTTTTTTCCAAAATGTTGCTGTTACAAAGTGGGATTAAAATCTATTTAATTGTCATTCTTTGTCAACAGTCTACAGAAAATACTCTAATGTCAAAGTGGGAGAAAAAAATGCTGACATTTGTATACGTAAAAAAACGCATATATCTTGATTAGATGAGTACTCAACCCCCTGAGTCAATACAAGTTAGAATCACCTTTTGCAGCGATTACAGCTGTGAGTCTATTAAGTCTGTAACAGCTTTCCACACCTGGATTGTGCAACATTTGCCAATTTGTATTATTTTCTAAATCCTTCAAGCTCGGTCAAATTGGTTGTTGATCATCGCTAGACAACAATTTTCAGATCTTGCCAAATATTTTAAAGCAGATTTTTAAGTCAAAACTCACTCGGCAACATTCACTGGCTTCTTGGTAAGCAACTCCAGTGTAGATTTTGCCTTGTGTTTTAGGTTATTGTTCTGCTGAAAGGGGAATTCATCTCCCAGTGTAGATGTGGCCTTGTGTTTTAGGTTATTGTTCTGCTGAAAGGTGAATTCATCTCCCAGTGTAGATGTGGCCTTGTGTTTTAGGTTATTGTCCTGCTGAAAGGGGAATTCATCTCCCAGTGTAGGTTTGGCCTTGTGTTTTAGGTTATTGTTCTGCGGAAAGGGGAATTCATCTCCCAGTGTAGATGTGGCCTTGTGTTTTAGGTTATTGTTCTGCTGAAAGGTGAATTCATCTCCCAGTGTAGATGTGGCCTTGTGTTTTAGGTTATTGTCCTGCTGAAAGGTGAATTCATCTCCCAGTGTAGATGTGGCCTTGTGTTTTAGGTTATTGTCCTGCTGAAAGGGGAATTCATCTCCCAGTGTAGGTTTGGCATTGTGTTTTAGGTTATTGTCCTGCTGAAAGGGGAATTCATCTCCCAGTGTCTGGTGGAAAGCAGACTGAACCAGGTTTTCCTCTAGGATTTTGCTTAGCTCCATTAGGTTTCTTTTTTATCCTGAAAAAGTCCCCAGTCCTTAAAGATTACAAGCATACCCATAACATGATGCAGCCACCAGTATGCTTGGAAATATGGAGAGTGGTACTCAGTAATGTGTTGTATTGGATTTGTCCCAAACATAACACTTTGTATTCAGGACAAAATGCTAATTGCTTTGCCACATTTTTAGTAGTATTACGTTAGGCCATAGGGAGGCGCACAATTGGCACAGCGTCGTCCGGGTTTGCCCGGGGTAGACCATCATTTTAAATAAGAATTTATTATTAACTGTCTTGCCTAGTTAAATAACGGTTCAAAGAAAAAAATAGTGCCTTGTTGCAAACAGGATGCATGTTTTGGAATATTTTTTATTCTGTACAGGCATCCTTTTCACTCTTGTCATCCTCAGAGCCAACTGTTTTAAAGTCATAATTGGCCTCATGGTGAAATCCCTAAGCGGTTTGCTTCCTCTCTGGTAACTGAATTAGTAAGGACGCCTGTGTCTTTGTAGTGACTGGCTTTTTTGATACACCATCCACAGTGTAATTAATAACTTCACCATGCTCAAAGGGATATTCAATGTCTGCTTTAAAAACTTTTTTTTTTCCAATAGATGCCATTCTTTGCGAGGCATTGGAAAACCTCTCTGGTCTTTGTGGTGGAATCTGTTTGAAATTTACGTTATTGACATTTCTAAACATGTAAAACACAGCGTTGGAATTGTATTTCACCATTTTTGTTGAAGAGAACTGATGAAAACCTGACAGAAGGTATTTTAAGAGCTAGGAGATGACTTGCTAGCTAACGTTGCCCACTTATTTTAGCTATCTAGCTAATTAAACAGCTAGGTGGACTTGGAGGTAATGCAGTACTCTAACTAGTTAGCGATCTGTTTTCTAGAGTTTGCAGTGAGCCCCACTCCTTTTTCACACACTCGCGTGCGCACACACACACACACTAAAAGCATTGTTTTCGATTTAAAAAAATTCTCTAAGACCTAAACCTCAACTGAAGTTGTACATAAAGTGTGGGACCGTTGAGAAAGGTAAACTCTTAATTATAACACTGAGTTGTCACTTATCATGGGCAAGTCCTATTGACAAAGTTGTGAAGATGGGGGAGGGGTATGTCTGTTTATAAATATATATATATATATATGTGTTTTTTGTTTTTGATACAAATTAACTGTACTAGTTGTTCCGGCTCTGGTCTTGTCCCATCCTGATCACTGTCCGGTAACATGGTCTAGGGCAGCAAAGAAAGACCTGGCAAAGCTGCAGCTGGCCCAAGACATGCCACCAGGGGTCTCTTCACAGTCACCAATTCCAAAACGGATTCACATCAATGCACAGTATTATACAGAGCCATGATTGCATTCCATTTCCTCAGCAAACGGCAAAAATACCTTTTAAAAAAATCATAAAAAACAGTTTAAACAACATCTCATAGAACGGTGGGGACTGTGAGTGGACAGACACACTCCAACACGCACTATGTTTGTTGTTGTAGTATGGTTTGTATATTGATATATTTTACATTTGTGTGACTGTCCTTGTCTATCAGTGTTTTATTTGTCATGTTTTTTGTTGTTGTTCTGGACCCCAGCAAGAATAGCTGCTGCAAAAGCTAATGGGGATTCAAATAAGCAAACAAACAAACAGTTTTAACTGGTATGCCTGTCAGGTTTTTCCTGGAGTTTGTGCCATTGCGGCATGATTCTTGGCCCGGTCCTGCCACATTCAAGTAACATGCTGTACTCATAACAAGCAATTTCCTCCACTGTTTTCCACTACTGTTTACGTCATGGGCAGAGTACTAATGTAACTCTGATACAGGTCACCTTAAAGGCTGGTTAATTTCAGAGAACCAGAGGGAGCTTGCCAAAACATGAATGTCACAGTAGCTACACTATATATCAACCAAAGAGGTTTTGAAAGAGGCTAGGTGTCAATTGACAGGCATACAGAGGGGATCTTTTCCAAATCAGGGCGTTTGGCAACTATTGAAACACTGACACAGAAACACACACACCGATACAACAGGCTTCGCAATATCACTACTCGCATAAAGAGGTGTCTTGTTTCCATCAGAGTTTAATATATAGCTGACCTATATGGCTGCTCTTCAGCTGTTAAACTAAGTCACTCCATGTACAGCTGGACCTCCAGTTGAAGTCGGAAGTTTACATACACTTAGGTTGGAGTCATGAATACTTGTTTTTTAACCACTCCACAAATTTCTTGTTAACAAACTATAGTTTTGGCAAGTCGGTTAGGACATCTACGTTGTGCATGACACAAGTGATTTTTCCAACAATTGTTTACAGATTATTTCACTTATAATTCACTGTGTCACAATTCCAGTGGGTCAGAAGTTTACATACACTAAGTTGACTGTGCCTTTAAACAGTTTGGAAAATTCCAGAAAATGATGTCATGGCTTTAGAAGCTTCTGATAGGCTAATTGACATCATTTGAGTCAATTGGAGGTGTACCTGTGGATGTATTTCAAGCCAATCTTCAAACTCACTGCCTCTTTGCTTGACATCATGGGAACATCAAAACAAATCAGCCAAGACCTCAAAAAAATTGGTAGACCTCCACAAGTCTGGTTCATCCTTTGGGAGCAATTGACAAACGCCTGAATGTACCACGTTCATCTGTACAAACAATAGTACACAAGTATAACCACCATGGGACCACGTAGCCGTCATACCGCGCAGGGAGGAGACTCTATCTGTCTCCTAGAGATGAACGTACTTTGATGTGAAAAGTGCAAATCAATCCCAGAACAACAGCAAAGAACCCTGTGAAGATGCTGGAGGAAACTGGTACAAAAGTATCTTTATCCACAGTAAAACAAGTCCTATTTTGACAACCTGAAAGGCCGCTCAGCAAGGAAGAAACCACTGCTCCAAAACCGCCATAAAAAAGCCAGACTACGGTTTGCAACTGCACATGGGGACAAAGATCGCACTTTTTGGAGAAATGTCCTCTGGGCTGATGAAACAAAAATATAACTGTTTAGCCATAATGACCATTGTTATGTTTGGAGGAAATTGGGGGAGGCTTGCAAGCCAAAGAACACCATCCCAACCGTGAAGCACGGGGGTGGCAGCATCATGTTGTGGGGGTGCTTTGCTGCAGGAGGGATTGGTGCACTTCACAAAATAGATGGCATCATGAGGGAGGAAAACTATGTGGATATATTGAAGCAACATCTCAAGATATCAGTCAGGAAGTTAAAGCTTGGTCGCAAATGGGTCTTCCAAATGTACAATGACCCCAAGCATACTTCCAATGTTGTGGCAAAATGGCTTAAGGACAACACAGTCAATGTATTGGAGTGGCCATCACAAAGCCCTGACCTCAACCACATAGAACATTTGTGGGCAGAACTGAAAAAGCGTGTGCGAGCAAGGAGGGCTACAAACCTGACTCAGTTACACCAGACCAGCTCTGTCGTGAGGAATGGGCCAAAAATCACCCAACTTATTGTGGGAAGCTTGTGGAAGGCTACCTGAAACGTTTGACCCAAGTTAAACAATTTAAAGGCAATGCTACCAAATACTAATTGAGTGTATGTAAACTTCTGACCCACTGGGAATGTGATAAAATAAATAAAAGCTGAAATTATTCATTCTCTCTGCTATTATTCTGATATTTCACATTCTTAAAATAAAGTGGTGATAGTAACTGACCTAAGACAGGACATTTTTACTAGGATTAAATGTCAGGAATTGTGAAGGAGTTTAAATGTATTTGGCCGAGGTGTATGAACTTCTGACTTCAACTGTATATGTCTGCTCTACAGCTGGTAGACTAGGTCACTCCATGTGTAGCTGGACCTATATGTCTGCTCTACAGCTGTTAGACTAGGTCACTCCATGTGTAGCTGGACCTATATGGCTGCTCTACAGCTGTTAGACTAGGTCACTCCATGTGTAGCTGGACCCACGTCTGCTCTACAGCTGTTAGACTAGGTCACTCCATGTGTAGCTGGACCTATATGGCTGCTGTTAGACTAGGTCTCTCCATGTGTAGCTGGACCTATATGGCTGCTGTTAGACTAGGTCTCTCCATGTGTAGCTGGACCTATATGGCTGCTGTTAGACTAGGTCTCTCCATGTGTAGCTGGACCTATATGGCTGCTGTTAGACTAAGTCTCTCCATGTGTAGCTGGACCTATATGGCTGCTGTTAGACTACGTCACTCCATGTGTAGCTGGACCCATGTCTGCTGTTAGACTAAGTCTCTCCATGTGTAGCTGGACCCATGTCTGCTGTTAGACTAGGTCTCTCCATGTGTAGCTGGACCCATGTCTGCTCTTCAGCTGTTTAGGCTAGGTCACTCCATGACCCTGCTAAGGTATATCGTTCAAAATAAGCGAGTTAATGCCAATAATTTGAGTGAATTGCCAAACTGCACTGGATAGCATAAATAAATCAAGTATGTGATTCAGGGTGTTCGGTGTCTGATAGCTATTGAAAATGTTATCTCCACACACTAACTTTGCAAGTTGTTAGGTCACTTCATGTCCCTCTTAAGGTCCATCTTTCTGAATAGCCTGAGGTAATGACAGAATATTTTATGGTAAGGGTCAATTCCATGGTAACAGTGACTTTTTAAAAAAAACTTAATTTTTATTAACAATTTCCATAAAATTTTACAAAAACACATTTACTTGAACAGTGCAGATGGAAAGTTTGGTAACAGACTGACAGCCCAAACAACACAAACTTACCATTCTGTTACCAAACTTTGCATCTGCACTAAAATTCTCTGTGGAAGTTATTCAACGTAGTCCTTGTGCATAGCGTTTGTATGGTGTTTAAACGTTGCAATTATTGTTTTTGGTTTGGCATCCATTTTTAAAGTAAAAAAATAGCTTGAGACTAAGCATCACTCAGTTAACGTGGAATTGCCCTAAGGCCAATGCTTCAGTGTGTGATTCGGCGTATTGTGTCTCCGATGGCTGCTGAACACATCGTGGTGGCACCCCCACTGCCTGTCTGGTGTAGGCCTAGGACTAAATATCCCTGAACAGACCCATAAAGTACTCAACATCGAGCCTAAACCTACTTTGCAGGTTGGCACCAACAGGTTGGCACCAACTGTGAACAAGTCAATCCATTCCGTCTTCATTGCATTCCTTTTGCACACTTACTGCATAAGCCCTCGTGACATCAATCACTCATTGTCAGCATGTCAGTGGATTAAAGCGTCATAAAGTTAAACCTCTTGTGGCATTGTGTTCCCTTCCAGTCCCGTTGGCTGCCACTGTAACATTTACAGTGTGTGGTGACTGGGTTTCCTGGGTCATTCAGACACTATCAGTACCAGTATCTGGTGTGTATCAGTACCAGTCAGATCCCTGAAGCTAGCAGGAAATGTTGAACCAGAACGATGACCACCGCAGGTCTTTTCCTGGTCTGATTCTAGCTACCTGGACTGTTGAGGCTATTGAAGTAGATGATGGAGCTTTTATAAGTCAGTATAATACGGACAGAGGTTTGATAAAGGAATAGGATGGTGACTGTTTTTTGAGAATTACTACAAGGCTGGGGGTGATTGATTGTGGTATTTATCAATTGAGGTTTAGGTGTAGTATTGGATAGACCAGTACTGCCTCACTCCCTTCTATACAATGTTAGGAGAAATGCTAGGGCTGTGACGATACCATTATTGCAGCATTTTTTTCCCCCTCGTGGCTAAGATTTTAACACGACGCGGACCACTCTGTGATCCTTTAAAAACCTGCTGTATATAAAATATTGTGTGTTATAGCTTGGAAAATACACTGAGTGCACAAAACATTAGGAACACCTGGTCTTTCCATGAGAAACTGACCAGGTAAATCCTGGTGAAAGCTATCCCTTATTGATGTCACTTGTTAAATCCATTTCAGTCAGGTTAGATGAAGGGAAGGAGGCTGGTTTAATAAGGCATTTTTAAGCTTTGAGACAGGCCTACACAATCTATTATCTACACAATCTATTTGTGAACGGGCAAGGCAAGATTTAACTGCTTTTGAACAGGGGGTATGGTAATAGGTGCCAGGTGCACTAGTTTGTGTCAAGAACATCAACACTGCCGGGGTTTTCACGCTCAACAGTTTCCTGGGTGTGTCATGAATGGTCCACCACCCAAAGGTAACACAGCGACCTTGACGCAACTGTGGGAAGCATTGGAGTCCACATGGGGCCAGTATCAAATCACATTTTATTTGTCACATGTGCCGAATACAACCTTACAGTGAAATGCTTACTTACAAGCCGTTAACCAACAATACAGTTTTAAGAAAAATAAGTGTTAGGTAAAAAAAATAGATAAGAAATAAAAATAACAATTAAATAGCAGCAGTAAAATAACAGTAGCGAGGCTATATACAGGGGGTACCGGTGCAGAGTCAATGTGGAGGCTATATACAGGGGGTACCGGTACAGAGTCAATGTGGAGGCTATATACAGGGGGTACCGGTACAGAGTCAATGTGGAGGCTATATACAGAGTCAGAGTCAATGTGGAGGCTATATACAGGGGGTACCGGTACAGAGTCAATGTGGAGGCTATATACAGGGGGGTACCGGTACAGAGTCAATGTGGAGGCTATATACAGGGGTACCGGTACAGAGTCAATGTGGAGGCTATATACAGGGGTACCGGTACAGAGTCGGTGGGACAGGTTAGTCGAGGTAATATTTACATGTAGGTAGAGTTAAAGTGTTTATCTATGCATAGTCGGAGAGTAGCAGCAGCGTAAAAGAGGCTGTTTTCCTATCGAAGGTGAATCCGCTTTCTGTTTTGTTTCTTTGCCAAGATACTAACGATTATCGCGATGCTGGTATCTCTCTGTCCCTAGGAAACACTGGCTGGGCAGACCCACACATTTTCCAGTTCTCAGCTATTGCTCTTCTGTGCAATAAATTCCAAAAGGAGCCAAACAAGGTCAAGTAGGGTCATGGGGCCAAAGTGTGAAGGTGTGGCCAGTCTGGGAAAGGTCATGCACTTTGACCTGTGTCAACCAATCACTGAAGCCCAATGACAGATGGACCTATAATCTGCTATCCACCAGAAAAAGACCCACCAGCAAGGAGTGAGAGGCTGAATCCCAAATGTCATCCTATTCAAATAGCCCCGGTCAAAAGTAGTGCACTATATAGGAAATGTGGTGCCATTTGAGATGCTGCCATAGGCCTAATATGAAGGACCTGTGTTTGTTAAACTGAGGGCCTAAAGCCTTTTTACTAATGACCTTAGTCGTTCAGGTTTCATTAGATGAGTGTGGCTTTGTTGTAATCTCATTAGCGATGATTAGCCTAGCGCAGCTCAGACCAATTACTGTCGGCTCCTTCCTTCCTCCTAAGAAAGAATGCATGTTGTTGGTCTGACAGCCAAGTGGAAATTGCTAACATAACTAGGTTAGTTTTGTTCACACACACACACACAGTTGGCATAAATCATTACAGCAGAGAATGGGATATGATGCAGTTCAGTTAGGGCTGGGCGATATGGCCAATTTTTTAAATTTTTTTCAAATTTATGTCTGACTCTCAATTTTATTTTTTATAAATGTTTTATCTAAATAAGCTTTGTTGTACATTTTAAAGGTCAAATGTACTGCATTTCAAACAGTCAGCGATAATGAATTCAGGGCGTGTGAAATTATACCTAGGCTAAATATAAGCCTTCTACAACCATGAGACCCACTAATAATTTTATTATTTTATCAATAGTTTAACCTGCTTTTTTATTGTTGTTGTTGCAATAATCACTGATCTGGCTATCAAGTCCTTGGTTAGAATTGTAACCAGAACCTTGCACATTCACTAATAATTACTAACTTATTGTAGGTATTCTAGAACATGAACACAGGTCTCATTAACAATCTCTCAAGAACAAGCCCACGTCCAAGTAAGTAGCCAGCTAATTTTTATATTTAAACTTTAGCCAACTTGGATCTATATGCTAGCTAACAAAGTATAGTTGAATAGTTATGAACACACCCTTCTGTCTGTCTGCAACTGTTTGAAAAGCACCTGGACTGCTTTCCCATAGAATGCTAAGCCTTCCACTTTGTTCAGATCAAAATGGCCTATCTTATTTCTCAGAAAGAGAAGAAGTTTCAAATTCACTTATTTTATTTATTTTACCTTTATTTAACTAGGCAAGTCAGTTAAGAACAAATTCTTATTTTCAAAACGGCCTAGGAACAGTGGGTTAACTGCAGAACGACAGATTTGTACCTTGTCAGCTCGGGGTTTGAACTTGCAACCTTCCGGTTACTAGTCCAACTCTAACCACTAGGCTACCCTGCCGCCCCTTATAATTGTGTTTTTATGCTTATTGTACATTTATAAAAGACTAGACAGCTAGTATAACATTCTTTGGCTAAAATGCTGCCAGTGGTACGACAATGCAGCCTTTGACAAACAGAACATAATCCAGAATCATTTTCATTGATACTCCTGTTTTTAGTAGTGTCTGCTCATCTGCAATTTGACATTTGAGAAGGGTATCTTTAGAAATGTTAAAGCAAAAGATATACACATAAACATTATCTGATGAAATTATTTTGGACCACTGTGCAATTTGGCAGATTATTTTTTCCTTCCAAATAATAATGTTTGCAATTTTAGTCAAGAAAGGCTTCACAGTACCGTTGTAAACAACATCATGGTTGCACTTTTTCCCTCAAGGTTACTCTGATGTCCAAAAGATTTCAAATCAACATTTCTTTACAAAACTAAGTTTCATATATTTGAAAATATCTACATTCCTCAGTCCAAAGTTGCTTTTTAATTTTGTCATGGAAATACTATTTATTATAACCAAGTCATTTATAGTTTCTATGTTTTTAGTTTTCCATGTGGATCAAAATAGCAAAAATTCTGAAAAGCTATCAATGGATGGAGTTGAATTTTAAACAATCTTATTGGTTCTTGTCTAAACAGTAACATTTTCTTCCGTAATTGTTTAGTGTTCTAAAATATGAAGTTTTAAAATGTTCTTAGCTTTATCCTTTGAAAACATTACAATGAAAAATATCTGGGATGTGTTTGTGTCTTCATATTGACTGATTTTCTCTTTGGAATTTTTCAAATCCCTGGGTCAAATGATAAATTTTAAGTCTGAAGGTTAAAACCACCTTCAGACTAAGGAAGATGTCAAACTTTCCTTTTAATTCTGAGAGTAATTATTTTTTTAAAGAATGTCGATTCAAATTAATTGCTTAGTTAAATATATCAACCCTGAAGCAATTATCAGAGACAAAACATCACAGAAAACAGAGATCATTTGAATGATATTATCAGTTAAAAAGTCTGACTGAAGTAAGAAAAGACCTGACTGCTTTGCCATAGAATTCTAGATATGAAACAATTTGTGACAAAGCAGGCCCTATTTCATCACTCAATTCAGTGGTTCCTTGTTCAGATGACACAGTTATTTCAATTATATTAAAACCCAGAAAGCTGTTTACAAACCCAGTTGAAGGCTTGTGACAATAAAATAATAACAAAAGGGAGAATGGGAAGTCTTCCAGTGGTTGTCATATAAATTAAACAGGGTTTAAAAAATAGCTCTGTTTTAATACAATGCTATAAAACAAGATATGTATTTATGGTTGGCTGTTAATCCTTCAAGGCCTTTGCCTGTCTTGAATTCCAATTTATTCTAAAACTTTGGAAGCTTTCGGTTTTCCTCTTCGCATCTGAAATAATACATTTTAGAAAAGTATTTTATAAATGTCCTAAAGCAAAGATTAACATAATACATTATCTGATGAAATTGCTTTAGAAAGGGGCAAGGCAGAGATGTCCCCTCTCCCCGTTCTGTTTGAAAATCTGGCACAGAAGAGACTTGACAGAAATAATCTGGCAGAGGCAGGGCAAAGAGCAGGGGTGTTAAACATGAATATAAACCACACTTATTTGCAGACATCAGTTTGTACCAATATTGAAAACTTACATGCTACAAATGACTAATTTCAATAGTATACGTATCAACATTTTTTTATAATATATTAATATTTACAGTATTACATGTTTGTTTCTAGGGTCAATGTCCTTCAAAATTAGCAAAATTCATATGTTTGCTCTATCCCAATGGATTTAAGGGATCTTATTCCTCTGGGGTTCCTACATTGTATTTGTTTCTAATTTTTTGTATCTATATTTTAAAAATTAATTTAGAGCCATGCTATTGAGAAATAATATCAGTGTGTTTGAATTGTACCAATGAGTGCCTCACTATATAAAATGTAATTTTCTTACGAGTTTTCAACCAGTTGATTTGACTGGAGGAAGTGATCCCAAGTAGTTTTGTTTTAGTCTTGTGTTAGTGCTAACATGAATAAAGTAGATTAAATTAGTTAAAGAATCACCCAGACCAACTGTCAGGACACAGAATTGGGTCATTTGATGCCTCAGTTCCAAGTCTGACTGGCTAACGTCAACACAAGTGTCCTTCTGTTCATCTTAGACTCTGCAGCCAGGTGTTAAAGCAGGCCCTGCTGCTCCTGCCAGGCTGGCTGGGATGACACTAACTCCCCATGGCTAACTATCCTGTTGGTGCTGGGGCTGGTGGAGAGGGGGGCTGGGAGATGGTGCTCCGTGGTTGGTATGGTGCCAGGGGACTGAAAGGAGTCAGTGATGCTGCTCAGGGGCTGTGTTTGTGGTTCTGCTTAGGGGACTGGGGTTCTCTCTCTGATCCAACATATGGTGCTCCACCCATGCTCGCTCTCGGTTGGTGCTCTCTCTCTGCACTGAATGAGTCACAGGGGACAGGGGTATGGTGCCAACGCAAACATTAACATTGCAACTAGGGGATTGTATCTGGTAACTACAGGGCTGTCCGTTTGGTGAAAATCTGGACAGAAGGACTGGGGTATGGAACATCTGGCAGAGGCAGGGCATAGGGCAGGGGTGTTAAAAGGGTCAATTATTATTTATACACAGGGGACATAGTTTAAATTTGGTTTGAGTCATTTAATAGTATACTGGGGTCATTTTTCTACCCCTAGAAAATATTTAATATATATGACATGTTTTGAGTCAAATGGTGCTGCAGGGCCATATGTTTGCCCACCCTGGAGTGAAGGGATTGTTGTCCCCTGTGTTGACTAGGCTATGTCTGATTTCTAACTTTTGTATCTGAGGTTAAGATTTCACATGCATGAGAAATATATCTCCTCGTGTTGAATTGTACCAATGAGTGCCTCACTATATAAAATGTAATTTTCTTACCTTTTCAAGCAGTTGATTTGACTGTGATGCACATCCCAAGTAGTATTTTTTTAGTCTTGGTTAGTAAGCTAACATGAATAAAGTAGACTAAAGTTAATGGCTGAAGAAGCACCAGGGGACTGGGGAATGGGCCAGGGGCTTGGCCTCAGTCCATCTGTTCTCTGTCTACTACTAGGGGACTGGGGTAGTGGTTCTGTTCTCTGTCTGCTACAGCCACTGTTAAAGGGGCTGGGGTATGCCTGCCAGGCTGGCTGGGGTGTGGTCTAGGGGCTGGGGTATCCTGTTGGTGCTGGGGTATGGTGCTAGGGGCTGGGGTATGGTGCTAGGGGCTGGGGTATGGTGCTAGGGGACTGGGGTATGGTGCTAGGGGCTGGGGTATGGTGCTAGGGGACTGGGGTATGGTGCTAGGGGCTGGGGTATGGTGCTAGGGGGCTGGGGTATGGTGCTAGGGGCTGGGGTATGGTGCTAGGGGGCTGGGGTATGGTGCTAGGGGCTGGGGTATGGTGCTAGGGGACTGGGGTATGGTGCTGGGGTATGGTGCTAGGGGGCTGGGGTGTGGTGCTAGGGGCTGGGGTATGGTGCTAGGGGACTGGGGTATGGTGCTAGGGGACTGGGGTATGGTGCTGGGGTATGGTGCTGGGGTATGGTGCGAGGGGCTGGGGTATGGTGCTAGGGGCTGGGGTATGGTGCTAGGGACTGGGGTATGGTGCTAGGGGGTATGGTGCTAGGGGCTGGGGTATGGTGCTAGGGGCTGGGGTATGGTGCTAGGGGCTGGGGTATGGTGCTATATGGTGCTAGGGGGCTGGGGTATGGTGCTGGGGTATGGTGCTAGGGGACTGGGGTATGGTGCTAGGGGCTGGGGTATGGTGCTAGGGGCTGGGGTATGGTGCTAGGGGACTGGGGTATGGTGCTAGGGGACTGGGGTATGGTGCTGGGGTATGGTGCTAGGGGACTGGGGTATGGTGCTGGGGCTGGGGTATGGTGCTAGGGGACTGGGGTATGGTGCTAGGGGCTGGGGTATGGTGCTAGGGGACTGGGGTATGGTGCTGGGGCTGGGGTATGGTGCTAGGGGACTGGGGTAGGGGCTGGGGTATGGTGCTAGGGGACTGGGGGTATGGGGCTAGGGGGGGTATGGTGCTAGGGGCTGGGGTATGGTGCTAGGGGCTGGGGTATGGTGCTAGGGGCTGGGGTATGGTGCTAGGGGACTGGGGTATGGTGCTAGGGGACTGGGGTATGGTGCTAGGGGACTGGGGTATGGTGCTAGGGGACTGGGGTATGGTGCTAGGGGACTGGGGTATGGTGCTGGGGTATGGTGCTAGGGGGCTGGGGTATGGTGCTATATGGTGCTAGGGGCTGGGGTATGGTGCTAGGGGGCTGGGGTATGGTGCTAGGGGACTGGGGTATGGTGCTAGAGGGCTGGGGTATGGTGCTAGGGGACTGGGGTATGGTGCTAGGGGACTGGGGTATGGTGCTGGGGTATGGTGCTAGGGGACTGGGGTATGGTGCTAGGGGCTGGGGTATGGTGCTAGGGGCTGGGGTATGGTGCTAGGGGGCTGGGGTATGGTGCTAGGGGACTGGGGTATGGTGCTAGGGGACTGGGGTATGGTGCTAGGGGACTGGGGTATGGTGCTGGGGTATGGTGCTAGGGGAATGGGGTATGGTGCTAGGGGGCTGGGGTATGGTGCTAGGGGACTGGGGTATGGTGCTAGGGGCTGGGGTATGGTGCTAGGGGCTGGGGTATGGTGCTAGGGGGCTGGGGTATGGTGCTAGGGGACTGGGGTATGGTGCTAGGGGACTGGGGTATGGTGCTAGGGGACTGGGGTATGGTGCTAGGGGGCTGGGGTATGGTGCTAGGGGACTGGGGTATGGTGCTAGGGGCTGGGGTATGGTGCTAGGGGCTGGGGTATGGTGCTAGGGGGCTGGGGTATGGTGCTAGGGGCTGGGGTATGGTGCTAGGGGACTGGGGTATGGTGCTAGGGGACTGGGGTATGGTGCTAGGGGGCTGGGGTATGGTGCTAGGGGGCTGGGGTATGGTGCTAGGGGACTGGGGTATGGTGCTGGGGTATGGTGCTAGGGGACTGGGGTATGGTGCTAGGGGCTGGGGTATGGTGCTAGGGGACTGGGGTATGGTGCTAGGGGCTGGGGTATGGTGCTAGGGGCTGGGGTATGGTGCTAGGGGACTGGGGTATGGTGCTGGGGTATGGTGCTAGGGGACTGGGGTATGGTGCTAGGGGCTGGGGTATGGTGCTATATGGTGCTAGGGGCTGGGGTATGGTGCTAGGGGACTGGGGTATGGTGCTAGGGGCTGGGGTATGGTGCTAGGGGGCTGGGGTATGGTGCTATATGGTGCTAGGGGCTGGGGTATGGTGCTAGGGGACTGGGGTATGGTGCTAGGGGCTGGGGTATGTCGCTAGGGGGCTGGGGTATGGTGCTGGGGGCTGGGGTATGGTGCTGGGGGCTGGGGTATGGTGCTGGGGGCTGGGGTATGGTGCTAGGGGCTGGGGTATGGTGCTGGGGGCTGGGGTATGGTGCTGGGGTATGGTGCTAGGGGCTGGGGTATGGTGCTAGGGGGCTGGGGTATGGTGCTAGGGGCTGGGGTATGGTGCTAGGGGGCTGGGGTATGGTGCTAGGGGCTGGGGTATGGTGCTAGGGGCTGGGGTATGGTGCTAGGGGACTGGGGTATGGTGCTAGGGGCTGGGGTATGGTGCTAGGGGGCATGGTGCTAGGGGGCTGGGGTATGGTGCTAGGGGACTGGGGTATGGTGCTAGGGGACTGGGGTATGGTGCTGGGGTATGGTGCTAGGGGCTGGGGTATGGTGCTAGGGACTGGGGTATGGTGCTAGGGGACTGGGGTATGGTGGGGTATGGTATGGGGCTGGGGTATGGTGCTAGGGGACTGGGGTATGGTGCTAGGGGACTGGGGTATGGTGCTGGGGTATGGTGCTAGGGGACTGGGGTATGGTGCTGGGGTATGGTGCTAGGGGACTGGGGTATGGTGCTGGGGCATGGTGCTAGGGGACTGGGGTATGGTGCTGGGTTTATCAGACTGGGAAAGGGAATTTTGTTGTATTTAACCTTTATATAACAAGGCAAGTCAATTAAGAACACATTCTTATTTACAATGACCCCGCCAAACGCGGACGACGTTGGGTCAATTGTGCGCCGCCGTATGGGACTCCCAATCACTGCCGTTTGTGATAGAGCCTGGAATTGAACCAGGGTTTGTAGTGATGCCTCTAGCACTGAGATGCAGTGCCACTCGGGAGCCCTACAGCTGGGGTATATTTGATTCTTATTATTATGTCGTTGCCATTATCCTTACAGTTCTTCCAGGTAATACTGCCGTTGTTGACTATTTTTGGCCAGACTTGACTAGCCCCATAGTCTCAGCATGATGGTATTACACAACTCTGATATTAGACAGGGACGCAGTGCAGAGTGACATTTTAAAGATCCCGAACAGTTATTCTGATTTCCATGTAAAATAACCTTTTTGTGACTAAAACATAATCATTTTTTTGGGGGATAGAAATGCTACATTTTAGAAAGTACTTTTTCTCTCATGGCTAACTACCAGCAAGTTTGGGAAGACATGCTGAGTGGGCGGGGAGCGTATATTCATGAGCTCACCTTGACTGACAGCTCTTTGAAACACCTATGTCAAGCAGCTTGGATGCGGTGAGCAGTGTTACCGTCAAATCATCTCAATCAAATTACACAAAGCAACTCCAACAACAATCGAAATTGCATCAATTATGTCAATTATTTTATTAATCTCCCATTTGGCATGTCTTTTGTAATGAAGTTCTCAGCATTGTTGACAAAATGTGTTGACATGACAACTGTGGCAGAGTTTTGGCTGACCCCCCCCCCCATTTTGTTCTTCATGATCACTTTGATCAAACTTTATCGATGTTGAACCAATGGTCGCTTTGGTCAAACTTTATCGATGTAGAACCAACGGTCGCTTTGATCAAACTTTATCGATGTAGAACCAACGGTCGATCGATGTAGAACCAATGGTCGTTTTGGTCAAACTTTATCGATGTTGAACCAACGGTCGTTTTGATCAAACTTTATCGATGTAGAACCAACGGTTGTTTTGGTCAAACTTTATCGATGTTGAACCAACGGTCGTTTTGATCAAACTTTATCGATGTAGAACCAACGGTCGCTTTGATCAAACTTTATCGATGTAGAACCAACGGTCGCTTTGATCAAACTTTAGTCATCATACTTTGACCTGGATTCATCCAAATATCATAACATTTAATGAAAAACAGGATTTAGACTGTTTGTGGTGGTGGTGGGGGTACATACAGTGCCTTCGGAAAGTATTCAGACCCGTTGACTTTTTCCACATTTTGTTACGGTACAGCCTTATTCTAAAATGTATTGCATTGATGGTGGGAACAAATCTACACATAATAAAACAGTAAAAATACTTTTAAAATATTTTTTTTGTTAATGTGTAATAAAAAGACTTAAATCATATTTACATGAATATTCGGACCCTTTACTCAGTACTTTGTTGAAGCACCTTTGGCAGCGATTACAGTCTCGATTCTTCTTGCATATGACGCTACAAGTTTGGCACAGCTATTTTCAGGTCTCTCCAGAGATGTTAGATCGGGTTCAAGTCCAGGCTCTGGCTGGGCTGCTCAAGTACATTCTGAGACTTGTCCTGAAGCCACTCCTGCGTTGTCTTGGCCGTGTGCTTAGGATCATGGTCCTGTTGGAAGTCTGAGGTCCTGAGCGCTCTGGAGCCGGTTTTCATCATGGATCTCTCTGTACACTGCTCCATTCATCTTTCCTTCGATCCTGACTAGTCTCCCAGTCCATGTCACTGAAAAACATCCCCACAGCATGATGCTGCCACCACTATGCTTCACCATAGGGATGGTATTGGCCAGGTGATGAGTCGTGCCTGGATTCCTCCAGACGTGACGCCATGAAGGCATGATTTGGTGGAGTGCTGCAGAGATGGTTGTCCTTCTGGAAGGTTTTCCCATCTCCACAGAGGACTCTTCTTCAACTACACTGTTGGTTAAGGGCTTGTAAGTAAGCATTTCACGGTAGTCTACACTTGTTGTATTTGGAGCATGTGACAATTAATGTTCGATTTGACCTCTGGAGCTCTGTCAGAGAGTGACCATCGGGTTCTTGGTCACCTCCCTGCCCAAGGCCCTTCTCCCCTGAATGCTCAGTTTGGCCGGTCGGCCAGCTCTCGGAAGAGTCTAGGTGGTTCCAAATTCCTTCCATTTTAAGATTGATGGAGGCCACTGTTTTCTTAGGGACCTTCAATGCTGCAGAAATGTTTTGGTACCCTTCCCCAGATCTGTGCCTCGACACAATCCTGTCTTGGAGCTCTACGGACAATTCCTTCAACCTCATGGCTTGGTTTTTGCTCTAACACTGTCAACTGTGGAACCTTATATTGACAGGTGTGAGCCTTTCCAAATCATGTCCAATCAATTGAATTTACCACCGGTGGACTCCAATCAAGTTGTAGAAACATCTCAAGGATGATCAATGGAAACAGGATGCACCTGAGCTCAATTTAGAGTCTCATAGCAAAGGGTCTGAATACTTATGTAAATAAGGTATTTCTTTATTTAATCCATTTTAGACTAAGGTTGTAACGTAACAAAATGTGGAAAAAGTGAAGGTCTGAATACTTTCCAAATACACTGTAACGCTAGTTCTGGAGGTACTGCAGTCAATCTGTTATTACCAAATAGAGCTATCTTCTGTATACCACCACTACGTTGTCACAACACAACTGATTGGCTCAACAAATTCCCTTTTTTTCACAAGGAACACGTGTTAATTAAAAATCATTCCAGGTAACTACCTCATGAAGCTGGTTGAGAGAATGCCAAGAGTGTGCAAAGCTGTCATCAAGGCAAAGAGTGGCTACTTTGAAGAATCAAAAATATGGAATATATTTAGATTTAACACTTCTTTGTTTACTACGTGATTCCATGTGTGTTATTTCATAGTTTTGATGTCTTCACTATTATTCTACAATGTAGAAAATAAGAAAACCCTTGAATGAGTAGCTGTGTCCAAACTTTTGACTGGTACTGTGTATAACATTAAAATAAAGATATTGACATGGCCTGTGTCCCATAATATGCCTGTATTCCATACAGAACCAGGCTAATAATGACTAGCCATGTTTTAAATAGGCCCTTGTGTTCTTATGTTGATTTGGATACTTCAACAACACTGCATAGGTAGCCTACTCCTTACATTCACTGTCATTTAGATTACACACCGAGACTGGTCTGTGTGGACCAGGGGAAGCACATCGGGACTGGTCTGTGTGGACCAGGGGAAGCACATCGGGACTGGTCTGTGTGGACCAGGGGAAGCACACCGGGACTGGTCTGTGTGGACCAGGGGAAGCACATCGGGACTGGTCTGTGTGGACCAGGGGAAAGACACCGGGACTGGTCTGTGTGGACCAGGGGAAGGACACTGGGACTGGTCACACCAGGGGAAGGACTGGTCTGTGTGGACCAGGGGAAGCACATCGGGACTGGTCTGTGTGGACCAGGGGAAGGACTGGTCTGTGTGGACCCACCGGGACTGGTCACATCGGGACTGGTCTGTGTGGACCAGGGGAAAGACACCGGGACTGGTCTGTGTGGACCAGGGGAAGACATCGGGACTGGTCTGTGTGGACCAGGGAAGACATCGGGACTGGTCTGTGTGGACCAGGGGAAGGACTGGTCTGTGTGGACCAGGGAAGCACATCGGGACTGGTCTGTGTGGACCAGGGAAGCACATCGGGACTGGTCTTGGACCAGGGGAAGACATCGGGGGTCCAGGGGAAGACATGGACTGGTCTGTGTGGACCAGGGGAAGCACATCGGGACTGGTCTGTGTGGACCAGGGGAAGGACATCGGGACTGGTCTGTGTGGACCAGGGGAAGGACATCGGGACTGGTCTGTGTGGACCAGGGGAAGGACATCGGGACTGGTCTGTGTGGACCAGGGGAAGCACATCGAGACTGGTCTGTGTGGACCAGGGGAAGGACATCCCAAATCTTACACAAGCACACAGTTATGATGTGTCAACAACCACAAACCCACCCACGAGTCTGGACTGCGACGCACGTAGCGCGCGCACACACACACACACACACACACAGGTCTTCTGACAGAGAGGCGGGCTGGTTGGCAAGCTGCTTCGGAGTTGGAATAACACATTCTCCTGAAATGGTTAGACCATGCGAAGCTGTTGTTGCACCCACTCCCTAATGCCTTATTTTTGTGTGTGTGTGTGAACAGTTTAGTGTTGAATGGAAGGAGCTGCTGCCTGCTTTCCAGAGCAACTGGACCACAGGTGATTGTTTATTTGTGCTCTCCAGTGGAGATGTTTTTTTTGTTGTTGAATTTTTACCCCTTTTTCTCCCCAATTTTCGTGGTATTCAATTGTTGTAGTAGCTACTATCTTGTCTCATCGCTACAACTCCCGTACGGGCTCGGGAGAGACTAAGGTTGAATGTCATGCGTCCTCCGATACACAACCCAACCAGCCAACCAGCGCGCATCCAACCCGGAAGCCAGCCGCACCAATGTGTCGGAGGAAACACTGTGCGCCTGGCAACCTTGGTTAGCGCGCACTGCGCCCGGCCCGCCACAGGAGTCGCTGGTGCGCGATGAGACAAGGACCTCCCTACAGACCAAGCCCTCCCTAACCCTTTTTTAAGTTAGTGGATTTGGCTATTTCAGCCCCACCCGTTGCTGACCAGTGTATAAAATCAAGCACACAGCCATGCAATCTTCATAGACAAACCTCGGCAGTAGCATGGCCTTACTTTAGAGCACAGTGACTTTCAACGTGGCGCCGTCATAGGACGCAGTTTGTCAAATGTCTGCCCTGCTAAAGCTGCCCTGGTCAACTTTAAGTGCTGTTATTGTGAAGTGGAAATGTCTGGGAACAACAACGGCTTAGCTGCAAAGTGGTAGGCCACACAAGCTCACAGAATGGGACCGCTGTAGCTCGTAGCTTGTAAAACTCCTCTGTCCTCAGTTGCAACACTTTACTACCAAGTTCCTACTGCCTCTGGAAGCAACGTTAGCACAAGAACTGTTCATCTGGAGCTTCATGAAATGGGTTTTCATGGCCGAGCAGCCACACACAAGCCTAAGATCACCATGAGCCAGTGCCAAGCTTCGCCTGGGGTGGTGTAAAGCTAGCCACCTTTGGACTCTGGAGCAGTGGAAAGCGTTCTCTGGAGTGATGAATCACGCTTCTCCATCTGGAAGTCCGGCGGATGAATCTGGGTTTGGCAGATGCCAGGAGATTGCTACCTGCCCGAATGCATAGTGTCAACTGTAAAGTTTGGTGGAGGAGGAATAAAGGTCTGGGGCTGTTTTTCATAGTTCGGACTGGGCCCCTTAGTTCCAGTGAAGGGTAAGCTTAACGCTACAGCGTACAATGACGTTCCAGACGATTCTGTGCTTCCAACTTTCTGGCAACAGTTTTGGGGAAGGCCCTTTCCTGTTTCAGTATGACAAAAACACCTGTGCACAAAGCGAGTTCCATACAGAAATGGTTTGTTCAGATCGGTGTGGAGAGAACTTGTTGGATGTTGGAACATTGCTGCGGGGACTTGCTTCCATTCAGCCACAAGCATTAGTGAGGCATCAGGCACTGATATCGGGCGATTAGACCTGGCTCACAATCTGTACTCCCAATTCATCCCAAAGGTGTTTCGATGGGGTTGAGGTCATGGCTCTGTCCAGGCCAGTCAAGAACTAACGGAAACCCGAGTCTGAATGCATCCAGCAGCATAAACCAACTCAGTTTGTATAGGTAGGCAACAGTAATGGACAGTTCCTTTCCTCTCTTGTCTGTGTGTGTGTGTGTGTGTGTGTGTGTGTGCGTGTGCACTGCATCCTCCCCCAGCTGTGGGCTATATTTGGAGCCATGCAGTGGACTGAGCAGAGCCGGAAGTCCTGGTTGATGTTAGTTTTTGTGTGATGTCATTGCGATGATTCATACATAGGAAGCACAGAACTGCCTAATTTTAGTATGTGGGTCGTTCCATGTCATTTCAGCAAGCCATGTAAGCGCAGTGGATGTTTATAGGAGGCGAGGTGGATGTTTATAGGAGGCGAGGTGGATGTTTACATGAGGCGAGGTGGATGTTTAGGCGAGGTGGATGTTTATATGAGGCGAGGTGGATGTTTACATGAGGCGAGGTGGATGTTTACATGAGGCGAGGTGGATGTTTACATGAGGCGAGGTGGATGTTTACATGAGGCGAGGTGGATGTTTACATGAGGCGAGGTGGATGTTTACATGAGGCGAGGTGGATGTTTACATGAGGCGAGGTGGATGTTTTATATGAGGTGGATGTTTTTTTACATGAGGCGAGGTGGATGTTTTATATGAGGTGAGGCGAGTGTGGATGTTTTATATGAGGTGGATGTTTTATATGAGGCGAGGTGGATGTGAGGCGAGGTGGATGTTTTTTAGGCGAGGTGGATGTTTTATATGAGGCGAGGTGGATGTTTTATAGGATAGGAGGCGTAGGTGGATGTTTTATGAGATGTTTTATAGGAGGAGGTGGATGTTTTATAGGGAGGCAGGTGGATGTTTTATAGGAGGCGAGGTGGATGTTTTATAGGAGGCGAGGTGATGTTTTATATGCGAGGTGGATGTTTTTTAGGCGAGGTGGATGTTTTATAGGAGGCGAGGTGGATGTTTTATAGGAGGCGAGGTGGATGTTTTATAGGAGGCGAGGTGGATGTTTTATAGGAGGCGAGGTGGATGTTTTTATATGAGGCGAGGTGGATGTTTTATATGAGGCGAGGTGGATGTTTTATATGAGGTGGGTGTTTTATAGGAGGCGAGGTGGATGTTTTATAGGAGGCGAGGTGGATGTTTTATATGAGGCGAGGTGGATGTGAGGCGAGGGATGTTTTTATATGAGGCGAGGTGGGTGTTTTATAGGAGGCGAGGTGGATGTTTTATAGGAGGCGAGGTGGATGTTTTATAGGAGGCGAGGTGGATGTTTTATAGGAGGCGAGGTGGATGTTTTATAGGAGGCGAGGTGGGTGTTTATATATATATATATAGAAATGGCTCCTTCACTAGTGGTGTTCCAGCTTCCCACTGGTGACTCATCGACGAAGGCTAACTGTGTCTCTCGGGAAATTTCATAGAACCCGTTGGGTGATTGGTTGAGCCGCCTTGAGTACGTGACGTCACTCTGAGCCCTTACCAAAATGTGGCGGACGATTTCTTCTCGCTTCAGATCAGATACCAGTAGTAACCACCAACTGGTATCTGGTATCAAAACACAGGACACATTTTCAGTGTATTAGTATTTAGCTATGTCGTTGTTTTCCAGCTGACTAGTATTAGGCAGCTGCCTTCAGATCCTAGGCATTTTTTGGGGCTGGATTCAGTTTGTTTATCGTCCTTTCACAAGAGTAACAGTTTGTCCATTGTAAAATATAGCGTTTGTGGGGCTGTTAAAAAATTATATGGTGCTTACAATTTAATGTTTTTCCTCAAATTTGAGAAATCAGCTTTCTGAGGATTGTTTTTACAGGGCTATTTTTAAGCAACTAGCTCTGTCTCACTTCACTATTAGACGTTCATCCATGTTTCTCAGACTTCAAATTTGCCAAAGTATAGTTCAGGCGTTAACTAAGGTTTGGGGTCGGCTTAAAACCAAAAACCTTAAACAACCTTTGGAATCGGAAAGAGGATGCTTACGCCCGTCCTCCATCCCCGCCACAACGCCCTAGCAACGCCCATCCCCGTCCACAACGCCCTAGCAACGCCCATCACCGTCCGCAACGCCCATCCCCTTCCACAACGCCCTAGCAACGCCCATCCCCGTCCACAACGCCCTAGCAACGCCCATCCCCGTCCGCAACGCCCATCCCCGTCCACAACGCCCTAGCAACGCCCATCCATTTACATGTACATTTACATTTAAGTCATTTAGCAGACGCTCTTATCCAGAGCGACTTACAAATTGGTGCATTCACCTTATGACCTCCAGTGGAACAGTAGTGCATCTAAATCTTTCAGGGGAGGGGGTGAGAGGGATTACTTTATCCTATCCTAGGTATTCCTTAAAGAGGTGGGGTTTCAGGTGTCTCCGGAAGGTGGTGATTGACCCGCTGTCCTGGCGTCGTGAGGGAGTTTGTTCCACCATTGGGGGCCAGAGCAGCGAACAGTTTTGACTGGGCTGAGCGGGAACTGTACTTCCTCAGTGGTAGGGAGGCGAGCAGGCCAGAGGTGGATGAACGCAGTGCCCTTGTTTGGGTGTAGGGCCTGATCAGAGCCTGAGGTACTGAGGTGCCGTTCCCCTCACAGCTCCGTAGGCAAGCACCATGGTCTTGTAGCGGATGCGAGCTTCAACTGGAAGCCAGTGGAGGGAGCGGAGGAGCGGGGTGACGTGGAGAGAACTTGGGAAGGTTGAACACCAGACGGGCTGCGGCGTTCTGGATGAGTTGTAGGGTTTAATGGCACAGGCAGGGAGCCCAGCCAACAGCGAGTTGCAGTAATCCAGACGGGAGATGACAAGTGCCTGGATTAGACCTGCGCCGCTTCCTGTGTGAGGCAGGGTCGTACTCTGCGGATGTTGTAGAGCATGAACCTACAGGAACGGGCCACCGCCTTGATGTTAGTTGAGAACGACAGGGTGTTGTCCAGGATCACGCCAAGGTTCTTAGCGCTCTGGGAGGAGGACACAATGGAGTTGTCAACCGTGATGGCGAGATCATGGAACGGGCAGTCCTTCCCCGGGAGGAAGAGCAGCTCCGTCTTGCCGAGGTTCAGCTTGAGGTGGTGATCCGTCATCCACACGGATATGTCTGCCAGACATGCAGAGATGCGATTCGCCACCTGGTCATCAGAAGGGGGAAAGGAGAAGATTAATTGTGTGTCGTCTGCATAGCAATGATAGGAGAGACCATGTGAGGTTATGACAGAGCCAAGTGACTTGGTGTATAGCGAGAATAGGAGAGGGCCTAGAACAGAGCCCTGGGGGACACCAGTGGTGAGAGCACGTGGTGTGGAGACGGATTCTCGCCACGCCACCTGGTAGGAGCGACCTGTCAGGTAGGACGCAATCCAAGCGTGGGCCGCGCCGGAGATGCCCAACTCGGAGAGGGTGGAGAGGAGGATCTGATGGTTCACAGTATCGAAGGCAGCCGATAGGTCTAGAAGGATGAGAGCAGAGGAGAGAGAGTTAGCTTTAGCAGTGCGGAGCGCTCCGTGATACAGAGAAGAGCAGTCTCAGTTGAATGACTAGTCTTGAAACCTGACTGATTTGGATCAAGAAGGTCATTCTGAGAGAGATAGCGGGAGAGCTGGCCAAGGACGGCACGTTCAAGAGTTTTGGAGAGAAAAGAAAGAAGGGATACTGGTCTGTAGTTGTTGACATCGGAGGGATCGAGTGTAGGTTTTTTCAGAAGGGGTGCAACTCTCGCTCTCTTGAAGACGGAAGGGACGTAGCCAGCGGTCAGGGATGAGTTGATGAGCGAGGTGAGGTAAGGGAGGAGGTCTCCGGAAATGGTCTGGAGAAGAGAGGAGGGGATAGGGTCAAGCGGGCAGGTTGTAGGGCGGCCGGCCGTCACAAGACGCGAGATTTCATCTGGAGAGAGAGGGGAGAAAGAGGTCAGAGCACAGGGTAGGGCAGTGTGAGCAGAACCAGCGGTGTCGTTTGACTTAGCAAACGAGGATCGGATGTCGTCGACCTTCTTTTCAAAATGGTTGACGAAGTCATCTGCAGAGAGGGAGGAGGGGGAGGGGGAGGAGGATTCAAGAGGGAGGAGAAGGTTGCAAAGAGCTTCCTAGGGTTAGAGGCAGATGCTTGGAATTTAGAGTGGTAGAAAGTGGCTTTAGCAGCAGAGAGAGAAGAGGAAAATGTAGAGAGGAGGGAGTGAAAGGATGTCAGGTCCGCAGGGAGGCGAGTTTTCCTCCATTTCCGCTCGGCTGCCCGGAGCCCTGTTCATCCCCGTCCACAATGCCCTAGCAACGCCCATCCCCGTCCACAACGCCCTAGCAACGCCCCGTCCACAACGCCCTAGCAACGCCCGTCCACAACGCCCTAGCAACGCCCGTCCACAACGCCCTAGTAAACCAAAACCTACTTAGAAGGTAACAGCGCTCACTGTTGCCACCTAGTAGCAGGTTTCCACATCTCTCAACGTCCTCAGAACATGGATGGACATCGAATACTGACTTGTATCATGGGTGACCTGGCTGGTTTGAAGTTTTCTATAATGATACGAAATATTGCGAAATATATCTGTGAATATTCCACTCTAAAATCGGTATCGGATACAAAAATCCCATATCGGTCAATCTTGCTCTATAGCCCAGCTCTGTCATCGATGGATGCCTAGGCTAGTTCGTTAATTCTCTCTCGCTGTGTCGGTCTTAGATTGAAGGAGAGATTTAAATACCCAGCATACTGAAGTGAGAGAAGTAGTCATTAATTTAACTGGAAGCCAGAGGGAGAGCGTGGGAGAGGAAGAGAGGATGATGAAATGAGAGGGAGTTGAGTGAGACAGTCAGAGAATTTGAGACAAACAGGTAGTGTCATACAGACCGGGAGAGAGAGAGAGACATACATACATACATACAGGGAGAGACATACATACATACATACATACAGGGAGAGAGAGAGAGACTCCTGCAACTTGGATGTCATCATGGTATCTGTTTGCTCTCTGCCCTAATAATGTGAATCCATTGGAATAATGTATTTTTTTTCTCTCAGAAGATTACGCCAATCCTTTTAGAGGTGAAGTGATGGTGATTTGACATCCTGTCTGCGTCCCAAATCAAGTTTGTATTAGTTGTGTGTACGGGATACACATGGTATACATCATCCAATGAAATGTTTACTTCCAGGTTCCTTCTAAGCAATGCAACAACAATATGAAATAATACAAGATAAGTATACGAACATAAAGTAAATGGCTCGGTAGAATAGAATAAATATTTCAATATAATACAGGAAGACACAATTTATAGTCTCATTATTTACATGTGTTTTGGTGAAGGTGGGGGGGGGATTGGGGGCAGTGTATAAACTGAGCAGTATAATAAGAGTATGGTAGTAGTGTGTGGGTGTGTGCTAAGTTGTGGAGAATCAAAGCAGGTGGTCAGTCCAGTTCAAGTGTTCAGCAGTCTGATGGCTTGTAGATACCAACAGGCTCAGAGACTGTTTCTATCAGACCTTATGCTCCGATACCGTCTGCCCGACGGTAAGGGAGAGAACAGCTTGTGTGTGGGGTCCTTGATGATGCTGCGGGCCTTCCCTAGGCACCGTTTCAAGTAGATGTCCTGGATGGGTGGGAGCACGGTCCCAGTGATGTACTGGGCCGTCTTAACCACCTGCTGAAGGGCCACGGTCCCGGTGATGTACTGGGTTGTCTTCACCACCCTCTGGAGGGCCACGGTCCCAGTGATGTACTGGGCTGTCTTCACCACCTGCTGGAGGGCCACTGTCCCAGTGATGTACTGGGTCGTCTTCACCACCCGCTGGAGGGCCACGGTCCCAGTGATGTACTGGGCTGTCTTCACCACCCGCTGGAGGGCCACGGTCCCAGTGATGTACTGGGCTGTCTTCACCACCTGCTGGAGGGCCACGGTCCCAGTGATGTACTGGGCCGTCTTCACCACCCGCTGGAGGGCCACGGTCCCAGTGTGATGTGGAGGGCCACGGTCCCAGTGATGCTGTCTTCACCACCCGCTGGAGGGCCACGGTCCCAGTGATGTACTGGGCCGTCTTCACCACTCCGCTGGAGGGCCACGGTCCCAGTGATGTACTGGGCCGTCTTCACCACCCGCTGGAGGGCCACGGTCCCAGTGATGTACTGGGCCGTCTTCACCACCCGCTGGAGGGCCACGGTCCCAGTGATGTACTGGGCCGTCTTCACCACCCGCTGGAGGACCACGGTCCCAGTGATGTACTGGGCCGTCTTCACCACCCGCTGGAGGGCCACGGTCCCAGTGATGTACTGGGCCGTCTTCACCACCCGCTGGAGGGCCACGGTCCTAGTGATGTACTGGGCCGTCTTCACCACCCGCTGGAGGGCCACGGTCCCAGTGATGTACTGGGCCGTCTTCACCACCCGCTGGAGGGCCACTGTCCCAGTGATGTACTGGGCAGTCTTCACCACCCTCTGGAGGGCCACGGTCCCAGTGATGTACTGGGCCGTCTTCACCACCCGCTGGGGGGCCACGGTCCCAGTGATGTACTGGGCTGTCTTCACCACCCGCTGGAGGGCCACGGTCCCAGTGATGTACTGGGCCGTCTTCACCAACCGCTGGAGGGCCACGGTCCCAGTGATGTACTGGGCCGTCTTCACCACCCGCTGGAGGGCCACTGTCCCAGTGATGTACTGGGCCGTCTTCACCACCCGCTGGAGGGCCACGGTCCCAGTGATGTACTGGGCCGTCTTCACCGCTGACATTGAATGCTGCAGTACGGGCTCTCAGCATTGTACGGAGATCTCCGTTCGTCCAGGGTTTTTGGTTGGAATATGACCGCATTGTTGTTGTGGGTACAACATCAACACATTTCCTAATGAAGCCTGTGACTGACGATATATATATATTCCTCAGTGTTGACCGGTGAGTCCTGGGTGAAGGACCCATCCAGAATATTCCTATCATTATTCTCAGTCCTGCAGCAGTGAGTCTGTCTGCCTCTGTCCAGCGCCTCACTTTTCACTGTGTTAGTGGCTCCTCATTGAGCTGCTGCTTGTAGGAGGGGAGTAGGAACAGGGAGACGTGATCTAATTGGCTTAAGTGGGGGCGGGCGGGATGGCTTTGTGCGTGTTTGTACACAAACGGTACCCTATTCCCTACATAGTGCCCTACTTTTGACCAGGACCCACACACCTATAGGGCTCTGATCAAAAGTAGGCCACTATATAGGGAATAGTGTGCGGTTTGGGACGTTACCAAGACCTAACTGTGAGTGACACAATACATTTCTATCCTCTGAACATTATGTAACTAATGTTGCACCCTCCTGAACTTGCCCTGGTGTTGCAGCTTGGCCCGCGGAGAGGTGAGGGGGCGTAGGGGGAGGGGTTGAGGGGCGTAGGAGGGGAGTTTGACTGGGAGTGTTGAGGGGCGGTTGACTGGGTGTGTGAGCGTGGGTGGACTGACCGCAGCTCTCGCTTCAGTGGGAGGGGAGGAGGAGGAGGAGGGGGGGAGAGGAGGGGGGAGGGGAGTGGATTGGAGGAGGGCGAGAAGAGAGAGAGAGAGAGAGAGAGAGAGAGAGAGGGAGAGAGAGAGAGAATGCTGCCTTGTAGAGGAGAGAGAGAGAGACTGAGAGAGAGGGCTGAGAGAGAGAGGAGAGAGAGAGAGGGAGAGAGGGAGAGAGAGAGGGCAGAGAGAGAGAGAGAGAGAGGAGAGAGAGAGAGAGAGAGAGAGGAGAGAGAGAGGAATGCTGGCTATGTGTGGCTGATGTCACTGGTCAGACTGACTGATCAGTGGGTCTGTCAGACCAGGGAGAGAGGGGGAGACACTGGGGGCAGGCAAGCGGGAGAGAGCGTCTACAGCTAGGCTATGTGTGGCTGATGTCACTGGTTATTTTCTGATCAGTGGTTTAGTCTGTCAGACCAGGGTCAACAACAGCTACCACACTACTCTGCTACCTTCATCACACGGGTTTATGTGTTACCTTCATCACACGGGTTGTGTGTTACCTTCATCACACGGGTTGTGTGGTACCTTCATCACACGGGTTGTGTGCTACCTTCATCACACGGGTTGTGTGCTACCTTCATCACACGGGTTGTGTGTTACCTTCATCACACGGGTTGTGTGTTACCTTCATCACACGGGTTGTGTGTTACCTTCATCACACGGGTTGTGTGTTACCTTCATCACACGGGTTGTGCTGTTACCTTCATCACACGGGTTGTGTGTTACCTTCATCACACGGGTTGTGTGTTACCTTCATCACACGGGTTGTGTGTTACCTTCATCACACGGGTTGTGTGCTACCTTCATCACACGGGTTGTGTGCTACCTTCATCACACGGGTTGTGTGCTACCTTCATCACACGGGTTGTGTGCTACCTTCATCACACGGGTTGTGTGCTACCTTCATCACACGGGTTGTGTGCTACCTTCATCACACGGGTTGTGTGCTACCTTCATCAGACTGGTTGTGTGCTACCTTCATCACACGGGTTGTGTGCTACCTTCACACGGGTTGTGTGCTACCTTCATCACACGGGTTGTGTGTTACCTTCATCACACGGGTTGTGTGTTACCTTCATCACACGGGTTGTGTGCTACCTTCATCACACGGGTTGTTTTCGGTTGCAGGAAAGCAGCTATGAGCATTCATATATCATTCATTAGTATTTCTCTCTGCTCTTTTTTCCCCAGAGTGCTATACTTCTGCTCAATAATGAAGTTGAGTTATTCATTGATTTAAACTAGAGGTCGACCGATTATGATTTTTCAACGCCAATACCGATTATTGGAGGACCAAAAAAGCTGATACCGATTTAATCGGTCGATTTAAAAATATATATAAATAAATAAATAAATATTTAAAACATGAAAAAAATGTTTTTGTAATTGTATTCGTAATTATGACAATTACAACAATACTGAATTAACACTTATTTTAACTTAATATAATACATCAATAAAATCTATTTAGCCTCAAGTAGATAATTAAACATGTTCAATTTGGTTTAAATAATGCAAAAACCAAAGTGTTGGAGAAGAATGTAAAAGTGCAATATGTGCTATGTAAAAAAGCTAACGTTTCAGTTCCTTGCTCAGAACATGAGAACATATGAAAGCTAGTGGTTCCTTTTAACATGAGTCTTCAATATTCCCAGGTAAGAAGTTTTAGGTTTTAGTTATTATAGGACTATTTCCCTCTATACCATTTGTATTTCATTAACCTTTTGACTATTGGATGTTCTTATAGGCACTTTAGTATTGCCAGTGTAACAGTATAGCCTCCGTCCCTCTCCTCGCTCCTCCCTGGGCTCGAACCAGCAACACAATGACAACAGCCACCACATCTAAGCAGCATTACCCATGCAGAGCAAGGGAAACAACCACGCCAAGGCTCAGAGCGAGTGAAGTTTGAAACGCTATTAGCGCGCGCTAACTAGCCAGCCATTTCACTTCGGTCACAGCAGCCTCATCTCATCATTGATAGGTTTGAAGTCATAAACAGCGCAATGCTTGACGCACAACGAAGAGCTGCTGGCAAAACGCACGAAAGTGCTGTTTGAATGAATGTTTACACGCCTGCTTCTGCCTACCACCGCTCAGTCAGATACTTAGGTGCTTGTATGCTCAGTCAGATTATATGCAACACAGGACACGCTAGATAATATCTAGTAATATCATCAACCATGTGTAGTTAACTAGTGATTATGATTGATTGTTTTTTATTTTTAAGATACGTTTAATGCTAGCTAGCAACTTACCTTGGCTTACTGCATTCGTGTAACAGGCAGTCTCCTTGTGGAGTGCAACGAGAGAGAGGCAGGTTGTTATTGTGTTGGACTAGTTAACTGTAAGGTTGCAAGATTGGATCCCCGAGCCGAAAAGGTGAAGATCTGTCTTTCTGCCACTGAACGAGGCAGTTAACCCACCATTCCTAGGCCGTCATTGAAAATAAGAATGTGTTCTTAACTGACTTGCCTAGTTAAATAAAGATTAAATAAAGGTGTAAAAAAAGAAAGAATCTGTGCCCAAAAATACCGATTTCCGATTGTTATGAAAACTTGAAATCGGCCCTAATTAATTGGCCATTCCGATTAATCGGTCGACCTCTAATTTAAACCATTTCACCTATGTTTTATATTTAAAGGCAAGTGTTTTTTGTTGTTGTTGTTGCTTTCTATAGAGCGATATGGGGCGGGCAAGTAAATAAATGAATGCTAAAAATTATACAGAAAATAGCGTCGTTTTCATCAGATGACAACAGAAGTGCAACGCTATTTGGCTAGCAGCCACACATAAGTAAATTAGCATACAGTGAAAGAGCAAGATATTTTTTTTTTACAAAGATGATGCACGGCCATCAGATTTTTTTATGTTTACCACAGAAAAAAATGTAGCCAGCTACATTTCCTAATGTTTTGCTTGAAGGTACTGGTGGATTTGAACTTCCTAAAACCATCGCCATTTTCTCGCTGCCATCAGTCAAGAGCGCTGTCTGCTGATCGAATGCCTGTTCATGAATGTGGGACTTTTGATTGGTCTGAAAACCACAGCAAAGATTTCTCATCTGAGTGGAGAAGTGTAACTGAAGCACAAAATTAGTCTGAGACTTTGCAAGAAATTACAATAAGAAGTATTTTAGATTTGCGTTTACAAAAACACAGCAAGATATTTCTTCCTCCAGTCTCCCTGTCCAACAGCAGTTTGAAGAAGCAGAGGAGTCCAGGCATCTTCAGTAGCTCTGTTTCTTCTTTACGCTTAATGTTTTAACGTCTCTCCTCTGTTTCCCCCTCCAGTCTCCCAGTCCAACAGCAGTGTGAAGAAGCAGAGGAGTCCAGGCATCTTCAGTACGTTCTTCTGTTGCTTTAGGAACTACAATGTGGAGCCTCCTGCCTCCAACAACACAACCACCTCCCTGCCTCCAGCACCAGAGGAGAATGGGACACAACCAAAGGTACACACACACACACACACACACACACAGACACACACAATACTTCTAAACAGTCGGATAAACAATGAAGAAGAGAAGTGTCTTTGAAGAACTCCAGAATCTTTCAACATTGACTGTTATGTTTCCATGTTTGTGACGTTCTCTCTCTGTCTCGCTCTCTCTCTGTGTCTCGCTCTCTCTCTGTGTCTCGCTCTCTCTCTGTGTCTCGCTCTCTCTCTGTGTCTCGCTCTCTCTCTGTGTCTCTCTCTGTGTCTCGCTCTCTCTCTGTGTCTCTCTCTGTCTCGCTCTCTCTCTCGCTCTCTCTCTGTGTCTCTCTCTGTCTCTCGCTCTCTCTCTGTCTCTCGCTCTCTCTCTCTGTCTCGCTCTCTCTCTCTCTTTGTCTCTATCTGTGTCTCTTTGTCTGTGTCTCTTTGTCTGTGTCTCTTTGTCTGTGTCTCTCTGTCTGTGTCTCTCTGTCTGTGTCTCTCTCTCTCTCTCTCTCTCTCTCTCTCTCTCTATGTCTAGTTTGACCAGGTCGAGGTTATTCCTATCCCTAGTGTATGTATCACTATTCATCTTTCCTTCTGCATGTGGCCGCTCAGTCCTTAAGTGGCTGAATCCTAACTTAAGATCCGTGATCCTAACACTGACTGACTGACTATCATGTAAATCATTAAGTCAGTCATTGCTGACTTATAGGCACATGGATCTCAAGTCTAAGATTTGGCTCTGTATCTGCTCTGAATGTCTTGGCTCTAGGTAGGGCTGCACGATGAATCACATTTTAATCAAAATTGCATTATTAAGCTGCAAATGTGCCAAAAAAAATGTGTTAGCCCCTAATGCTAATCGCTAGCTAAATCCACTGAGATGGGACAAATCTTGCTAGTAAACTTTTGCTCTGCTACAGGCCGGTACCAGTGGTGTGGAATATCAGCATTGTTTGTGCAACAGCTTGTTCTTAATCTGAGAGGAAAAGGCAAATATTTGTTGTCTGAATGTACCTGTCTATTTAAATCTAATTAGGGTCCCATGGTGAAACACTGACCAACACTTTGGTTCCTACTCTCACAACCATTCTCCTCCCTTACTTCCGTTGTCATGCCAACAAAACTGCATTCCAAATGCCCATTGTATTCCAACCATAACATTAGAACCATCATTCTATTTCTATTCTAAGTGTTTTGATCTCAAATTGCAATATTTTGGTACACAAGTCGCAATTAGATTTTTTTTGGGGGGGAGCTGAAGTCCTCTTATCTGAATGGTGGTGGGTTTAATTTTAGGTGTTCGTAAGCAATCAAACAGTGTTCAAGCATATTGCGTCTCCTGCATGAGTGATACAAGTGGTTTGGTTGCATTTGTAAAAACTTCCTAACAACACTAACTGCCAGCCTGACCAATCTTCCTGGATTGGTTCTAAAGCCAGTTTAGAGACGTGTTGTTTCTACTACTTCTCTTTAATTTGGTTCAACGACAGACAACGTAATAATCTGTTGGGACCAGAATGAGACGCTCTCTAGGTAAACAACATAACTGAACCTCCTAGACAGCCTGCCTATCAATTATGTAGAAAGTCAAGAAGAGGCCATAGAAGAAGCCACTACGAAGCCTCTTGAATACGTTTTGACAGTAAAAGTAGCTGTAGGGGTGACATGTTTGCCCCTCCGTAAGGCACATGGCTGAAGAAAATTATAATTCAATCACACTGTCTGATTACAATCAGGTTTATGCTACATTTTGCACTTAAATAAAGTTTCAATATATAAAATGTATTAACTAAGCAAGTCAGTTAAGAACAAATTTTTATTTTACAATGACGGCCTACCCCCGACCAAACCCTCCCCTAACCCGGACGATGCTGGGCCAATTGTGCGTCGCCCTATGGGAGTCCTGGCCACGGCCGGTTGTGATACAGCCCGGGAGCGAACCAGGGTTTGTAGTGACACCACTAGCACTGAGATGCAGTGCCTTAGACCGCTGCGCCACTCATAGTGCACAAGCAATGTACTATGAAAAAAGAATGTTTCCGCTATTGCCTTACAGACATAGGCGTACTCTGTGAGAGCTTCAATCCCATTGGTCCTTGTAGTCTACGTCTGCATCTCAAACGGCACCCTATTCCCTACATAGTACACTACTTTTGACTAGAGCCATATGCACTACTTCGGGAACAGGGTGCTATTCGGGATACAACCATAGATTCTGCTCTCATGGAAAGTAGGATGTGATTGATCCCATTTAGCTAATGAGGGTATTAGAGAAGAGCTCGTTATCTAGCTAGTAAAGATAAACACTGGCTAGATCACCTACCACAGTCTTTTGTCTGAACCATGACACCCAAGGCCTAAGTCCATTAAACATTAGACTCCGCTTCGGCCTCGAGGCAGGGAACAGAGGAAACTAGTTGCCGTGGTCACTGTGTGTATTATCGTCTCCTAATGCTGAGTCTACCCTTTTTTATTAATGGAGTAGGTTAGATCTGCTGCATGTCCGTTTTTCATCATCACCATCACGGAGGGCTTCCGTTTTCCATAGCACTTCAGGTCCACATGGGAAATGTTTCAGTTAGCGACATTGATCTGGTGTTAATATAGTCCCGTGTTCCTGTGAAGAACAGACTTGTGATTTTTCTGGAAAGTAGTCCTGTCTGGGTGTGTCCCAAATGGCACCCTATTCTCTATAAAGTATACTGCTTTTGACAAGTGCCCCTATGAACCCTGGTTAAAAGTAGTGCACTGTATCTGGAATGTAAAACAATAACGACAAAAAGAGAGAAATGGAACACAGGCTCTGTCTGTACTGGTTGACCGCAACATGACCTGTTACTGTCTGATAGAATGTGTGAAAGTGAACTTTAATCTCTTCAGATTAGACAGGGAGGGATTAAACACACTATATATATATATATTACACTTGGTTAGTGTTGAGAGGGAAGGACAGAGATGATGGGATTCCTGTTCTGAGATGATGCCGGGCAGGGATGGGTGGCTTCAGTCCTTCTGTTGGTTCTGTTCGATGTAGACCCGATCTGTTCAGAAGAGAGAACCAGCAGACCGTTCCAGCACAGTGTTAGCTAGTGTTCATGTTTCTCTCCCTTAATCGTTCTTTATGGGAAACACCAGACTCACTATTAACACTGGGCTGCTAATCCACCCTGCCTCGCACATTTAACTAATGATATCTCAATGTGTTGATTATGCACTCTCATCTCTCCCTCTCATCTCTTTCTCTCTCCTCTCTTTATCTCCTCTTTCTCTCCTCTCATCTCTCCCTCTCATCTCTTTCTCTCTCCTCTCCTTTATCTCCTCTCTTTCTCTCCTCTCCTCTCTTTATCTCCTCTCTTTCTCTCCTCTCATCTCTCCCTCTCATCTCTTTCTCTCTCCTCTCCCTCTCTTTCTCTCTCCTCTCTTTCTCTCTCATCTCTTTCTCTCTCCCCTCTTTCTCTCTCTCTCATCTCTCTCTCTCATCTCTCTTCTCTCATCTCTTTCTCTTTCTCTCCTCTCTTCCTCTCCTCTCTTTCTCTACTCTACCTCCATCTCCTTCTCTAACATATATCTTCTCTCTCTCCTTCAGCCTCCAGCCAAATTCCTCCTACCAGAGATGAACATATCAGACTATGGGAAGAAGTGTGTAGTGATCGACTTGGATGAGACATTGGTACACAGCTCATTCAAGGTAAAAAAAATAATGTTTTTTAAAAATTAAGCCCTGGTAGGCTGGTATTATCAATGTACAGTTTTTATGTTTTATGTTAGATTATTTCTGCAAAACCAATTTTCCTCTGAGACAAAGTTGAACTTGGTACTCAGCTCAGTGGCTGGGCCGGCCTCTCACTCAAGACTCCATCACGCTTTGAAGAGCTGTCTAATTGGTTTCTCCTGAATTCATGCCTGTCTGTCTGCTGCACAGACTGCTAAACGATTCCCGCTTTAATTCTCCTCTCATCAGCCTTCATAGGCACCCGAGTGGTGCAGCGGTCTAAGGCACTGCATCTCAGTGCTAGAGGCGTCACTACAGACACCCTAGGTTCGATTCCAGGCTGTATCACAACCGGCCGTGATTGGGAGTCCCATAGGGCGGAGCACAATTTGGCCCCAGCGTCGTCCGGGTTTGGCCGACGGTATGGCCGTCGTTGTAAATAAGAATTTGTTCTTCACTGACTTGCCCAGTTAGATACAAATAAATAGTATGTTGAATGAGGCTCATCTTGCCTTTGTCATAATGTGTAGACTTAACCTACAGTTTCCTCTTTACTTTCAGTTCCCCTAGATCCACTGCTCTCCGTCTGTTCATTGTAATCATGTAGGGTTACACGTACATTCGACCGTGTGTTTGTAAAGTACTTAGTTCTGAGCCATTCATTTTTCGCGTTTTAATAAACAACTAATTGACAGATGTCGGTTCAATTATTTGAATTCCATTTTGTTTTTGTTTTTCTTCCTGAGAGCTCAGTACGCTCATTGCAGTGTTTTCTCTCGAGATTGATCAGATACAGCCTGAACTGTGCGATGTAGTAGGGAGTTGTAGTTTCCAACAAGCCAAATTCTACATAGTTTAGCGCATAAAACGTGGTAATTAACTACAATGACCATAATCCAGTGCGCACTTACTTATCCGGTCTGTGTTACTTTTACGACTGCTACAGAAGAGAGAAGAATGCCCGATCGTGAGGTGATATAGAGAGCAGCTGTTACTTAGCGACGTATCGTGAGGTGATAGAGAGCAGCTGTTACTTAGCGACGTATCGTGAGGTGATATAGAGAGCAGCTGTTACTTAGCGACGTATCGTGAGGTGATAGAGAGCAGCTGTTACTTAGCGACGTGATAGAGAGCAGCTGTTTGCTTAGCGTGAGGTGATAGAGAGCAGCTGTTGCTTAGCGGTGATAGAGAGCATAGATCATGTGAGCAGCTGTTGCTTAGCGATGTATCGTGAGGTGATATAGAGAGCAGCTGTTGACGTATCGTGGGTGATAGCGACTGAGATATCGTGATCAGTTTTTTGTGATATTAGAGTCAAGCTGTCGAGAAGCTGAATATAAGATCACGCCAACTCACCATCGTGATCATGTGATATAGTGAGCAGCTGTTCAGCTTAGCGCACCACTCCCCAGCATTCTTCTTGCCAATGTCAGTCTGAGGTGACGAAATAGAGAGCAGACATCTGTTGCTTCACAGAAACATGGCTTACTGGGAAGACGCTATCGTGCAGAGGTGATATAGAGAGCAGCATGGTGTGATGAAGGAAACATACAGGAACTCAAATCCTTCTGTTCACCTGATTTAGAATTCGTCACAATCAAATGTAGTGATATCTTCCAAGAGAATTCTCCTCGATTATAATCACAGCTCCCCCAAGCAGTCGATGGCTCTGAAGAACTTTATTTAACTCTTTGCAAACTGGAAACCATTTATCCGGAGGCTGATCTTGAGGTAATATAGAGAGCAGCTGTTGCTTCACCAGGTATCTCTATGTGAAAATACATGATCTGGGTGGTTGATAGTTGGTGTTCAGCAGTCATAAAAGTATGCCTTATTTACTTTGAAGAACTACTTAAATAGTGATTATGTCAGACAGCAGCTCTTGGAATGAAATAATAAAGTCATCAAATAAGACAAATGTAATGTATACCACAACTGAAATATATAAAGTGATGATAAGTGATCAGCAGTAATGGTTAGTCGCTACCCTCATGGGACTTTTATTCATTGTTTTATTCTGTGTTACAGCATTCAACCCAAATAATTGAAACCGAAATTGAAAACTTTTTTTTTTTAAGAATCAAACTGACTTCAAAAAGCATGTATCTCTCGTCACTAAAAGCAGTCTGAGCTGCAGATAAAACAACAGAGAGCGCGTCACCGTTTCCCTTCTCCTTTACAGACCTCTGTGTCCCCCTCAGCAACTTCCAGTGGGACAGATCCAGGATGTGTCTGCTGTGAGCTAGCAGGACTGTGTGTTTGTAAAGCCGTTCGGAGTTTATAGATAACCAACTCTGAGAGCAGCACCATTTTCTTACCTGTTCTGGGGTGGGGGGGAAAGTCATTTTTAAAAGTAGCTAACTAGAGTCAACAGCAGTAGACAGCAGTAGAGACTGTTCTGTCCCATGTTAGAGAGTCAACAGCAGTAGAGACTGTTCTGTCCCATGTTAGAGAGTCAACAGCAGTAGAGACTGTTCTGTCCCATGTTAGAGAGTCAACAGCAGTAGAGACTGTTCTGTCCCATGTTAGAGAGTCAACAGCAGTAGAGACTGTTCTGTCCCATGTTAGAGAGCCAACAGCAGTAGAGACTGTTCTGTCCCATGTTAGAGAGTCAATGGGCAGTCAGCTACCCTCATGGGAGTTTTACTGTGTTACAGCATTCTGTCTTTTTTTTTTAAGAATCAAACATGTTAGAGAGCCAACAGCAGTAGAGACTGTTCTGTCCCATGTTAGAGAGTCAACAGCAGTAGAGACTGTTCTGTCCCATGTTAGAGAGTCAACAGCAGTAGACAGCAGTAGAGACTGTTCTGTCCCATGTTAGAGAGTCAACAGCAGTAGAGACTGTTCTGTCCCATGTTAGAGAGTCAACAGCAGTAGAGACTGTTCTGTCCCATGTTAGAGAGTCAACAGCAGTAGACAGCACTAGAGACTGTTCTGTCCCATGTTAGAGAGTCAACAGCAGTAGAGACTGTTCTGTCCCATGTTAGAGAGTCAACAGCAGTAGAGACTGTTCTGTCCCATGTTAGAGAGTCAACAGCAGTAGAGACTGTTCTGTCCCATGTTAGAGAGTCAACAGCAGTAGAGACTGTTCTGTCCCATGTTAGAGAGTCAACAGCAGTAGAGACTGTTCTGTCCCATGTTAGACAGCAGTAGAGACTGTTCTGTCCCATGTTAGAGAGTCAACAGCAGTAGACAGCACTAGAGACTGTTCTGTCCCATGTTAGAGAGTCAACAGCAGTAGAGACTGTTCTGTCCCATGTTAGAGAGTCAACAGCAGTAGAGACTGTTCTGTCCCATGTTAGAGAGTCAACAGCAGTAGACAGCACTAGAGACTGTTCTGTCCCATGTTAGAGAGTCAACAGCAGTAGAGACTGTTCTGTCCCATGTTAGAGAGTCAACAGCAGTAGCAGGGATAGACTATAGTTCACAGAGAGACTGTTGACTAACAGTGACCTTGCTTGACCTCTGGTGTCATTATCCAGAATATCTTTCTCGTAATCCTCCTCTTCTCCTCCTCCTCTCTTTTACTTGGTACAGTCTGTCTCTCTCTCTCTCTCTCTCTCTCTCTCTCTCAATCTCAATTCAATTCAATTCAAGGGCTTTATTGGCATGGGAAACATGTTAACATTGCCAAAGCAAGTGAGGTAGACAACATACAAAGTGAATATATAAAGTGAAAAACAACAAAAATTAACAGTAAACATTACACATACAGAAGTTTCAAAACAGTAAAGACATTACAAATGTCATATTATATATATATATACAATGTACAAATAGTTAAAGGACACAAGATAAAATGAATAAGCATAAATATGGGTTGTATTTACAATGGTGTTTGTTCTTCACTGGTTGCCCTTTTCTCTCTCTCTCTCTCTCTCTCTCTCTCTCTCTCTCCTATAGTTTGTTAGAGAGAAAGGCAGAGATAAATAGAGATTTTGTTTTGTCGGAAAAGGGGAAGGAGGAGGAGAATAATACTTAAAAAGGGAGCAGGAGAAGATTAGTTTTCCTTTCTTGAAGGCGACTGAATGGCCTAAAATCTATGGCACTGTGCAAGCTCTCCCTCTGCTGTGTGACTGTTGTATTACACCACTGTGGAACAGTTTCTGAGACACTCTGACATGTTGTGTTTTTATCTCTTCTCTCTTACAGCCCATTAGCAATGCTGACTTCATAGTCCCCGTGGAGATAGATGGCACAGTTCATCAGGTACTGTAGGATCACTACTGTCTCTGTCTTTTATTCACTTTTAAATACTGGTTATTTGATTATGTGCACCGGAGTCATTAGCGTCTCCAACGGTGTTGTCAGAAATGATCAATTTTACTTTTATAGAAGACAAATTTTATATTTTCACAAGTCTTTCAAAATCCGACCAAATGTTCCACTGTTGCTCCCAGTTCCTCTGAGCTCAACTCCAGAAGAAGAAGAAGAAGAGGAGGAGAAAGGTTGTGACCTAGTTCAAGTAATCCAGGATAGGCTGTGTGTATCCTGGTTGGCCTGTTCATGATTACTTGAACTGGGTGGCGGCTACTGGTCTGGGAAAGAGTAAGAGGATAGCGGTCTGATTGTTTGACTTAATGTGTGTAGTATGATCAGTGATTGTAGTTGTTGTAATTCTGACTGGTTTCAGGTGTATGACCCCAAAACACTGGTTGTAGGTGTATGACCCCAAAACACTGGTTTCAGGTGTATGACCCCAAAACACTGGTTGTAGGTGTATGACCCCAAAACACTGGTTTCAGGTGTATGACCCCAAAACACTGGTTGTAGGTGTAATAGTATGGCATTGGTTGAAGCTCAATGTTAAATTCAAATCTCCCTACTATTATATCTGTGCAAAGTTGATTTGCAAATTTTTATTGGATTGGGAGGTATACAACACACGCATCTCGTCATGAGCTGTTCGGTCATTACCGAGAACCACATACCGTATTTTTAACAGGGTCGTTAGCATTAGAAACAAAATACAATAATCCAAATTTGCGTTGACTGTGTCAAGTTACTTTTCAACGTGTTCCCGAAAAGCTGAAGTCACCATCCAAGTAAAAAGTAGCCGGGGGGGGTACAGGTGCACCCAGGTTAAATAACACCAACATCATTGCTTGCCTGCATGACCTTTGTGCAGTTAAAAGAAAATGCCATGCTTGCTAACTTGGGGCGGCAGGGTAGCCTAGTGGTTAGAGCGTTGGACTGGTAACTGCCGAGCTGACAAGGTAGAAATCTGTCGTTCTGCCCCTGAACAGGCAGTTAACCAACTGTTCCTAGGCCGTCATTGAAAATAATAATTTGTTCTTGCCTAGTTTAAATAAAGGTAAAATAAATGTGACTATTTTCTAGACAACAATAAAACATTTTACCAAGCAATATAAATAAATGCTCAGTAGTGAGTGATCAACAAACGTCTCCTGTCATCACCAGACTGTCCATTTAAATCGTGTCAAGATGATGCGTTCACGACCGGGTTTGTTTTTACGTCGTCGCCATGGGATCTGAAGGTCCTGGGTTCGCTTCTAGGAGGAGACATTACGACCATTCTTCCGTGCGTAGTTTTGACACACAGTCCCGACACACACACGATGTTAAAAGAGCATCTTTGAGTACCATTGGACAGAGACTGGTGTGTGTGTGTACTACTGCGCTACCTCCTACGCTACATCCCAGGAACACGCTGCTTAATGGCAAGGTGGGAGGATTGTGTTCCCTGAAATGCGTACACCAGCTGATTGACGGAGCGCCACGACCTCTCTACACACTTTAAAAAAAATCTGTATCCCCCAGGAGACCCTCTCCAGGATCCTGTCTTCTGGGCTCCGGGTCTTACTGTATCCCCCAGGAGACCCTCTCCGGGATCCCGTCTTCTGGGCCTTACGGTATCCCCCAGGAGACCCTCTCCAGGATCCCGTTTTCTGGGCCTTACGGTATCCCCCAGGAGACCCTCTCCAGGATCACGTTTTCTGGGCCTTACGGTATCCCCCAGGAGACCCTCTCCGGGATCCTGTCTTCTGGGCCTTACGGTATCCCCCAGGAGACCCTCTCCGGGATCCCGTTTTCTGGGCCTTACGGTATCCCCCAGGAGACCCTCTCCGGGATCCTGTCTTCTGGGCCTTACGGTATCCCCCAGGAGACCCTCTCCGGGATCGGGTCTGGCTGTTTCCTGTGAGGATCAAACACTGAACTCACTCCTGTTACCATCCCCAAATATACAGGAGTCCTTTCCTCCCCCAGTCTCTTCCCAGTGTGCTGCCCTTCTGGCAGCTTTATGGGACTTGAACAGCTTGTGTGCAATCAGCCCTTGATTACTCACCAATCCCCAATCAGCCCCAATTAGTCCTGGCCAGAGAACCCGTCGTGGCCTGGCACGTCCAGCAGATGGCGCCATCGCCTCGTGATGTTTACTCCGTCTGTCACCAGGCCTCGACGAGTCTCCCCCTGGTGGCTGACCTGCTGTACGACACAGTATGTGGCGTAGGCTACATGGTGACTATTGTGTGTATTTTCCAGGAACTTCCTCTTTCCTCATATTGTCTTGTTAAAAGAGAGCTGGAACATTTACCCTGATTTCTCCTTATTGGCTTAAATGGGTTTCTGTTTTTTTTTTTTTTCGCTTCTCTCTGGAAAATCAGCTGTTAATGTTAAATAAATACTAACAACTGCATTATTTCTGTTGCCATTTGTTATTTTTGTGTATTTTTTAATTTGACTTGTATTGCTGTGTTATGATGTATTATAATGTTGTGTTTTACACCTTCTGGTGAAAAAACCAAGGAAATTAGATGATTAGGCTGTTTGAGAGGTTTTGAATCCTAAACAACCTGCATACACACTGTTTGAAGTGCAATAGACCAATATACAGTAGCTTCTGTAGTAGGTTAAAGCTGTGTGCTGAAAACCCTTGGCAGAGCATGGGTGGGGTAGGCATTGTGGTGCTGAAAACCCTTGGCAGAGCATGGGTGGGGTAGGCATTGTGGTGCTGAAAACCCTTGGCAGAGCATGGGTGGGGTAGGCATTGTGGTGCTGAAAACCCTTGGCAGAGCATGGGTGGGGTAGGCATTGTGGTGCTGAAAACCCTTGGCAGAGCATGGGTGGGGTAGGCATTGTGGTGCTGAAAACCCTTGGCAGAGCATGGGTGGGGTAGGCATTGTGGTGATGTAAACCCTTGGCAGAGCATGGGTGGGGTAGGCATTGTGGTGCTGAAAAACCTTGGCAGAGCATGGGTGGGGTAGGCATTGTGGTGCTGAAAACCCTTGGCAGAGCATGGGTGGGGTAGGCATTGTGGTGCTGAAAAAAGCATGGGTGGGGTAGGCATTGTGGTTGAAAACCCTTGGCAGAGCATGGGTGGGGTAGGCATTGTGGTGCTGAAAACCCTTGGCAGAGCATGGGTGGGGTAGGCATTGTGGTGCTGAAAACCCTTGGCAGAGCATGGGTGGGGTAGGCATTGTGGTGCTGTAAACCCTTGGCAGAGCATGGGTGGGGTAGGCATTGTGGTGCTGTAAACCCTTGGCAGAGCATGGGTGGGGTAGGCATTGTGGTGCTGTAAACCCTTGGCAGAGCATGGGTGGGGTAGGCATTGTGGTGCTGTAAACCCTTGGCAGAGCATGGGTCGGGTAGGCATTGTGGTGCTGTAAACCCTTGGCAGAGCATGGGTGGGGTAGGCATTGTGGTGCTGTAAACCCTTGGCAGAGCATGGGTGGGGTAGGCATTGTGGTGCTGTAAACCCTTGGCAGAGCATGGGTGGGGTAGGCATTGTGGTGCTGTAAACCCTTGGCAGAGCATGGGTGGGGTAGGCATTGTGGTGCTGTAAACCCTTGGCAGAGCATGGGTGGGGTAGGCATTGTGGTGCTGTAAACCCTTGGCAGAGCATGGGTGGGGTAGGCATTGTGGTGCTGAAAACCCTTGGCAGAGCATGGGTCGGGTAGGCATTGTGGTGCTGTAAACCCTTGGCAGAGCATGGGTGGGGTAGGCATTGTGGTGCTGTAAACCCTTGGCAGAGCATGGGTGGGGTAGGCATTGTGGTGCTGAAAACCCTTGGCAGAGCATGGGTGGGGTAGGCATTGTGGTGCTGTAAACCCTTGGCAGAGCATGGGTGGGGTAGGCATTGTGGTGCTGTAAACCCTTGGCAGAGCATGGGTGGGGTAGGCATTGTGGTGCTGTAAACCCTTGGCAGAGCATGGGTGGGGTAGGCATTGTGGTGCTGTAAACCCTTGGCAGAGCATGGGTGGGGTAGGCATTGTGGTGCTGTAAACCCTTGGCAGAGCATGGGTGGGGTAGGCATTGTGGTGCTGTAAACCCTTGGCAGAGCATGGGTGGGGTAGGCATTGTGGTGCTGTAAACCCTTGGCAGAGCATGGGTGGGGTAGGCATTGTGGTGCTGTAAACCCTTGGCAGAGCATGGGTGGGGTAGGCATTGTGGTGCTGTAAACCCTTGGCAGAGCATGGGTGGGGTAGGCATTGTGGTGCTGTAAACCCTTGGCAGAGCATGGGTGGGGTAGGCATTGTGGTGCTGTAAACCCTTGGCAGAGCATGGGTGGGGTAGGCATTGTGGTGCTCATGTGAATTTCCTTTATTTTCCTGCTTCAGACCAATGCCTACTTCTCACATAAAACACATGTTTTTGTGTTTTGAATCATCCTATATTAATCTGTGGTTGCAGGTGTACGTACTGAAGAGACCTCATGTGGATGAGTTCCTGCAGAAGATGGGAGAGCTGTTTGAATGTGTTCTCTTCACGGCTAGTCTTGCAAAGGTACTTTCAACAACTCTAATCCTTTGTCACTTGTCTGGCATACTCTGGTACTTTACTATAGGGAATAGGGTGCATACTCTAGTAGTCTACTATAGGGAATAGGGTGCATACTCTAGTAGTCTACTATAGGGTGCATACTCTAGTAGTCCACTATAGGGTGCATACTCTAGTAGTCCACTATAGGGTGCATACTCTAGTAGTCTACTATAGGGAATAGGGTGCATACTCTAGTAGTCGACTATAGGGAATAGGGTGCATACTCTAGTAGTCTACTATAGGGAATAGGGTGCATACTCTAGTAGTCCACTACAGGGAATAGGGTGCATACTCTAGTAGTCCACTAGGGAATAGGGTGCATACTCTAGTAGTCCACTATAGGGAATAGGGTGCATACTCTAGTAGTCCACTATAGGGAATAGGGTGCATACTTGTGTAGTCCACTATAGGGAATAGGGTGCATACTCGTGTAGTCCACTATAGGGAATAGGGTGCGTACTCTTGTAGTTCACTATAGGGAATCAGGTACATACTCTAGTAGTCTACTATAGGGAATAGGGTGCATACTCTAGTAGACTACTATAGGTTGCATACTCTAGTAGTCCACTACAGGGAATAGGGTGCATACTCTACTATTCCACTATAGGGAATATGGTGCATACTCTAGTAGTCTACTATAGGGAATAGGGTGCATACTCTAGTAGTCTACTATAGGGAATAGGGTGCATACTCTAGTAGTCCACTATAGGGAATAGGGTGCATACTCTAGTCCACTATAGGGAATAGGGTGCATACTCTAGTAGTCCACTACAGGGAATAGGGTGCATACTCTAGTAGTCCACTATAGGGAATAGGGTGCATACTCTAGTCCACTATAGGGAATAGGGTGCATACTCTAGTAGTCCACTACAGGGAATAGGGTGCATACTCTAGTAGTCCACTATAGGGAATAGGGTGCATAATCTAGTAGTCCACTATAGGGAATATGGTGCATACTCCAGTAGTCTACTATAGGGTGCATACTCTAGTAGTCCACTATAGGGAATAGGGTGCATACTCTAGTCCACTATAGGGAATAGGGTGCATACTCTAGTAGTCCACTACAGGGAATAGGTGCATAATCTAGTAGTCCACTATAGGGAATAGGGTGCATACTCTAGTAGTCCACTATAGGGAATATGGTGCATACTCCAGTAGTCTACTATAGGGTGCATACTCTAGTAGTCCACTATAGGGAATAGGGTGCATACTCTAGTAGTCTACTATAGGGAATAGGGTGCATAATCTGTAGACTACAATAGGGAATAAGGTCTATACTCTTGTAGTCCACTTTAGGGAATAGGGTGCATACTCTAGTAGTCCACTATAGGGAATAGGGTGCATACTCTAGTAGTCCACTATAGGGAATATGGTGCATACTCTAGTAGTCCACTATAAGGAATAGGGTGCATACTCTAGTAGTCCACTATAGGGAATAGGGTGCATACTCTACTAGTCCAATATAGGGAATATGGTGCATACTCTAGTAGTCCACTATAAGGAATAGGGTGCATACTCTAGTAGTCCACTCTAGGGAATAGGGTGCATACTCTAGTAGTCCACTATAGGGTGCATACTCTAGTAGTCCACTATAGGGAATAGCTTGCATACTCTAGTAGTCTACTATAGGGAATAGGGTGCATACTCTAGTAGTCCACTATAGAGAATAGGGTGCCATTTGGGACATGGCTCTGTTCTCATTGTTTTGGTTTCTGTTTCTTCTGTCCCACCTCCTGTCTTCTGTTCTTCCTGTGTTAATATCTATCTACTCCCTTCTGTTCTTCCTGTGTTAATATCTATCTACTCCCTTCTGTTCTTCCTGTGTTCATATCGATCTACTCCCTTCTGTTCTTCCTGTGTTCATATCGATCTACTCCCTTCTGTTCTTCCTGTGTTAATATCTATCTACTCCCTTCTGTTCTTCCTGTGTTCATATCAATCTACTCCCTTCTGTTCTTCCTGTGTTCATATCGATCTACTCCCTTCTGTTCTTCCTGTGTTAATATCTATCTACTCCCTCCTCTTGTCCATCTCTTTGAGCCGATCTCTGTCTGGGCAAGTGTCAACTGTCTGTGTGGTAAATGAGCGTCTCCCATTTTCAAAGTTTCCTACCCTTCAGTAGTGGGATCTCCCTGTCCTACGGAGACTACCAACCATGTCAGTAAGCAGCTGTATTAAATCACTAAGATGTGCTAGTCTAGCCTGGGTACCAGTCTGTTTGTGCCATCATGTCACTCCTTTTCGTGCCAAAGGTTTGATAGCATGATTGCGTTAACAGGCTAGTTAGTGGTAGTTGTAACACGGTAGCTTCAGAGCTTCCTGCTTCCATCTCTGTACAGTGTCTTCTTTGACCTTTTGATGTCTGACCCCTGACCTGTAGTAGTAACCTTTTTGACCTGTGTGTGTCCAGTATGCTGACCCTGTGGCGGATCTTCTGGACCAATGGGGTGTGTTCCGAGCCCGTCTGTTCCGGGAGTCATGTGTGTTTCACCGGGGGAACTATGTTAAGGACCTAAGCAGGCTGGGTAGAGAGCTCAGTAACGTCATCATCCTGGACAACTCTCCTGCCTCCTACATCTTCCACCCCGAGAACGCTGTGAGTTCGCTAGTTACGCCTGTCTGTGGCAGACAACTCTCCTGCCACTGGCCTAGTGATCTTCCTTTGGAGCTACTGACTCCGCCAGGTTTTATTCCAGCCCTGCTCTAACACACGCGATTCTTCTAATCAGCTGCTGATCTAGACGTTGATCACTTGAATCAGGTGTGTTTAGTGCAGGGCCGGAACCAAAAGCAGTAGATCCAACTGAACCAGTATGTGCTGTCTGTCTCCTCAGGTGCCGGTCCAGTCGTGGTTTGATGATCTAAGCGACACAGAGCTACAGGACCTGCTGCCCTTCTTCGAGGGCCTGAGCAGAGAGGAAGAGGTGTATGGTGTGTTGCAGAACCTCCGGGGCAGGTAGCACCAGGGTAACGCCATCTTCCTCCTTTCTCTCTTTCTTTCTTTCTCTCTCTCTTTCTCTCTCTCTCTCTCTCTCTCTCTCTCTCTCTCTCTCTCTTCTCTTTCTCTCTCACTCTGCCTCTTTAGTGACACACCATCGCTCAGGCTTAGACAGATTTCCCGGCCTCCGGCCCCTAGGGGCAACCTGGAGTCACACTGTGGATTGTAGTGTGTAACCCAACACCAGACACCCCAAACAGTGCACCTCTCTCCGCTATGGTATCCTCTCCTAGAGGCTGGGGTCTCACTGTAGTCAGAGTGGAGAATACTCCAACTCCCATGGAGCACAGTGGCGGAACCAGGAAGCTCGACTGTGACATCATCGGTTAGAAGATTTGTATGGAGCGGCAGAATGCGTTTTTGATTTGAGGGAATGGACGCAAAGGAAGAAACTCTAGTCTTTTGTTGTGACACCGACTAACAGGCAGAGTTGTTACTTTTAACCAAAAATCTATATTTTGTGTGGAAATGTGTTTTTTGTTGTTGTGAAGATAACCGATAAATTCAGTCTGAGTATTAGGTCCTTGTATTGTTGCTATGCATCAGGCAGTGTCTGGTAGTTTGAAAGGACTGTGATTTACTGTTTTCCTTTTCTTACCGAATGAAGTGCCTTGTTTGAATGTGGTTATGAGGAGATATTTTGTACATGGCATATTTTCAGAATACTTCTTCAGTCTTTTTATTGAATTCTGTCTATACTTTAAAATGGAGACCGCTATGATTCTTTATAACAAACCACTGTTAAGTTTAGGAGGTTGTCATACCTTGTATTGGTTACATGTTATATTCTCTTCTTTTTGACACCCTATAAGCGTTTTATTTTCTCTTTATCTTGCTGTCTTCACTATACCTTAGAATAGTGTATTATGGTTAATTTGTTTTAAGAAGCAAAGGAATATGTAACTTTCTACATAGCAATTATTAGGCTGAATTTTGGGAAAAACATCCTGAACCATAGTTGAATTTGTGCCAACATTTCTCAATGTATTTCTTTTATTCCTTTTTGCCAAAAAGTGATTTCAATTGTTAAAATCTAAGTAGGGGTTTAGCTCAATCTATTTTAAGGAGTTTTGCCAGTTAACGAATACCATTCAGTTATGTTTTGAAGTGAATGAATCCTACTTTGTTAGCAATCCAGTTAATTATTTTAGTCTGCTGGTTTTTAACTAGCATGCAAGTCATTTTATTTCTGCACATGGATATAAGTCTAGCAACAAATAAAAAATATCCTTCGGGAGGCGGTAACCCATACAAATCCCCCCCCGCCCCCAGTGGTCCACTGTTGCCATGGTATCCCTCTCATTGTTTCCAGTGATCTGGAGTGCGTCCCAAACGTCCCTATTCCCTATTTAGTGCACTACTGTTGACCATGGTCCAAAGTAGTGCACTACATTGGAGTTAGGGTGTAGTTTGGGATGCAGTCCTGATGTTGTACAGTATTCTAATGGGTAGAGTGCCATGTTTCTCCTCACCACAGTGCCTGACTTGAGTCCTGAGGACACACACGGAAACAGTACTGTAACCATGGGCAATAACTTTCAGGAGACTCAACCTGGGTCAGTGTTAGGGCAGAGTGTCCCCCCCCCTCCCATACCATGTGACCTGATCAGGAAATACTCTGGCCCCATTGTTATTGGCTATTACTAGGGCCTGTTGTTATTGGCTATTACTAGGGCCTGTTGTTATTGGCTATTACTAGGGCCTGTTGTTATTGGCTATTACTAGGGCCTGTTGTTATTGGCTATTACTAGGGCCTGTTGTTATTGGCTATTACTAGGGCCTGTTGTTATTGGCTATTACTAGGGCCTGTTGTTTATTTAGGGCCTGCTATTACTAGGGCCTGTTGTTATTGGCTATTACTAGGGCCTGTTGTTATTGGCTATTACTAGGGCCTGTTGTTATTGGCTATTACTAGGGCCTGTTGTTATTGGCTATTACTAGGGCCTGTTGTTATTGGCTATTACTAGGGCCTGTTGTATTAATTTATTTTGGCGCGTTACAAAATACAAATTCAACAATTTACAAATACATTTTCAATAAAAAAACGGTCACATTCCTCAGCAAGGTGGTCCCATTCAACATGTTGAACTGCCGAGAGGCACCAGAACATCCTGTTGTAGAGAACTGGTCCTCATTCAACATGTTGAACTGCCGAGAGGCACCAGAACATCCTGTTGTAGAGAACTGGTCCTCATTCAACATGTTGAACTGCCGAGAGGCACCAGAACATCCTGTTGTAGAGAACTGGTCCTCATTCAACATGTTGAACTGCCGAGAGGCACCAGAACATCCTGTTGTAGAGAACTGGTCCTCATTCAACATGTTGAACTGCCGAGAGGCACCAGAACATCCTGTTGTAGAGAACTGGTCCTCATTCAACATGTTGAACTGCCGAGAGGCACCAGAACATCCTGTTGTAGAGAACTGGTCCTCATTCAACATGTTGAACTGCCGAGAGGCACCAGAACATCCTGTTGTAGAGAACTGGTCCTCATTCAACATGTTGAACTGCCGAGAGGCACCAGAACATCCTGTTGTAGAGAACTGGTCCTCATTCAACATGTTGAACTGCCGAGAGGCACCAGAACATCCTGTTGTAGAGAACTGGTCCTCATTCAACATGTTGAACTGCCGAGAGGCACCAGAACATCCTGTTGTAGAGAACTGGTCCTCATTCAACATGTTGAACTGCCGAGAGGCACCAGAACATCCTGTTGTAGAGAACTGGTCCTCATTCAACATGTTGAACTGCCGAGAGGCACCAGAACATCCTGTTGTAGAGAACTGGTCCTCATTCAACATGTTGAACTGCCATGTTGAACTGCCGAGGCACCAGAACATCCTGTTGTAGAGAACTGGTCCTCATTCAACATGTTGAACTGCCGAGAGGCACCAGAACATCCTGTTGTAGAGAACTGGTCCTCATTCAACATGTTGAACTGCCGAGAGGCACCAGAACATCCTGTTGTAGAGAACTGGTCCTCATTCAACATGTTGAACTGCCGAGAGGCACCAGAACATCCTGTTGTAGAGAACTGGTCCTCATTCAACATGTTGAACTGCCGAGAGGCACCAGAACATCCTGTTGTAGAGAACTGGTCCTCATTCAACATGTTGAACTGCCGAGAGGCACCAGAACATCCTGTTGTAGAGAACTGGTCCTCATTCAACATGTTGAACTGCCGAGAGGCACCAGAACATCCTGTTGTAGAGAACTGGTCCTCATTCAACATGTTGAACTGCCGAGAGGCACCAGAACATCCTGTTGTAGAGAACTGGTCCTCATTCAACATGTTGAACTGCCGAGAGGCACCAGAACATCCTGTTGTAGAGAACTGGTCCTCATTCAACATGTTGAACTGCCGAGAGGCACCAGAACATCCTGTTGTAGAGAACTGGTCCTCATTCAACATGTTGAACTGCCGAGAGGCACCAGAACATCCTGTTGTAGAGAACTGGTCCTCATTCAACATGTTGAACTGCCGAGAGGCACCAGAACATCCTGTTGTAGAGAACTGGTCCTCATTCAACATGTTGAACTGCCGAGAGGCACCAGAACATCCTGTTGTAGAGAACTGGTCCTCATTCAACATTCAGAACATGTTGTAGAGAACTGGTCCTCATTCAACATGTTGAACTGCCGAGAGGCACCAGAACATCCTGTTGTAGAGAACTGGTCCTCATTCAACATGTTGAACTGCCGAGAGGCACCAGAACATCCTGTTGTAGAGAACTGGTCCTCATTCAACATGTTGAACTGCCGAGAGGCACCAGAACATCCTGTTGTAGAGAACTGGTCCTCATTCAACATGTTGAACTGCCGAGAGGCACCAGAACATCCTGTTGTAGAGAACTGGTCCTCATTCAACATGTTGAACTGCCGAGAGGCACCAGAACATCCTGTTGTAGAGAACTGGTCCTCATTCAACATGTTGAACTGCCGAGAGGCACCAGAACATCCTGTTGTAGAGAACTGGTCCTCATTCAACATGTTGAACTGCCGAGAGGCACCAGAACATCCTGTTGTAGAGAACTGGTCCTCATTCAACATGTTGAACTGCCGAGAGGCACCAGAACATCCTGTTGTAGAGAACTGGTCCTCATTCAACATGTTGAACTGCCGAGAGGCACCAGAACATCCTGTTGTAGAGAACTGGTCCTCATTCAACATGTTGAACTGCCGAGAGGCACCAGAACATCCTGTTGTAGAGAACTGGTCCTCATTCAACATGTTGAACTGCCGAGAGGCACCAGAACATCCTGTTGTAGAGAACTGGTCCTCATTCAACATGTTGAACTGCCGAGAGGCACCAGAACATCCTGTTGTAGAGAACTGGTCCTCATTCAACATGTTGAACTGCCGAGAGGCACCAGAACATCCTGTTGTAGAGAACTGGTCCTCATTCAACATGTTGAACTGCCGAGAGGCACCAGAACATCCTGTTGTAGAGAACTGGTCCTCATTCAACATGTTGAACTGCCGAGAGGCACCAGAACATCCTGTTGTAGAGAACTGGTCCTCATTCAACATGTTGAACTGCCGAGAGGCACCAGAACATCCTGTTGTAGAGAACTGGTCCTCATTCAACATGTTGAACTGCCGAGAGGCACCAGAACATCCTGTTGTAGAGAACTGGTCCTCATTCAACATGTTGAACTGCCGAGAGGCACCAGAACATCCTGTTGTAGAGAACTGGTCCTCATTCAACATGTTGAACTGCCGAGAGGCACCAGAACATCCTGTTGTAGAGAACTGGTCCTCATTCAACATGTTGAACTGCCGAGAGGCACCAGAACATCCTGTTGTAGAGAACTGGTCCTCATTCAACATGTTGAACTGCCGAGAGGCACCAGAACATCCTGTTGTAGAGAACTGGTCCTCATTCAACATGTTGAACTGCCGAGAGGCACCAGAACATCCTGTTGTAGAGAACTGGTCCTCATTCAACATGTTGAACTGCCGAGAGGCACCAGAACATCCTGTTGTAGAGAACTGGTCCTCATTCAACATGTTGAACTGCCGAGAGGCACCAGAACATCCTGTTGTAGAGAACTGGTCCTCATTCAACATGTTGAACTGCCGAGAGGCACCAGAACATCCTGTTGTAGAGAACTGGTCCTCATTCAACATGTTGAACTGCCGAGAGGCACCAGAACATCCTGTTGTAGAGACTCTGTAGGTTGTTCCATACATGGACATCCTGTTGTAGAGACTCTGTAGGTTGTTCCATACATGGACATCCTGTTGTAGAGAACTCTGTAGGTTGTTCCATACATGGACATCCTGTTGTAGAGAACTCTGTAGGTTGTTCCATACATGGACATCCTGTTGTAGAGGACTCTGTAGGTTGTTCCATACATGGACATCCTGTTGTAGAGGACTCTGTAGGTTGTTCCATACATGGACATCCTGTTGTAGAGACTCTGTAGGTTGTTCCATACATGGACATCCTGTTGTAGAGAACTCTGTAGGTTGTTCCATACATGGACATCCTGTTGTAGAGAACTCTGTAGGTTGTTCCATACATGGATATCCTGTTGTAGAGAACTCTGTAGGTTGTTCCATACATGGACATCCTGTTGTAGAGAACTCTGTAGGTTGTTCCATACATGGATATCCTGTTGTAGAGAACTCTGTAGGTTGTTCCATACATGGACATCCTGTTGTAGAGAACTCTGTAGGTTGTTCCATACATGGATATCCTGTTGTAGAGGACTCTGTAGGTTGTTCCATACATGGACATCCTGTTGTAGAGGACTCTGTAGGTTGTTCCATACATGGATATCCTGTTGTAGAGAACTCTGTAGGTTGTTCCATACATGGATATCCTGTTGTAGAGAACTCTATAGGTTGTTCCATACATGGATATCCTGTTGTAGAGAACTCTGTAGGTTGTTCCATACATGGACATCCTGTTGTAGAGAACTCTGTAGGTTGTTCCATACATGGACATCCTGTTGTAGAGAACTCTGTAGGTTGTTCCATACATGGACATCCTGTTGTAGAGAACTCTGTAGGTTGTTCCATACATGGACATCCTGTTGTAGAGAACTCTGTAGGTTGTTCCATACATGGACATCCTGTTGTAGAGAACTCTGTAGGTTGTTCCATACATGGACATCCTGTTGTAGAGAACTCTATAGGTTGTTCCATACATGGACATCCTGTTGTAGAGAACTCTGTAGGTTGTTCCATACATGGACATCCTGTTGTAGAGAACTCTGTAGGTTGTTCCATACATGGACATCCTGTTGTAGAGAACTCTGTAGGTTGTTCCATACATGGACATCCTGACGTAGAGAACTCTGTAGGTTGTTCCATACATGGACATCCTGTTGTAGAGAACTCTGTAGGTTGTTCCATACATGGAATGCAAAGAAACTAAAAGCTGATTGATTTGACTCTCTGATCTGATTAGGGAAAACTCCTGTCTCTCCCATCTCATTGTGTAGGAGTGTGAACAGTGAATGCAGGTTCTGTTGTAACACTCTGGGCACTGCTAAAGGACCGCAGGATACCTCGGCATGGTAATAATGCCTTAAAGCAATTCTCCGTCACGAATCCCAAGGTATCTAGTCTAGCTATAACATCATAGACCAGGAAGAAACACAATGTCCTGACCAATGGGTAAAAGCAGCAGGTGGTCACGTGATCACCTGCTGGGTGTCGACGAGCGGTGCGATTCGTTGGAGAAATGGAACAGAAAATGATGATCTGTTCAGAGGCAATAGGACGGTCACCCGCTGCTTTTAATGGTTGGCACAGTGTGTTTAGACCTTAAGGTTTTCACAGTGATTTTGGTAGGCAGGCTACTGTTGGTAGCTCCTATGGGGTCTTGGTGTACCATATTGTCAACCTGTGGTTGTTGACATGGACATTTTAATAATAATGTTTGTGTATTCTTGCTGATGATTGGGGTGTCATGCTTTCAATATGTTACTTGTTTGTAATGCAATGAATGCCCTTTAGTGTAATAGAAAGTGTTACTGGGTTTCACCTCTCTCTCTTCCTCTCTCTCTTCCTCTCTCTCTCGCTCTCTCTCTTCTCTTCTCTTCTCTTCTCTTTTCTCTCTTCTCTGAAACTGTTGTTCATATCATTGTGATATTTTTCTAGTTACCTTTGTCAGTATTTGGTTTTGAAAAAGTTGCCCATTTTACCCATTTTTATCCAGCTGGTGTTTTTAATTTGTCTTCTCTCAGCACGGTAACGTCTCTCTCTCTCTCTCTGTGATGACTAACAAGTCTAGCACACTTTGAGAAAACAGGTGTTGGTGATGACATCTATTGAATTACGTTTTCAATCAGAACTCTTTTACCTCACATTACAGTACCAGTCAAAAGTTTGGACACAGCTACTCATTCAAGGGTTTTTCTTTATTTGTACTATTTTCTACATTGTAGAATAATAGTGACGACATCAAAACTATGGAATCATGTAGTAACCAAAAAAGTGTTAAACAAATCAAAATATATTTTATATTTGAGATTCTTCAAAGTAGCCACCCTTTGCCTTGATGACAGATTTGCACACTCTTGGCATTCTCTCAACCAGCTTTTCATTCACTCATCCCAAACCATCTCAATTGGGTTGAGGTCGGGTGATTGTGGAGGCCAGGCCATCTGATACAGCACTCCATCACTCTCCTTCTTGGTTAAATGGGGTCATTGTCCTGTTGAAAAACAAATGATAGACCCACTAAGCGCAAAGATGGGATGGCGTTTCCCTGCAGAGTGATGTGGTAGCCATGCTGGTTAAGTGTGCCTTGAATTCTAAATGAATCACTGACAGTGTCACCAGCAAAGCACCCCCACAGCTTCACACCTCCTCCTCCATGCTTCACGGTGGGAACCACACATGCAGAGATCATCCGTTCAACTTCTCTGCGTCTCACAAAGACCACAGCGGTTGGAACCAAAAATCTCACATTCTTGGTCTGCCATTTCTGAGACCGATAACTCTCTCATGAACTTATCCTCTGCAACAGAGGTAACTCTGTGTCTTCCTTTCCTGTGGCGGTCCTCATAAGAGCCTGTTTCATTATAGTGTGTCTGCACTTTAAGAAACTTTCAAAGTTCTTGAAATTTTCCGGATTTACTGACCTTCATGTCTTCAAGTAATGATGGACTGTCGTTTCTCTTTGCATATTTGAGCTGTTCTTGCCATAATATGGACTTTGGTGTTTTACCAAATAGGGCTATCTTCTGTATATCACCCTTACCTTCTCACAACACAACTGTATCAAACGCATTAAGAAGGAAAGAAATTCCACAAATGAACTTTTAACAAGACACACCTGTTAATTGAAATGCATTCCAGGTGACTACCTCATGAAGCTGGTTGAGAGAATGCCAAGAGTGTGCAAAGCTGTCATCAAGGCAAAGGGTGTCTACTTTGAAGAATCTCAAATATAAAATATATTTTGATTGAACACTTTTTTGGTTACTATATGATTCCGCATGTGTTATTTCATAGTTTTGACGTCTTCGCTATTATTCTACAATGTAGAATTATTTATTTTTTTAATTAAAGAAAACCCCTTGAATGATTAGTTACTGTACATGAAGACTAAGTGTATGTATGATGCGTCAGACACTGCATTCAGTCACACACGATCACACACCTCCTTGTTTAACACAGTCTTCTACCAGTCTCCGATTTCAACTCACAGGGAAGTTCAGTTGGTATTCTTTGTCAGATTATTTGTGTTACTTTCTCTTCTAATTGGTGTACTTTTGAGTGTCCATGTTTTTGTTTTCACCCTGTACTCTCCACACTATCAACATTTCTTTGCCGTCTTTCAATTGTAATAAAATGTTAATTGCAACCCATTACCTTCATACCGCATATTTATTTCATGCCCTACCAACCCATACCGTTCCCTACCAACCCATACCGGCCCCTACCAACCCATACCGTTCCCTACCGGCCCCTAACGACACATACCGGCCCCTACCAACCCATACCGACCCATACCGGCCCCTACCAACCCATACCGTTCCCTACCGCCCCCTAACGACACATACCGGCCCCTGCCAGCCCATACCGACCCATACCGTTCCCTACCGACCCATACCGTTCCCTACCGACCCATACCGTTCCCTACCGACCCATACCGGCCCCTAACGACACATACCGGCCCCTACCGACCCATACCGTTCCCTACCGACACATACCGGCCCCTAACGACACATACCGGCCCCTAACAACACATACCGGCCCCTAACAACCCATACCTTCATACCGCATATTTATTTCATGCCCTACCAACCCATACCGTTCCCTACCAACCCATACCGGCCCCTACCAACCCCTGCCAGCCCATACCGACCCATACTAGCCCTTACCCGCTACCAACCTATACCTTCAGGCATGACTTGTGATATTGATTTGTCAGTTGTGATTAATATATTGCTAAACAGTTTAAAGCTAAGGTAAGGCTAGACGAGACATTGTTTGATTGAAGCAAAAGGATCGTCAGAGAAGACTGAAGTGACAGAGATCTGGGCCTGTATTTAGTGTAGAGTACTGATCTAGGATCAGGTCCCCATTCTTGTTGATTATTGATTTTTAAAAGGTTAAACTGATTCTAGATCAGCACTCCTCCTGTGAGACTGAATTACAGGCCCTGTGGTGACTCCATCTGAGTCTCTCAAACCCCAGCAAGTCAGAGAGGGACATTGCTGTACAATGTTTTTTTTAAAAATTTATTACAGTAATTATGATTTTGGAGCATATTTTCTTCCTTGTCACAATAAAGCACCTTTTTAAGAAAATAAGAAGTCGTGGTTTTTTTTGCACTTTTTTTTTCTCAATTGATTGATAAGCCCTTGGCAAGTTGAATCGGTTTTCACTTAAATGACGGACGATTTAAGTATAAGTACAAAAGATTATCAACACCTGCTCTTTGCATGACAGACTATCCAGGTGAAAGCTATGACCCCTTATTGATGTCACTTGTTAAATCCACTTCGATCAGTGTAGACCACAGGAGGTTGGTGGCACCTTAATTGGGGAGGACAAGCTCATGGTAATGGCTGGAATGGTATCAAGTACTTGAAAGACGAGGTTTCCCATGTGTTTGATGCCATTCCATTCGCTTCGTTCCAGCCATAACTATGAGCCGTCCTCCCCTCAGCAGCCTCCGCTGGCGAAGATGAAGAGGAGGAGACTGGTGTAAAGAAGGATTTTTAAGCCTTGAGATATGGGTTGTGTAGAGGCCTATTTGTGATTGGGCAAGACGAAATATTGAAGTGCCTTTTTGAACCGGGTATGGTAGTAGGTGCCAGGCACACCAGTTTGTCAAGAACTGCAACGCTGCTGAGTTTCCTGTATGTATCAAAAATGGTCCACCACCCAATGGACATCGAGCCACATTGACACAACTGGGAAGCATTGGAATCAACACGTGCCACCATCCCCGTGGAACGCTTTGGACACCTAAGAGTTCATGACCCGACTAATTGAGGGGGAGGCAACTCCATATTAGGAAGAATCTTAAGGGCAGAGTGGGGAGTTGAGGAGCTACACGGTTACACAGTGCCAGCTTGATGTGTTTTTGTCGACTAGAGTCAGTGGTACCCAACTCTACATTGTCTAATACTTACGTGACCCATGGAACACAGTAAGTAATATAATATTTCATGAGTGCATTTCCCCACACTCGATGCTCATAATTAGTACAGATATTTGGTAGTAACGGTTGAATAAAAAAACATTTGATTAACTGTGGATTACTGACACCAACTGATAGCACAAACAATTCATTTGTTTTCTTAATTTATCAGAGATTGCATTTTCCCAGAACAAATTAAACATGTACATATTATACTTGGTTGACATCACATACAGTGCATTTAGAAACTATTCAGACCCCTTGACCTTTTTCCACATTTTGTTAAGTTACAGCCTTCTTCTAAAAGGGATACCATTTGTTTTTGTTCTCATCAGTCTATGCACAATACCCCATAATGACAGCACAATACCCCATAATGACAGCACAATACCCCATAATGACAGCACAATACCCCATAATGACAGCACAATACCCCATAATGACAGCACAATACCCCATAATGACAAGGCAAAAGCAGGTTATTAGATGTTTTTGCAAGTTTATTACAAATAAAAAAAACTGATCATGTTTACATAAGTTTTCAGACCCTTGACTCAGTACTTTCTTGAAGTATCTTTGGCAGTGATTACAGCCTCGAGTCTTGTGTAGGATGCTACAAGCTTGGCACAGATGTATTTGTGTAGTTTCTCTTATTCTTCTCTGCAGATCCTCAAGCTCTGTCAGGTCTCTCCAGAGATGTTCGATCGGGTTTAAGTCCGGGCTCTGGCTGGGCCACTCAAGGACATTGAGACTTGTCCTGAAGCCACTCCTGCATTGTCTTGGCTGTGTGCTCAGAGTCATTGTCCTGTTGGAAGGTGAACCGTTGCCTCAGTCTAAAGGTCCTGAGAGCTCTGGAGCAGGATTTCATCAAGGAGCCCTCTGTACTTTGCTCTGTTCATCTTTCCCTCGATCCGGACTAGTCTCACAGTCCCTGCCGCTGAAAAACATCCCTACAGCATCATGCTGCCACCACCAGGCTTCACCGTAGGGATGGTGCCAGGTTTCCTCCAGACGTGACAAAAGAGTTCAATCTTGGTTTCATCAGACCAGATAATATTGTTTCTCATGGTCTGAGAGTCTTTAGGTGCCTTTTGGCAAACTCCAAGTGGGCTGTCATGTGCTTTTTACTGAGGAGTGGCTTCCATCTGGCCACTCTACCATAACATCCTGATTGGTGTAGTGCTGCAGAGATAGTCTGGAAGGCTCTCCCATCTCCACAGAGGAACTCTGGAGCTCTGTCATGGTGACCATTGGGTTCTTGGTCACCTCCCTGACCAAGGCCCTTCTCCCCTATTGCTCAGTTTGGCTGGGGGGCCAGCTCCAGGAAGAGTCTTGGTGGTTCCAATCTTCTTCAATTTAAGAATTGGGCTCCCGAGTGGCGCGGCGGTCTAAGGCACTGCATCTAAGTGCAAGAGGCATCACTACAGTCCATGGTTTGAATCCAGGCTGTATCACATCCGGCTATGATTGGGAATCCCATAGGGCGGCGCACAATTGGCCCAGAGTCGTCCGGGTTTGGCCAGGGTAGGCCGTCATTGTAAATATGGGGCGGCAGGTAGCCTAGTGGTTAGAGCGTTGGGCCAGTAACCGAAAGGTTGCTAGATCAAATCTCTGAGCTGACAAGGTAAAAATCTGTCTGTCTTGGTTTTTGCTCTGACATGCACTGTCAACTCTGGGACCTTTTATATAGACAGGTCTGTGCCTTTTCAAATCATGTCCAATCAATTGTAGAAACATCTCAAGGATGATCAATGGAAACAGGATGCACCTGAGCTCAATGTCGAGTCTCATAGCAAAGGGTCTGAATACTTGGGTAAATAAGGTATTTCTGTTTTGTTTTTTTAAATCAAATTAGCAAACATTTCTAAACCTGTTTTTACTTTGTCATTATGGGGTGTGTAGATTGATGAGGGAAAACATTTATTTCATTCATTTTAGAATAAGTCTGTAACGTAACAAAATGTGGCAAAAGTCAAGGGGTCTGAATACTTTCCGAATGCTCTGTATACAACGTGGATATTGATTCATAACAATAAAAGCTGAAACATCTAAGTGCTTCTTTGTAAAAAAAAAAATATCTTGTCTGTTTGTTGGTTTCAAATACTGTTCATTCAATGAATTATCTTAAAATTATCATTTGAATACCTTGATTTAAATAAACTCATTATACGACACAGAAAATAAATGGTGGACAAAAAAAAAAAAAAAATACAACGATCCAAAATGAAAAGTGTTTTAACACTATAATAATACTGAGTATACAAAAACAATGGTTTGTATAATCCCTGTGATGTGATAGTTTGATAAACTTGTTCATTTGTCACAATTCCCCAAAATACCAGTACAAAAAACTCAAATGGAGTTCTACTGTTACAGATAATCTTCTTGCCTATTCGATAAGCTAATTATAATTATTTTGCAAAAATCCAGAGGAGGATGTCCTCTGGGCCCAGACCGACCCTTAGCCCCGCCTCCCTCTGGTCTAGTCCCAAACCAACCCCTAGCCCCGCCTTCCTCGGGCCCAATGCCAAACCAACCCCTAGCCCTGCCTTCCTCGGGCCCAATCCCAAACCAACCCCTAGCCCCGCCTCCCTAGGGCCCAATCCCAAACCAACCCCTAGCCCCGCCTCCCTAGGGCCCAATCCCAAACCAACCCCTAGCCCCACCTCCCTAGGGCCCAATCCCAAACCAACCCCTAGCCCCGCCTCCCTAGGGCCAAATCCCAAACCAACCCCTAGCCCCGCCTCCCTAGGGCCAAATCCCAAACCAACCCCTAGCCCCGCCTCCCTAGGGCCCAATCCCAAACCACCCCCTAGCCCCTCTTCCCTAGGACACTTACACATATTCAATCATTTCAGATCCACTCTAGTGCCCTAGGGTGTAGTGGTATAGGGCTGAAGGTCTGTTTGGACGATAGTCACAGTGGTGATTAAGGCACATTCGGACAGGGATTGTTTTAGGCATCCATGATCATGATGTGTACGAACAGTCTTGCTGAGGGAAGGGGGTCTCCTTCCTTGTTGAGTAGCGGCACGTGTCTGTATCCTAAACGGAGAGAAGGGTCTCAGTCAATGAACAGTCAGTGTGTATACAGTACCAGTCAAAAGTTTGGACACCTACTCATTCAAGGGTTTTTCCTTTATTTTTTACTATTTTCTACATTGTAGAATAATAGTGAAGACGTCAAAACTATGAAATAACACATATGGAATCATGTAGTAACCAAAAAAGTGTTAAACAAATATTCATAGATTTTATATTTGAGATTCTTCAAAGTATCCACCCTTTGCCTTGATGACAGATTTGCACACTCTTGGCATTCTCTCAACCAGCTTCACGAGGTAGTCACCTGGAATGCATTTCAATGAACAGTTATGCGTTGTTAAAAGTTCATTTGTGAAATTTCTTTCCTTCTTAATGTAATGCGTTTGAGCCAATCAGTTGTGTTGTGACAAGGAAGAGAGCCCTATTTGGTAAAAGATCAAGTCCATATTATGGCAAGAACATCTAAAATAAGCAAAGAGAAATTACAGTCCATCATTAGTTTAAGACATGAAGGTCAGTTCATCCAGAAAATTTCAAGAACTTTGAAAGTTTCTTCAAGTGCAGTCGCAAAAACCATCAAGCGCTATGATGAAACTGGCTCTCATGAGGACCGTCACAGGAAAGGAAGACCCAGAGTTACCTCTGCTGCAGAGGATAAGTTTATTAGAGTTAACTGCACTTCAGGTTGCAGCCAAAATAAATGCTTCACAGAGTTCAAGTAACAGACACATCTCAACATCAACTGTTCAGAGGAGACTGTGTGAATCAGGTCTTCATGGTCGAATTGCTGCAAAGAAACCACTACTAAAGGACACCAATGAGAAGAAGAGACTTGCTTGGACATTACACTGGTGGAAATCTGTCCTTTTGTCTGATGAGTCCAAATTTGAGATTTTTGGTCCCAACCGCCATATCTTTGTTTGACGCAGAGTAGGTGAACAGATGATCTTTGCACGTGTAGATCCCACCGTGAAGCATGGAGGAGGTGTGATGGTGTGGGGGAACTTTGCTTTTGACACTGTCTGTGATTTATTTAGAATTCAAGGCACACTTAACCAGCATGTCTACCACAGCATTCTGCAGCGATACGCCATCCCATCTGGTTTGCACTTAGCGGGACTATCATTTGTTTTTCAACAGGACAATGACCCAAAACACACCTCCAGGCTGTGTAAGGGCTATTTGACCAAGAAGGAGAGTGATGGAATGCTGCATTTTTTATTTAACCTTTAATTAATTAGGCAAGTCAGTTAAGAACACATTTATATTTACAATGACGGCCTACCCCGGCCAAACCCTAACCCGGACAATGCTGGGCCAATTGTGCGCCGCTTGCATCAGTTGACCGGCCTCCACAATCACCCAACCTAAACCCAATTAAGATGGTTTGGGATGAGTTGGACCGCAGAATGAAGGAAAAGCAGCCAACAAGTGCTCAGCATATGTGGGAACTCCTTCAAGACTGTTGGAAAAGCATTCCTCATGAAGCTGGTTGAGATAATTCCAAGAGTGTGCTTGAAATGGGTGGCTACTTTGAAGAATATATTTTGATTTGTTTAACACTATTTTGGTTACTACATGACTCCATATGTGTTATTTCATAGTTGTGATGTATTCACTATTATTGTACAATGTAGAAAATGGTGTGTCTAAGCTTTTGACTGGTACTGTAGTTAAAGAGCGAAACAAAGCTTTACAGTCTTGTCATTATGACAGAGACTCTGTTCTCTGTGTCAGAGAGGAGACAATACCTCCCTATCATCTAGTCACACTGACAGGAAAAGCATAGTATGGTCTTTCAGTGTTAGTAGATTAAGAATCGTTTCTATCAAAATAAAGAACCAATGGTTGAGTTTGGACTTTGGAACTTTGGAACGATGACTCTTGCCAGTGTATTAAAACACTGAAGGTACTGTAAGGATCTATTACCAACTCACCCATCTCATCTGGAAAAGGGTATAGCTACTAACTAATCTGTAAACATGTGAATGGCAGGGTATAGCTACTAACTAATCTGTAAACATGTGAATGGCAGGGTATAGCTACTAACTAATCTGTAAACATGTGAATGGCAGGGTATAGCTACTAACTAATCTGTAAACTAGTGGATGGCAGGGTATAGCTACTAACTAATCTGTAAACATGTGAATGGCAGGGTATAGCTACTAACTAATCTGTAAACATGTGAATGGCAGGGTATAGCTACTAACTAATCTGTAAACATGTGAATGGCAGGGTATAGCTACTAACTAATCTGTAAACATGTGAATGGCAGGGTATAGCTACTAACTAATCTGTAAACATGTGAATGGCAGGGTATAGCTACTAACTAATCTGTAAACATGTGAATGGCAGGGTATAGCTACTAACTACTAATATGTAAACATGTGAATGGCAGGGTATGGCTACTAACTAATCTGTAAACATGTGAATGGCAGGGTATAGCTACTAACTACTCTGTAAACATGTGAATGGCAGGGTATAGCTACTAACTACTAATATGTAAACATGTGAATGGCAGGGTATGGCTACTAACTAATCTGTAAACATGTGAATGGCAGGGTATAGCTACTAACTAATCTGTAAACATGTGAATGGCAGGGTATAGCTACTAACTAATCTGTAAACATGTGAATGGCAGGGTATAGCTACTAACTACTAATATGTAAACATGTGAATGGCAGGGTATAGCTACTAACTAATCTGTAAACATGTGAATGGCAGGGTATAGCTACTAACTAATCTGTAAACATCTGAATGGCAGGGTATAGCTACTAACTAATCTGTAAACATGTGAATGGCAGGGTATAGCTACTAACTACCCTGTAAACATGTGAATGGCAGGGTATAGCTACTAACTACTAATCTGTAAACATGTGAATGGCAGGGTATAGCTACTAACTACCAATATGTAAACATGTGAATGGCAGGGTATAGCTACTAACTACTAATCTGTAAACATGTGAATGGCAGGGTATGACTACTAACTAATCTGTAAACATCTGAATGGCAGGGTATAGCTACTAACTACTAATCTGTAAACATGTGAATGGCAGGGTATGGCTACTAACTAATCTGTAAACATGTGAATGGAAGGGTATAGCTACTAACTACCCTGTAAACATGTGAATGGCAGGGTATGACTACTAACTAATCTGTAAACATGTGAATGGCAGGGTATAGCTACTAACTAATATGTAAACATGTGAATGGCAGGGTATAGCTACTAACTAATCTGTAAACATGTGAATGGCAGGGTATAGCTACTAACTAATCTGTAAACATGTGAATGGCAGGGTATAGCTACTAACTAATCTGTAAACATGTGAATGGCAGGGTATAGCTACTAACTAATCTGTAAACATGTGAATGGCAGGGTATAGCTACTAACTAATCTGTAAACATGTGAATGGCAGGGTATAGCTACTAACTACTAATATGTAAACATGTGAATGGCAGGGTATAGCTACTAACTAATCTGTAAACATGTGAATGGCAGGGTATAGCTACTAACTAATCTGTAAACATGTGAATGGCAGGGTATAGCTACTAACTAATCTGTAAACATGTGAATGGCAGGGTATGACTACTAACTAATCTGTAAACATGTGAATGGCAGGGTATAGCTACTAACTAATCTGTAAACATGTGAATGGCAGGGTATGACTACTAGCTAATCTGTAAACATGTGAATGGCAGGGTATAGCTACTAACTAATCTGTAAACATGTGAATGGCAGGGTATAGCTACTAACTACTAATATGTAAACATGTGAATGGCAGGGTATGGCTACTAACTAATCTGTAAACATGTGAATGGCAGGGTATAGCTACTAACTAATCTGTAAACATGTGAATGGCAGGGTATAGCTACTAACTCATCTGTAAACATGTGAATGGCAGGGTATAGCTACTAACTAATATGTAAACATGTGAATGGCAGGGTATAGCTACTAACTAATATGTAAACATGTGAATGGCAGGGTATAGCTACTAACTAATCTGTAAACATGTGAATGGCAGGGTATGACTACTAACTAATCTGTAAACATGTGAATGGCAGGGTATAGCTACTAACTAATCTGTAAACATGTGAATGGCAGGGTATAGCTACTAACTACTAATCTGTAAACATCTGAATGGCAGGGTATAGCTACTAACTAATCTGTAAACATGTGAATGGCAGGGTATAGCTACTAACTACTAATATGTAAACATGTGAACGGCAGGGTATAGCTACTAACTAATCTGTAAACATGTGAATGGCAGGGTATAGCTACTAACTAATCTGTAAACATGTGAATGGCAGGGTATAGCTACTAACTAATCTGTAAACATGTGAATGGCAGGGTATAGCTACTAACTACTAATCTGTAAACATGTGAATGGCAGGGTATGACTACTAACTAATCTGTAAACATCTGAATGGCAGGGTATAGCTACTAACTACTAATCTGTAAACATGTGAATGGCAGGGTATGGCTACTAACTAATCTGTAAACATGTGAATGGAAGGGTATAGCTACTAACTACAACTACCCTGTAAACATGTGAATGGCAGGGTATGACTACTAACTAATCTGTAAACATGTGAATGGCAGGGTATAGCTACTAACTAATATGTAAACATGTGAATGGCAGGGTATAGCTACTAACTAATCTGTAAACATGTGAATGGCAGGGTATAGCTACTAACTAATCTGTAAACATGTGAATGGCAGGGTATAGCTACTAACTAATCTGTAAACATGTGAATGGCAGGGTATAGCTACTAACTAATCTGTAAACATGTGAATGGTAGGGTATAGCTACTAACTACTAATATGTAAACATGTGAATGGCAGGGTATAGCTACTAACTAATCTGTAAACATGTGAATGGCAGGGTATAGCTACTAACTAATCTGTAAACATGTGAATGGCAGGGTATAGCTACTAATTAATCTGTAAACATGTGAATGGCAGGGTATGACTACTAACTAATCTGTAAACATGTGAATGGCAGGGTATAGCTACTAACTAATCTGTAAACATGTGAATGGCAGGGTATGACTACTAACTAATCTGTAAACATGTGAATGGCAGGGTATGACTACTAACTAATCTGTAAACATGTGAATGGCAGGGTATAGCTACTAACTAATCTGTAAACATGTGAAGGGCAGGGTATAGCTACTAACTAATCTGTTAACATGTGAATGGCAGGGTATGACTACTAACTAATCTGTAAACATGTGAATGGCAGGGTATAGCTACTAACTAATCTGTAAACATGTGAATGGCAGGGTATGACTACTAACTAATCTGTAAACATGTGAATGGCAGGGTATAGCTACTAACTAATCTGTAAACATGTGAATGGCAGGGTATAGCTACTAACTACTAATCTGTAAACATCTGAATGGCAGGGTATAGCTACTAACTAATCTGTAAACATGTGAATGGCAGGGTATAGCTACTAACTAATCTGTAAACTAGTGGAGGGCAGGGTATGACTACTAACTAATCTGTAAACATGTGAATGGCAGGGTCTGAGTACTAACTAATCTGTAAACTAGTGAATGGCAGGGTATAGCTACTAACTAATCTGTAAACTAGTGGATGGCAGGGTCTTAGTACTAACTAATCTGTAAACTAGTGGATGGCAGGGTATGGCTACTAACTAATCTGTAAACTAGTGGATGGCAGGGTCTGAGTACTAACTAATCTGTAAACTAGTGAATGGCAGGGTATGACTACTAACGTACCCATCTGTAAACTGGTGAATGGTATGACTACTAACCTACCCATCTGTAAACTGGTGAATGGTATGACTACTAACATACCCATTTGTAAACTGGTGAATGGTATGACTACTAACTTACCCATCTGTAAACTGGTGAATGGTACGGTGAACTGTCCGACAAAGTCATTATCAGTAACAGAGTCGTGGTCCTCGACCACAAAGCGGACCAGGGCCAGCTCTGGCACGTACACATCAAACTTAAAGTTCTCATTCCACATCGGGTTGAAACCTGAGCAGTCCAAAAAAATAAGAAAGCACCCCGTTACACATTGGTAGAAACATCTGCTAGTTAAATGAGCATTGTTGACTTCAGGTCAGCACAGTGTCACTTGCTAAGCACTTTGGGTGTGTGAATTCTCATACCATTGTTCCCGATGTACGGCGTCTCTTTATCTGCGGTGTCAGCAGGCACCCCGTGTATCTCCACTTTGACCAGCGCGTCCACAATGGATGTCTTTTTCTGGTTCACTTTTGGAAGCTGCTGGGCTGAGATGATCTGGGAATGACAAAGAGGAAAACGGCTACATGGTCAGCGTTTTTGTCATCATCAATGTGGAAACGTGGTCATAAGAGAGTGAACGTTGATAACACACAAGCTACTGTATATATGACAAAAAATACAATTTTATTCGTCACATTGCTTGGTAAAACAATGTGTAGACTAACAGTGAAAAGCTGACATATGGGTCCTTCCCAGCAATACAGAGAGGAAGAAAATAGAGAAGTAATAGAAAAGTAAAACATGTAATAATAGAAACACAACGAGTAACAATAATTTGGCTAAATGCACGGTGTACCAGTACTGAGTCGATGTGCAGGGGTACGAGGTCAATAATTTGGCTAAATGTATGGTGTACCAGTACTGAGTCGATGTGCAGGGGTACGAGGTCAATAATTTGGCTAAATGCACGGTGTACCAGTACTGAGTCAATGTGCAGGGGTACGAGGTCAATGAGATATGTACCAACAAGCCAGAGAATGAGTCTGACCAATAATTTGACTAAATGCACGGTGTACCAGTACTGAGTCGATGTGCAGGGGTACGAGGTCAATAATTTGGCTAAATGTACGGTGTACCAGTACTGAGTCGATGTGCAGGGGTACGAGGTCAATGAGATATGTACCAACAAGCCAGAGAATGAGTCTGACCAATAATTTGGCTAAATGCACGGTGTACCAGTACTGAGTCGATGTACAGGGGTACGAGGTCAATAATTTGGCTAAATGCATGGTGTACCAGTACTGAGTCGATGTACAGGGGTACGAGGTCAATAATTTGGCTAAATGTACGGTGTACCAGTACTGAGTCTATGTGCAGGGGTACGAGGTCAATAATTTGGCTAAATGTACGGTGTACCAGTACTGAGTCGATGTGCAGGGGTACGAGGTCAATAATTTGGCTAAATGTACGGTGTACCAGTACTGAGTCGATGTGCAGGAGTACGAGGTCAATAATTAGACTAAATCCACGGTGTACCAGTACTGAGTCGATGTGCAGGGGTACAAGGTCAATAATTTGACTAAATGTACGGTGTACCAGTACTGAGTCGATGTGCAGGGGTACGAGGTCATTGAGATATGTACATATAACCAACAAGCCAGAGAATGAGTCTGACCATGAGGTGGAGCGTCTTGTGCTGCAGCCACGGTCCCGCGGTCAGAGTGATGGGGTCAAACTCTGACCCCAGGTCCCTCATGTAGGCCGGCTTTAGGACGTATCCCGTCTTCCCGTTGGTCAGGAACCGACCCTGGTTCACATCCATGTCATTACAGGAGGTCTGGAAGTTCAGGGACACTGACAGGAGGAGAGGAGATTAAGTAACAGTTGTGGGGAGAATCCTTACCCGTCTAGAATGCTCACTCTTAATGGATGGTCACAGTAAGACAAAGGGATTCTCCCGCCGAATTCTACTCCATCCCAGAATTTGAGAATTGAATAATATTCCTATTTTGGAGAATGTATAAACGGTAGGTGGAGAAGCCAGCTACGACCCGGTCCATTCTGTTTCATGTTTGTGACCTCATTTATACAGGTCCCTCAGTTACGAGGCTTTCATCTTATTCTTGTTTAAAATGAATGAGTAAAGATGAAACTATTTGCGAAATTATGTAATGTGATGTTAACCTTTTTTATTTTATTAACCTGCCCAGGAACTGCGGTTGAAAACCATCACTTTTACTGAAACGTTGATTAATGTGCACTGTCCCTGTAAAAATAAAAAATTAAATAAACTCAACTAAAAATGAGAAAATCATCTTCCCTGTAAAGTTTAACTAAGTCAGTAGCCACGCCCAGGTGAATAGGCATTGGTTGGAAATGATGAACCACCCCCTTTTTACATTTCTATAAGTGCCCCCGTGACCCAATTCACATTGGACTAAGCAAGCCCCAGGGCGAGCTGTGGATATCCACTCTACATAACGAAAAGTCACTCAAGTTCCGAATAAATCCTCACGTTTAAAAGGGCTAATTCTAATGTCAACCATACAGGCCAGGAAACGTGGGCGCTTGCTCTACACGTGAAATGGTATGAATTCTGAACTATTGATCACTCAAGAAGAAGTGAGTCCTAGAGGACAGCATAACAGACTGCAGCTGGAAAGGTAGCAAATCTAGTACGACAACACTGACCGACGTGGACGAGTCTCCAGAGAGAGATGAACCTCTCAGAACACGTGAACTTCTCACACGACGACCTGGAAGATTCCACAAAGGACAGGGCGACATCGACTGGGCAAACCAGAGCCTCACATCACCAGCTTCACGTAAATACAATGCATTGCTTTTCCGAATGAGCGATCGTAAGTGGCAAATGTATTTATGAGAGAATAGCTTCGCATAGAGACTCATGTCCCTTAGTCTTCCTTCCAAAACCCCTTCTCTTCTCTGAATCTATCGTGTGTGTCGTACAGCAGGTCAGCCACCAGGGGGAGACTCGTCGAGGCCTGGTGACAGACGGAGTATACATCACGAGGCGATGGCGCCATCTGCTGGACGTGCCAGGTCACGACGGGCTCTCCGGCCAGGACTAATTGGGGCTGATTGGGGATTGGTGAGTAATCAAGGGCTGATTGCTCACCAGCTGTTCAAGTCCCATAAAGCTGCCAGAAGGGCAGCACACAGGGAAGAACTGGGTGAAGTAAGGTGACTTCCGTGTAGTTGCAGACGGTGCCCGAGCTAAGACGGTTGAGTTTGTGTGCCCGACAGGATACAGCAAGACCCGGAGCCCAGACGTTGGTATCCCGGAGAGGGTCTCATGGGGGATACAGTAAGACCCGGAGCCCAGACGTTGGTATCCCGGAGAGGGTCTCATGGGGGATACAGTAAGACCCGGAGCCCAGACGTTGGTATCCCGGAGAGGGTCTCATGGGGGATACAGTAAGACCCGGAGCCCAGACGTTGGTATCCCGGAGAGGGTCTCATGGGGGATACAGTAAGACCCGGAGCCCAGACGTTGGTATCCCGGAGAGGGTCTCATGGGGATACAGTAAGACCCGGAGCCCAGACGTTGGTATCCCGGAGAGGGTCTCATGGGGGATACAGTAAGACCCGGAGCCCAGACGTTGGTATCCCGGAGAGGGTCTCATGGGGGATACAGTAAGACCCGGAGCCCAGACGTTGGTATCCCGGAGAGGGTCTCATGGGGGATACAGTAAGACCCGGAGCCCAGACGTTGGTATCCCGGAGAGGGTCTCATGGGGGAGACCTATCCTTTTCTTTTGATTTATTATTTAATAGACACCCTTGAAACCGAGCTAAACTCTGTGTCTGATCTGTGTAAACGTCTTGACCAAACCCCCTGGTGTGCCACACGTGTTATAACCAAACGGTTTTTGTTTAGTCCACTAGGGAAGGTATAATGTTGTTTAATTAGTTAGTAAATAAATAATTGAGCCAGTTGGTGTATGGATGATTTATAGTAAAGGCTGGGTTTGTGCAGATAACCAACAATTTACAACGTTCAGATGAGACTGACAAAGGTAATAATAATAATTAATTGACTATTTGATCAGATATTAAAATATCTGAAGAGTTATATTCAGAAAATTATACCTTTGTAATCTGAACATTTTCCGTGGTGCCCCGACTTCCTAGTTAATTATATTTACATGATTAGTTTAATCACGTAATAATAATTACAGAGAATTGATTAGATAAAATAAGTCTTCACCTTTAATAATACTAAAGACACGACAGTCTTAACCTCTTGAAGCTATGGGGGCGCTATGTCATTATTGGATAAAAAAACGTGCCCGTTTTAAGCGCAATATTTTGTCACGAAAAGATGCTCGACTATGCATATAATTGCCAGCGTTGGAAAGAAAACACTCTGACGTTTTCAAAACTGCAAAGATATTATCTGTGAGTACCCCAGAACTGATCTTACAGGCGAAACCAAGATGAAACTTCAAACAGGAAATGAACAGGATTTTTGAGGCTCTGTTTTACTAACGTCTCCTTATATGGCTGTGAATATGCTGTGAACGAGCTTATGCGCTCTGCCGTTCATCCAAGATGTCTGCGGCATTGTGGCGTATTTGTAGGCATATCATTGGAAGATTGGCCATAAGAGACTACATTTGCCAGGGGGCCGTCCGGTGTCCTTTGTCTAAGTCGGTGCGTAATTCCCAGTGGCAATCATTGTACCTTGCGTTACAGAAGGAGACTCATACTTCCAGGAACGATGCATCACTGAAGAGATATGTGAAAAACACCTTGAGGATTGATTCTAAACAACGTTTGCGATGTTTCAGTCGATATTATGGAGTTCATTTGGAAAAAAGTTTGGCGTTTGGATAACTGAATTTTGGGGGTTTTTTGGTAGCAAAACGTGACGCACCAAACGGACCGATTTCTCCTGCACAAAAAATCTTTCAGGAAAAACTGAACATTTGCTATCTAACAGAGAGTCTCCTCATTGAAAACATCCGAAGTTCTTCAAAGGTAAATTATTTATTGAATGTTTTTGCTGGTTTTTGTGAAAATGTGGCCTGCTAATGCTAACGCTAAATGCTAATGCTAAATGCTAACGCTAAATGCTAACGCTAAATGCTAACGCTAAATGCTAGTTTGCTATGGTAGAGAAGTATATTTTTGAAAATCTGAGATGACAGTGTTGTTAACAAAAGGCTAAGCTTGAGAGCTAGCATATTAATTTAATTTCATTTGCGATTTTCATGAATAGTTAACGTTGCATTATGGTATTGAGCTTGAGGCTATGATTACGCTACCGGATCCGGCATGGCTTGACGCAAGAAGTTCCGCTAGGCTACCTGCTGCCTAACTTCAGGAGAGAATTGTACCACAGCCCATTTTACTATATGAAAACATTCCCTCTAGCCCTTGTCCCTTCTTCTTTTAGACAGTCTTACCGATCTGACAGCCTGCGTTCCATAAGGGTATAGGGTTATAGTTGGAGGAGTCTGTTCTGGTGCCTGCTGGATAGATACGACTCAGCTTGTCCACATTGTGATGGATGTAGCTGTTGGCTGGAGAGAGAGAGAGAACAAACAAAAGAGAGATAGAGAGAGAGAACAAAACAAGAGAGAGAGCGAACAAAAAGAGAGAGAGAACAAAACGAGAGAGAAAGAGAAAACAAAAAGAGAGAAAGATGTCACTTAGCTCTACAGAAACTATACAGAACAACGTCATTCTCATATCCTTACTGGAGTGTGATGAGAAACTATTAACAAGACGTTTTGTGTACCATCTTTGTGTACAATTAAGTTCAATGAAGTTGAAATAATTTTCTCCATTTGTGTTAGTCTAATATAACCTTCACAGCAGTGACGTAACGGTAAAAACCTTCACAGCGGTGACGTAACGGTAAAAACCTTCACAGCAGTGACGTAGTGGTAAAAACCTTCACAGCAGTGACGTAGTGGTAAAAACCTTCACAGCAGTGACGTAGTGGTAAAAACCTTCACAGCAGTGACGTAGTGGTAAAAACCTTCACAGCAGTGACGTAACGGTAAAAACCTTCACAGCAGTGACGTAGTGGTAAAAACCTTCACAGCAGTGACGTAGTGGTAAAAACCTTCACAGCAGTGACGTAACGGTAAAAACCTTCACAGCAGTGACGTAGTGGTAAAAACCTTCACAGCAGTGACGTAGTGGTAAAAACCTTCACAGCAGTGACGTAGTGGTAAAAACCTTCACAGCAGTGACGTAACGGTAAAAACCTTCACAGCAGTGACGTAGTGGTAAAAACCTTCACAGCAGTGACGTAACGGTAAAAACCTTCACAGCAGTGACGTAGTGGTAAAAACCTTCACAGCAGTGACGTAGTGGTAAAAACCTTCACAGCAGTGACGTAACGGTAAAAACCTTCATAGCAGTGACGTAGTGGTAAAAACCTTCACAGCAGTGACGTAACGGTAAAAACCTTCACAGCAGTGACGTAGTGGTAAAAACCTTCACAGCAGTGACGTAACGGTAAAAACCTTCACAGCAGTGACGTAACGGTAAAAACCTTCACAGCAGTGACGTAACGGTAAAAACCTTCACAGCAGTGACGTAACGGTAAAAACCTTCACAGCAGTGACGTAGTGGTAAAAACCTTCACAGCAGTGACGTAGTGGTAAAAACCCTAAAAAAGGGTAAACTGATCGTCGTTCATGGTGAATAAAGTAACACTCCCTATATTTGCAAAACATTTTCTGCGATAAGTGGCGATAGCTAAACGCTTGAGCAAAATAAAAAATGTGCCCTCCACGACACCCTCAGCTTCACAATTAACATGCTCACCAGACTCCTCAGCTTCACAGTTAACATGCTCACCAGACTCCTCAGCTTCACAGTTAACATGACCAGACTCCTCAGCTTCACAGTTAACATGCTCACCAGACTCCTCAGCTTCACAGTTAACATGCTCACCAGACTCCTCAGCTTCACAGTTAACATTCTGACCAGACTCCTCAGCTTCACAGTTAACATGACCAGACTCCTCAGCTTCACAGTTAACATGCTCACCAGACTCCTCAGCTTCACAGTTAACATTCTCACCAGACTCCTCAGCTTCACAGTTAACATGCTCACCAGACTCCTCAGCCAACGCCATAGCTTTCCTTTCCTTGAAGGAGGACATCTCGTAGAAGCCCAGGTTATCTTTAGCGTCCTGGAATCCGTTGAAATGGACGCTCTTACAGTAGATCACCATGTCTGACAGCTCCTTAGCCAGCTTCAGTTTTTTACCTTCCTGCAGATCAAACACATTCACACTTCAGCTTTACTGTACAGTATGTTGGGCAGAATGGTAACACACTCCAGCTCTACTAGAACATATAGAACATACAGAACATGTAGAACATACAGAACATGTAGAACATACAGAACATACAGAACATACAGAACATATAGAACATACAGAACATATAGAACATATAGAACATACAGAACATATAGAACATACAGAACATATAGTACAGAACATATAAAACATTCAGAACATATAGAACATATAGAACATATAGAACATACAGAACATATAAAACATTCAGAACATATAGAACATACAGAACATATAGAACATATAGAACATACATAGTATGTTGCAATACAGTTATATGGTGTAGAAGACAGGGAGGGGGCCGTCACAATGATACTGTTGGAGTGCCATAGTAGGTTTGGCTCCTATTCCCCTACCGTGGCCTTCTTCTCCTCTTCCTCCTCCTCTTTGTCATCCTCCTCCTCCTCAGTTAAGCTACCATCATCCCCGGCTGTCTCCTCAGGGCCAAAGCAGGCCTCCAGTTTAGTTAACCTCTTCCCTTTGACCAGGAACCTCCCCTTCAGCTCCTGATCGAATGTGACACACATATAAAAATTATCTTCGTGTGTTAGTTCACAAAGGCTCTGATAATGTGACAGAATAAAACTATATACACTGAGTATACCAAACACTAGGAAACACCTATCTAATATTGAGTTTTGCCCTCAGAACAGCCTCAATTCGTTGGTGTCAAAAGCGTTCCAAAGGATGCTGGCCCATGTTGACTCCAATGCTTCCCACAGTTGTGTCAAGTTAACTGGATGTCCTATGGGTGGTGGACCATTCTTGAAACACACGGTAAACTGTTCTTGACACAAGCAGTTCTTGACACAAACCTGTGTGCCTGGCATCTACTACCATACCCTGTTCAAAGGCACTTAAATGGTTTTAAATAATTATTTAATCTGTCTCCTCCCATTCATCTAAACTGATTGAAGTGATTTAGCTTCTTATGGCTGAGATCCCGCTAACGGGATCGATATGACAACAGCCAGTCAAAGTGCAGGGCGCCAAATTCAAACAACAGATATCTCACAATTAAAATTCCTCCAACATACAAGTATCTTATACCATTTTAAAGGTAATATTGTTGTTAATCCCACCACAGTGTCCGATTTCAAAAAGGCTTTACAGCAAAAGCACCACAAACGATTATGTTAGGCCACCACCAAGTCACAGAAAAACACAGCCATTTTTCCAGCCAAAGACAGGAGCCACAATAAGCAGAAATAGAGATAATATTAATCACTAACCTTTGATGATCTTCATCAGATGACACTCATAGGACTTCATGTTACATAATACATATATGTTTTCTTCTGTAAAGTTCATATTTGTATCAAAAAATCTCAGTATACATTGGCGTGTTATGTTCAGTAGTTCCAAAAACATCTGGTGATTTTGTAGAGAGCCAAATCAATTTCCAGAAATACTCATAATAAACATTGATCAAAGATACAAGTGTTATACATGGAATTTTAAATTCACTTCTCCTTAATGCAACCGCTGTGTCAGATTTCAAAAAAGCTTTACGGAAAAAGCAAACCATGCAATAATCTGAGTACGGCGCTCAGAGCCCAAACCAGCCAAAAAGATATCCGCCATATTGTGTAGTCAGCAGAAGTCAGAAATAACATGATAAATATTCACTTACCTTTGATGATCTTCATCAGAATGCACTCATAGGAATCCCAGTTCCACAATAAATGTTTGATTTGTTTGATCAAATGTATGTCCAAATACCTCCTTCTGTTAGTGCGTTTGGTAAACAAATCCAAACCGCGCGTCACGAGCTCGTGGCAATCTGCCAGACACCTGGCTCAATCCCCTCTCCTTCGTCCACCCTTCACAGTAGAAGCATCAAACAAGGTTCTAAATTCTGTTGACATCTAGTGGAAGCCTTAGGAAGTGTAACATGACCCCACAGACACTGTATATTGGAATGGCAATGAGTTGAAAAACTACAAACCTCAGATTTCCCACTTCCTGGTTGGATTTTTCTCAGGTTTTCACCTGCCATATGAGTTCTGTTATACTCACAGACATCATTCAAACAGTTTTAGAAACTTCAGAGTGTTTTCTATCCGATACTACTAATAATATGCATATATTAGCATCTGGGACAGAGTAGGAGGCAGTTCACTCTAGGCACCTTATTCATCCAAGCTACTTAATACTGCCCCCAGGCATAAGACGTTTTTAACAAGTGATATCAATAAGGGATCATATCTTTCACATGGATTCACCTGGTCAGTCTATGTCAGGGAAAGAGCAGGTGTTCATAATGTTTTGTATACTCAGTGTATATTTTTAAGTTCTTCTTGACTAAGGACTAGAGACATTCCTGGACAGGAAATGCTCCTGGTCCTAGGAAGCAATAGGCACATTAAAACAGAAGTAAATCTAGAATGTGTTGTGAAAAGAGGGGAACTGTAAGAATTCCGCATATACACGCAGACAGTGACTCTTATATGAAACAGTAGACTAGAGACTATAGCCAGCCACCTCTGGGGAGGGGAAGTCTGTGGGCATCTGGTCCCCCAGGGGGGAGGTGAGCAGAGCGCTGCCCAGGATGGAGCTCATGTGCTGGGCCATGACCCTCTGCTGCTCCACACTACAGTGATTCTCCAAGGACAGGATCACTGGGTAGTCCGAGGTCTGGGGACAGACAGAGACAGTTAAATACAGTGCAACTGCAGACCTGAGTCAAATAAATGTGTGAAATCATTTCTGTAGGCGCTTGATTTAGCATGGAGTTTAGACTTTTGGGAATATTCCTTTGATTTCATTGTACTGGACAAACACAATAAAGTGCAGCGTAAGTATTTGACACGGGGTCAGCCCGAGCCTTTTGGGCCTCTGTTGATAAGAAGGATGACCATCTGTAATTAATCCATTGCAAAAAGAAATCTGTTGTCATCAAAACATGATATGAATTAAACAGGACAGGACAGATACAATTCTACAAAGTTGACATGGAACTTTAGTCTACCTTAAAGGCGTACTCCTTGATGGCTTTGATGGTGTCTTTAAACAGGATCTTGGAAGTGAGGGTGTATCCATGGTAGATGACTGGCTCTCCGTCTGACCCGTCCCAGCAGTCCAGCTCCACACAGCGACAGCCCTTTATAAGAGCCCTACGAATGGTTATAACTGTTTTTAAAGAGCCCTACGAAGGGTTATAACTGTTTTTAAAGAGCCCTACGAAGGGTTATACCGGTTTCATAAGAGCCCTACAGAGGGTTATAACTGTTTTATAAGCGCCCTACGAACGGTTATAACTGTTTTTAAAGAGCCCTACGAAGGGTTATAACTGTTTTATAAGAGCCCTACGAAGGGTTATAACTGTTTTTAAAGAGCCCTACGAAGGGTTATACCTGTTTCATAAGAGCCCTACGAAGGGTTATACCGGTTTCATAAGAGCCCTACGAAGGGTTATAACTGTTTTATAAGAGCCCTACGAAGGGTTATACCGGTTTTATAAGAGCCCTACGAAGGGTTATAACTGTTTTATAAGAGCCCTACGAAGGGTTATACCGGTTTTATAAGAGCCCTACGAAGGGTTATAACGGTTTCATAAGAGCCATACGAAGGGTTATAACGGTTTCATAAGATCCCTACAGAGGGTTATAACTGTTTTATAAGAGCCCTATGAAGGGTTATAACGGTTTCATAAGATCCCTACAGAGGGTTATAACTGTTTTATAAGAGCCCTACGAAGGGTTATAACTGTTTTATAAGAGCCCTACGAAGGGTTATACCTGTTTTATAAGAGCCCTACGAAGGGTTATTGTTTAACTGTTTAACAAATGTTTAACAACATGTCCTGACTTGACTCATTCACAGGCAGACACTGACAAGTACAGGTTTTTAAATGTCCACAGTGTCTTCCATAAGAATAGAAGCTAAGAAACATTACAATAGCTAGTAAAACTTAGTCCAGACCAGTTGAATCAAGTGTACTACTGTAATACCAGAATAGATCAAATAAGTGGAACTAGCTGAGGTTACTCAAGGAGAGGTTTGGAAAAACATTGTTCTAGATGATGTGTGCCATTTATACCTGGCATAGGCCTCAGTACTGCTGGGCCCTTTGAGCTGGTCTTCCATCAGGTATGTGTTGTGAGACGAGGAGATGAAGTAGTGGTTCAGGGGCTGGCTCATGTCCTGGTGCACGGCCTTGTGGGTAGGATTCAGCACCAGACCCTCGGGCATGTGGAGATACATCAGGAAACCATCTTGGGTCATCAGCTGCTTCTCTTTGGCTGCAGATAGACCAGACAGATGTCAGACTCTAACTACAAGATAGACTGCTGACAATTCAAATGAGCAGAAGTGTCGTTACTGAATAGGAAGTTAACTCTGAACTGTTTGAAATGATTTGGACAGCTCCCATTTGTCATTTGAGAGCTGCCCAGTCTCACCCTCCAGGGAATGCTGTGTTATGTAGTAGGATTTTTCTTCTAAATGATTTTTTGAAACGTCTACTGTATGTAGTAGGGCTTAGGAAGACTTTATGAATGCTCTTCTATGTTGTTGTGAAGGCATAACAACTAAATATTCATTCATAATCACCTTTATCATCCAATTCGTACTTGTTGATGAGTCTGTGTGCATCGGCTAGCGTTGCCTCCTCTCTCTGCTCTTTAATCAGGAACTCCAGTAGATTTTCAGCGCTCATGAAGCCCGTGGTCTTAGCGTATTCTCCGTAGATGGTGTCTATCTCCTGGCGATGGGTCAAAAGGCTGTAGAAGTGCTCTATCTCATCGCCAGCCAGGTGGCCACACTTAGACTGGTCACACTCCTACAGGATGGAGATATGGAGTGCATTGGTGCATCAAAATGCTGTTGCTCTCCTGACCCTGCCTCCTGCCTCCTGACCCTGCCTCCTGACCCTGCCCCCTGTCTCCTGCCCCCTGACCCTGCCTCCTGACCCTGCCACCTGAACCCTACCACCTGCCTCCTGACCCTGCCTCCTGACCCTGTTCCTGCACCTGCCTCCTGCCTCTGTTCCTGAACCCTGCCTCTGCCTCTTGACCCTGCCTCCTGACCCTGACCCGTGACCCCTGACCCTGCCTCCTGACCGCTGACCCCTGCCTCCTTGAAGGTGGAGTGTAAAAGACAGAAGACAAAGCTTCTCCTCAAGAACAAGCACCTTACAGGCTGACTACACCGTTCGCGTCGCGTGTGCGACCGTTGCAAAATACATTTAGAAATCTATATTATTAAATTATTGCACAAACGCTACTCGCGCGAGCCAACGACTGGCTGCGTTGCCAAGGGCTAAAATAGAAGTCAGTTCTATTTGTGACGCAGATCGCGCTGCAAGTCCTGCCTCTCCCATCTCCTCATTGGTTATAACCACGTGGGTGACTGAAAGACGAACAAGGTCAGTGGCGGTAATGCACCTATTTTATGAAAGTTGCCAATCGCAATATAAAGTCAAGAGGAGAAAAAGCCTAGGAGGAGGAGAGATGACTAGAAACGGTTGACCGTTTTATGTGTGGTTACCTCACCTCGCTCATCAACTCATCCCTGACCGCTGGCTACGTCCCTCCCGTCTTCAAGAGAGCGAGAGTTGCACCCCTTCTGAAAAAACCTACACTCGATCCCTCCGATGTCAACAACTACAGACCAGTATCCCTTCTTTCTTTTCTCTCCAAAACTCTTGAACGTGCCGTCCTTGGCCAGCTCTCCCGCTATCTCTCTCAGAATGACCTTCTTGATCCAAATCAGTCAGGTTTCAAGACTAGTCATTCAACTGAGACTGCTCTTCTCTGTATCACGGAGGCACTCCGCACTGCTAAAGCTAACTCTCTCTCCTCTGCTCTCATCCTTCTAGACCTATCGGCTGCCTTCGATACTGTGAACCATCAGATCCTCCTCTCCACCCTCTCCGAGTTGGGCATCTCCGGCGCGGCCCATGCTTGGATTGCGTCCTACCTGACAGGTCGCTCCTACCAGGTGGCGTGGCGAGAATCTGTCTCCTCACCACGCGCTCTCACCACTGGTGTCCCCCAGGGCTCTGTTCTAGGCCCTCTCCTATTCTCGCTATACACCAAGTCACTTGGCTCTGTCATAACCTCACATGGTCTCTCCTATCATTGCTATGCAGACGACACACAATTAATCTTCTCCTTTCCCCCCTCTGATGACCAGGTGGCGAATCGCATCTCTGCATGTCTGGCAGACATATCAGTGTGGATGACGGATCACCACCTCAAGCTGAACCTCGGCAAGACGGAGCTGCTCTTCCTCCCGGGGAAGGACTGCCCGTTCCATGATCTCGCCATCACGGTTGACAACTCCATCGTGTCCTCCTCCCAGAGCGCCAAGAACCTTGGCGTGATCCTGGACAACACCCTGTCGTTCTCAACTAACATCAAGGCGGTGGCCCGTTCCTGTAGGTTCATGCTCTACAACATCCGCAGAGTACGACCCTGCCTCACACAGGAAGCGGCGCAGGTCCTAATCCAGGCACTTCCAGTCATCTCCCGTCTGGATTACTGCAACTCGCTGTTGGCTGGGCTCCCTGCCTGTGCCATTAAACCCCTACAACTCATCCAGAACGCCGCAGCCCGTCTGGTGTTCAACCTTCCCAAGTTCTCTCACGTCACCCCGCTCCTCCGCTCTCTCCACTGGCTTCCAGTTGAAGCTCGCATCCGCTACAAGACCATGGTGCTTGCCTACGGAGCTTTGAGGGGAACGGCACCTCAGTACCTCCAGGCTCTGATCAGGCCCTACACCCAAACAAGGGCACTGCGTTCATCCACCTCTGGCCTGCTCGCCTCCCTACCACTGAGGAAGTACAGTTCCCGCTCAGCCCAGTCAAAACTGTTCGCTGCTCTGGCCCCCCAATGGTGGAACAAACTCCCTCACGACGCCAGGACAGCGGAGTCAATCACCACCTTCCGGAGACACCTGAAACCCCACCTCTTTAAGGAATACCTAGGATAGGATAAAGTAATCCTTCTCACCCCCCCCCCCCTTAAAAGACCTAGATGCACTATTGTAAAGTGGCTGTTCCACTGGATGTCATAAGGTGAAAGCACCAATTTGTAAGTCGCTCTGGATAAGAGCGTCTGCTAAATTACTTAAATGTAAATGATTAATTGGTGGAGTAGAGGACCTTGTGCATTTCAGGTAAAATAACAACTCAATGTTTATATCCCAGGACAAATTAGCAAGCAACAGCAAGCTAGCTGAATAGGACAAATTAGCTAGCAAGTGCAAGCTAGCTAGCTAAATACCCATACATGTTTAATGCTTTTCGACCTGTCCCCAAATAATTGGTTCAGAGTTTGTTTTGATATTTTAACCTGCGTGTCGTGATTGCGTTTCGTGTGGGGGGACAAAATACATTTATGCACGATGGCGCAGCCGGTTTGGCTTCCATGTTAGAGCCACTGTAAACCAGGCCTCTACACTGTACACCAGGCCTCTACACTGTACACCAGGCCTCTACACTGTACACCAGGCCTCTACACTGTACACCAGGCCTCTACACTGTAAACCAAGCCTCTACACTGTAAACCAGGCCTCTACACTGTACACAAGGCCTCTACACTGTACACCAGGCCTCTACACTGTACACAAGGCCTCTACACTGTACACAAGGACTCTACACTGTACACAAGGCCTCTACACTGTACACCAGGCCTCTACACTGTACACCAGGCCTCTACACTGTACACAAGGCCTCTATACTGTACACCAGGCCTCTACACTGTACACCAGGCCTCTACACTGTACACCAGGGCTCTACACTGTACACCAGGCCTCTACACTGTACACCAGGCCTCTACACTGTAAACCAGGCCTCTATCTGTACACCAGGCCTCTACACTGTACACCAGGCCTCTACACTGTACACCAGGCCTCTATACTGTACACAAGGCCTCTATACTGTACACCAGGCCTCTACACTGTACACCAGGCCTCTACACTGTACACAAGGCCTCTATACTGTACACCAGGGCTCTACACTGTACACCAGGCCTCTACACTGTACACCAGGCCTCTACACTGTAAACCAGGCCTCTACACTGTACACCAGGCCTCTATACTGTACACCAGGCCTCTATACTGTACACCAGGCCTCTACACTGTACACCAGGCCTCTATACTGTACACCAGGCCTCTATACTGTACACCAGGCCTCTACACTGTACACCAGGCCTCTATACTGTACACCAGGCCTCTATACTGTACACCAAGCCTCTACACTGTACACCAGGCCTCTACACTGTACACCAGGCCTCTACACTGTACACCAGGCCTCTATACTGTACACCAGGCCTCTACACTGTACACCAGGCCTCTACACTGTACACCAGGCCTCTATACTGTACACCAGGCCTCTACACTGTACACCAGGCCTCTATACTGTACACCAGTCCTCTACACTGTACACCAGGCCTCTATACTGTACACCAGGCCTCTACACTTTGTCATATTTTATATTGTGAAGACGATTTGAGCTCTTAGATGTATCAAAGCGTTGTTTTTCTGAGAATTATAAAAGTTATTCAATTATACAATAAAATAAAGTATTTAATTCAAGTGTTCACCTGGAAGAGCTTCTCTGCGTATTGATCGTCCACCTCGATGTTGATCTGGTGCAGGAAGTCCTTCAGCTCCTTCAGACTCAGCTTGTTGTCACTGTTCTTGTCTGCTTTCCTAAGGCAGTTGAAGATCCAACTGAAGAAGAGTTCATGTAAGGACTGAACTCACCGTGTCATATGGGCACAACATGGTGATATGGGTTACATGATCAGTATCATTACCTACTGTAAAGAGGTTGCCAGCCCTCCTGCAGAGCTACCCTTCTGCAGGGATTTGTTCCAGCCCTACTAGAGCAAAAGCCTGCACAGACAGTATTTCTACAACAGGGTTCCTTGTCATATTGTAGGGCAGCCCTCCAAAAGGACTCTCCTTATCAACAGTATACAATCATTTCCTCTGTGTTTTCCTAGGAATTCAGCATTATCTGTGCTGGTCTTGCCAACCCTCCATTGGCTCACCTTTGAGAAGCCTTAGTTACATTATGTAGGTCTGATATCTGATTGGTGGTTAACTTTACAGTAATACTATTGGTCAACAACTCAGATGCTTATTAAAAGGTCTTCATTGTTCTTTCTCCTATTTGTTCCTGACCTGTTGTGGTGAGATACTCTCTCTCTCTCTTTCTCTCTCTCCCTCTCTCTCTCTCTGTCTCTCTCTTGGTTGTGTATGTGATGTGTATATATTGTCACACCCTGACCATAGTTTGCTTTGTATGTTTCTATGTTTTGTTTGGTCAGGGTGTGATCTGGGTGGAAATTCTATGTTGTGTGTCTAGTTTGTCTGTTTCTGTGTTTGGCCTGATATGGTTCTCAATCAGAGGCAGGTGTTAGTCATTGTCTCTTATTGGGAACCATATTTAGGTAGCCTGTTTTGTGTTGGGTTTTGTGGGTGATTGTTCCTGTCTTTGTGTTTGTTACACCAGATAGGGCTGTTTTCGGTTGTTTTCACGTTTTCACGTTTTTTTGTATATTGTTCTATTTTCATCTTTATTAAAGATGTATCAAAATAACCACTTCAACAGAAGAATCCCGTTACATATATAATATACTGAATATTCACTATCAAATATTACTGCCCAGTACAATATTGATTCAGTCATTTCAAATGAATACGAGTTTCTCAAAAACAAATGGTTAGTAACTAAAGTATACTTTTACACTAACCACGACGAGGCTGTTATGACCATAGAAATAGAATCGATAGAATGGACCTCCACATTCAAGTCAATGATGTCATAATGGGTGGACTGGCGACCGTTGTACTCATATAGTTTACCAGTCAAATTGCCAGAGTTAGAGGTTCCAAGGCCTTTCTAGAGATTCTGGTTCCCGTGGTTCTGACTCTATATCTGCGAGAAGGATACTGCTCAGTCTTCTGCTGACTGTTAAGGTTCTCCATGTTGGACATTATCTTCTCCAGGCTGGTGACCCACTGCTTGGCCTCCTCCTCAGAGCTGGCCATCAGGTCCAGGTTCTTTCTTCTGCCCTTAAAAATAATGGAGGGTTGTACAAATGCAACTGTGATGTAAATGTGATCGTGTTAATACAATACTGTACCTCATTTCAGAAACCCAGCACTACAATCTTGTGTAAATGTGTCAGATGATTCATTAGGTTTTGGGGTTTGCTCTTTGTAAAGATACTAATGCGACAAGAGAAGTCTCCAACCCCCCTAAACAGAAACTCTCAGCCAAAGCATGGCCAAAATATCCCCTCCCCTTCTGACAGTCGAAATATGCTAACACCTGCGAAATCAGGATTTGTCCAAATGATTAGTGCTGAAAAAATCTTGCACACCAGAACAAAGTTCCACATTAGTCGCCGCATCCCAGTCTGTTGACGGATGCTTCTATACCACCCTATGTTACGTGCGTCTGTCCACGAGAGATTATGCTGTACCTAATATCTGCCTGACCTCCTCCCACTGCCATCGCTGCCTGACCTCCTCCCACTGCCATCGCTGCCTGACCTCCTCCCACTGTCATCTCTGCCTGACCTCCACCCACTGCCATCTCTGCTTGACCTCCTCCCACTGTCAGCTTTGCCTGACCTCCACCCACTGCCATCTCTGCTTGACCTCCTCCCACTGTCAGCTCTGCCTGACCTCCTCCCACTGTCATCTCTGCCTGACCTCCTCCCACTGTCATCTCTGCCTGACCTCCTCCCACTGTCAGCTCTGCCTGACCTCCTCCCACTGTCATCTCTGCCTGACCTCCTCCCACTGTCATCTCTGCCTGACCTCCCACTGTTAGCTCTGCCTGACCTCCTCCCACTGTCATCTCTGCCTGACCTCCACCCACTGTCATCTCTGCCTGACCTCCTCCCACTGTCAGCTCTGCCTGACCTCCTCCCACTGCCATCTCTGTAATACTGTAAAGCTAAATAAAGCCTGACTGAAATGACATTGAATACACTGCAAATTGAGTTGTTTAAAAATATACAAAAGAACCTTGAAGATTATGGAGAAACATCTCCCCTCCACCGGCTCCTCTGTGTTCTTCCTCAGACCCTCCGATTGACGGCCAGCACGCACCGCCGAGATGTCCTTAATGGAGACTGAAGAGGAGAGGAGACGAGAGGAGAGGGAGGGGGCGGGGTTATTGTCTACAACAGGATCGCTCAGACTATATTGTAAAGCAACTTTGAATACCAAAGAACCAGTGTTGAATACCAAAGAACCTGTGTTGAATACCAAAGAACCAGTGTTGCCCAACCCAATCCAATCTTGACTACTGCAACTCACTACTCTCCGGCATCAACTCAAGCTCCCTCCATAAGCTGCCAATGGTTCAGAACTCTGCAGCCCGACTCGTCACCCACATTAAGTCCTGGCAGCACATCACCCCTGTCAAATCAAATCAAATTGTATTTGTCACATGCGCCGAATACAACAGGTATAGACTTCACTGTGAAATGGCCCAGTCCTAACCCAGCAGGGATTACAAGATCCTCTTTCTGATCTACAAAGCCCTTCACCACCTTGCCACCCCCTCCTCCCCTTACCTCTCTTCTCCACTACCAACTACACTCCATTCCACAACAGCAGGCCACCTTATCATCCTCAGGTTGAAGCTCCAGAGTTTCAGCGACAGGGCCTTCTCCAGGGTTGATCAAGAGTTTCAGCGACAGGGTCTTCTCCAGAGTTGATCAAGAGTTTCAGCGACAGGGTCTTCTCCAGGGTTGCTCCAGAGTTTCAGCGACAGGGTCTTCTCCAGAGTTGATCAAGAGTTTCAGCGACAGGGTCTTCTCCAGGGTTGATCAAGAGTTTCAGCGACAGGGTCTTCTCCAGGGTTGCTCCAGAGTTTCAGCGACAGGGTCTTCTCCAGGGTTGCTCCAGAGTTTCAGCGACAGGGCCTTCTCCAGAGTTTCAGTGACAGGGTCTTCTCCAGAGTTTCAGTGACAGGGCCTTCTCCAGAGTTTCAGCGACAGGGCCTTCTCCAGAGTTTCAGCGACAGGGCCTTCTCCAGAGTTTCAGTGACAGGGTCTTCTCCAGGGTTGATCCTAGGCTCTAGAACACCCTCCCTCATCTTTCTGTCCCCCCTTAAGCCCTACCTCTTTGACCCCCCCCCCCCCACAAACAATGCAATACACTACAGAGACACTCCTCTCTCCTCCATACTGAGCACCACCTAACCTAAACCCTTAACCTACCCTTACCCTAAACAGGGTCTGTATTCTAACCCCAATCCCGCCCCTTACCCTAAACCCGGGTCTGTATACTAACCCCAATCCCGCCCCTTACCCTAAACAGGGTCTGTATTCTAACCCCAATCCCGCCCCTTACCCTAAACCCGGGTCTGATTCTAACCCCAATCCCGCCCCTTACCCTAAACCCGGGTCTGTATTCTAACCCCAATCCCGCCCCTTACCCTAAACAGGGTCTGTATTCTAACCCCAATCCCGCCCCTTACCCTAAACCCGGGTCTGTATTCTAACCCCAATCCCTCCCCTTACCTTAAACCCGGGTCTGTATTCTAACCCCAATCCCACCCCTTACCCTAAACCCGGGTCTGTATTCTAACCCCAATCCCGCCCCTTACCCTAAACCCGGGTTTGTATGTTAATCCCAACCCTCTCCTCTCCATATACTGATACATCACACTCTTTCCCTTCCTTGACCCACCCCTCTCTTTTTTCATGTTTTGATAGTCTGATGTTGTTTGGTTTTGACTACTGTTTTTATTTTATTCATTTATTTATTTTTTACTTTGGGTCCATTAAAAAGCACTCCATAAATCCCATGTATAGTTATTATTATTAAAGCACTCACATAGAAAAAGAGCAATGAAATATCATTTGAATAAACAGGAAGTCACATAGGAAACGTGCAAAAGACAGTTAAGGTTTGGCGTTCCCTAGAACCAGGAATTACTTACTAGTTCTGCGTTGATTGACTACTACGATGGGAAGTTTTTTTGTGTGTACTTTGGATACTAAATTGTCTGAGGCTTTTGTTTCCGTAGTCTTCTGTGTATGTTCTGCATTCAAGTGAACTTTGCTTTGTGTCATAAAATATAATAGACTATAAAAATACTCATAAACCAGCTCTGGAAATTTCCACTCAAGATTACAGAATTGACAAAAAAACAAAAACACACAATTTCAAAAGTATATAAAAGATCAAATACAAAAAAAAAAAACGGTTTAGACCCTTGAAACACCTTATTAAAAACGACAAACAAAATGCCTTCAAATTCTTTCTTTATCTCCTTATTTGTTTAAAAAAAAAAAAAAAAAAAAACAGCTTATCCAATGAAAACACTCATTTCCCTCTGACTTAGAGACCTGTCTATGCTAAGAGTGACTAAGAAAGCCATAAACTCCTGTCACCATTGTTATTATCAAACTCTCAGTGGTGACAGACTTTTATGGTCTGTGAACCTAAAGATTTAACCCATAAAAAAGGTGCCATCATGAAGCTGAATAAAATATCAAATCATGTCAAGTAGTAGTATTACGTATTATAGTATACGTATTTAAATCTAGCGGCCTAAATAAAATAAATAAAAAACTTTCCACATTTTTCGTTCATCTAAATTAATGCCAGATTAGATATCTGTACATATTGCAGTAATTACCATAGGAGAAAAATATAATCGTTTTTTTATCTGAGAGACCTGAGTGTAAAGCTAGATTTAAATACGTATACTGTAATACTACTACTTGACATGATTTGATATTTTATTCAGCTTCATGATGGCACCTTTTTTATAGGTTAAATCTTTAGGTTTCACCTTAAGGTAATTGCAGGGACTGTGTGTGGAATGGGCTTGGTCAATCCCTCAGCTCTTCTGATAGAGTAACTCAGTCGTAGATGTGGCCATTTACAGATAGTTAGCCTTCCTGAGAACTAACTGAGAACTACCTCAGCCTCAGGCTCAGGGCGATTTATTTTTTATTTTTTACCTTTATTTTACTATGCAAGTCAGTTAAGAACAAATTCTTATTTTCAATGACGGCCTAGGAACAGTGGGTTAACTGCCTGTTCAGGGGCAGAATGACAGATTTGTACCTTGTCAGCTCGGGGATTTGAACTTGCAACCTTTCGGTTACTAGTCCAACGCTCTAACCACTAGGCTACCCTGCCGCCCCAGATAAGGACCTACCTGGCTGCCACAGGTGTGGCTGTGAGACAGACAATGACAAGGCCATGCACTGCATCACTGGTGCACTGACTAATTGACATCTCTGACTCTAGCCATAGTAGGACTCCCATGTTCACCAGCAGGGGTTAAATAGGGGAGGGGTTGTAGGGTTAGAAAGTAATAAAGGAAAATATATATTTTTTTAAATATATATATGTATGTATGTATGTATGTATGTATGTATGTATGTATGTATGTATGCATGTATATATAGTACCAGTCAAAAGTTTGGACACAGCTACTCATTCCAGTGTTTATCTTTATTTGTACTATTTTCTACCTTGTAGAATAATAGTAAAGACATTTAAACTATGAAATAACACATATGGAATCATGTAGTAACTAACCAAAAAGGTGCATATTTTATATTTGAGATTCTTCAATGTAGTCACCCTTTGCCTTGATGACAGCTTTGCACACTCTTGGCATTCTCTCAACCAGCTTCATGAGGTAGTCACCTGGAATGCATTTCAATTAACAGGTGTGCCTTGATAAAAGTTAATTTGTGGAATTTATTTAGTTCGTAATGTAATGCGTTTGAGCCAATCAGTTGTGTTGTGACAAGGTAGGGGTGGTATACAGAAGATAGCCCTATTTGGTAAAAGACCAAGTCCATGTTATGGCAAGAACAGCTCAATTAAGCAAAGAGAAATGACAGTCCGTCATTACTTTAAGACATGAAGGTCAGTCAATACGGAACATTTCATGAACTTTGAAAGTTTCTTCAAATGCAGTCGCAAAAACCATCAAGCGCTATTTTGAAATAGCTTTGGGGGTGCTTTGCTGGTGACACTGTCAGTGATTTATTTAGAATTCAAGGCACACTTAACCAGCATGGCAAACACAGCATTCTGCAGCAATACGCCATCCCATCTGGTAGGCACTTAGTGGGACTATCATTTGTTTTTCAACAGGACAATGACCCACACACCTCCAGGCTGTGTAAGGGCTACTTGACCAAGGAGAGTGATTGAGTGCTTCATCTGATGACCTGGCCTCCACAATCACCCTACCTCAACCCAATTGAGATGGTTGGGGATTAGTTGGACCGCAGAGTGAAGGAAAAGCAGCCAACAAGTGCTCAGCATATGTGGGAACTCCTTCAAGACTGTTGGAAAAGCAGTCCAGGTAAAGCTGGTTGAGAGAATGCCAAGAGTGTGCAAAGCTGTCATCAAGGCAAAGGGTGGCTACTTTGAAGAATCTAAAATCTAAAATCTATTTTGATTTGTTCAACACTTTTTTGGTTACTACATATACTACACTCTGCCAAGCAACTTCCGGGTTGGAGCGAGCGGTCGCATCCGAGCGCTTCGGTCTGCAGGTAGTATAACTTTTCATTACATTTCATTACATTTCATTATAGTACAACGGTTTGATTTGTCTAATCTTAGCAATTTCTTCTTAGCTAGCTACATAGCCGTCTTTGTATCAAAGATAATTGCGTAATTATCGTATTTCGTCGTCCTAAGGTAGTCTACACTGCTATCTGCCCAGCAGCTAGCCAGCTAGCCAGCTAGCAAACGTCCACCGTCTTCCGAATAGCAGCACTGTAAAAACTATTACACTCAACTGAACGACTTGATTAGTGTAGTGTTAGCTAGCTACATAGTTGTCTTTGCTGTCTTCGTATCCAAGATAATTGTGTAGTTTAGAGTGTGTAGTCTTAGAGTGATTATCTTAATTTACCGAGGTTAGCTAGCCAGCTATTTGTCGTCCTTAACGTAGGAGACACTGCTAGCTAGCCAACAGCTAGCCAACGTCTACCGAATAGAACTTCCTCACTCAACAACCCGGTCGCATTCGCTCCACAGGTAGTATCACATTTTCATTTCATTTCATTACAGTACAACGGTTTGATTTGTTTGATCGTAGCTAGCTACATAGCTAGCTACATAGCCGTCTTTGTATCAAAGATAATTGTGTAGTCTAGAGCGATTTTCTAGGTTAGCTAGCCAGCTATTGTCGTTCTTTTAACGCAACGTAACGTAATCAACACTGCTAGCTAGCCAGCTAGCCCCGAATAGCAGCACTGTTGAAACTATCACACTCAACGGAACGACTTGATTAGTGTAGTGCCAACAACGCAGCCACTGCCAGCTAGCCTACAAAGTCAACAACGCAGCCACTGCCAGCTAGCCTACTTCAGCAGTACTGTATCATTTTAATCATTTTAGTCAATAAGATTCTTGCTACGTAAGCTTAACTTTCTGAACATTTGAGACGTGTAGTCCACTTGTCATTCCAATCTCCTTTGCATTAGCGTAGCCTCTTCTGTAGCCTGTCAACTATGTGTCTGTCTATCCCTGTTCTCTCCTCTCTGCACAGACCATACAAACGCTCCACACCGCGTGGCCGTGTCCACCCTAATCTGGTGGTCCCAGCGCGCACGACCCACGTGGAGTTCCAGGTCTCCGGTAGCCTCTGGAACTGCCGATCTGCGGCCAACAAGGCAGAGTTCATCTCAGCCTATGCCTCCCTCCAGTCCCTCGACTTCTTGGCACTGACGGAAACATGGATCACCACAGATAACACTGCTACTCCTACTGCTCTCTCTTCGTCCGCCCACGTGTTCTCGCACACCCCGAGAGCTTCTGGTCAGCGGGGTGGTGGCACCGGGATCCTCATCTCTCCCAAGTGGTCATTCTCTCTTTCTCCCCTTACCCATCTGTCTATCGCCTCCTTTGAATTCCATGCTGTCACAGTTACCAGCCCTTTCAAGCTTAACATCCTTATCATTTATCGCCCTCCAGGTTCCCTCTGAGAGTTCATCAATGAGCTTGATGCCTTGATAAGCTCCTTTCCTGAGGACGGCTCACCTCTCACAGTTCTGGGCGACTTTAACCTCCCCACGTCTACCTTTGACTCATTCCTCTCTGCCTCCTTCTTTCCACTCCTCTCCTCTTTTGACCTCACCCTCTCACCTTCCCCCCCCTACTCACAAGGCAGGCAATACGCTCGACCTCATCTTTACTAGATGCTGTTCTTCCACTAACCTCACTGCAACTCCCCTCCAAGTCTCCGACCACTACCTTGTATCCTTTTCCCTCTCGCTCTCATCCAACACTTCAGGATAAAGTAATCCTTCTCACCCCCCCCCCCCCTCTTAAAAGATTTAGATGCACTATTGTAAAGTGGCTGTTCCACTGGATGTCTTAAGGTGAACGCACCAATTTGTAAGTCGCTCTGGATAAGAGCGTCTGCTAAATGACTTAAATGTAAATGTAAATGTACATGACTCCATATGTTTTATTTCATAGTTTTGATGTCTTCACTTGTAGATATAGTAAAAAAAACACACAAAAAACACCTTGAATGAGTAGGTGTGTCCAAACTTTTGACTGGTACTGTATATGTGTGTATGTATATGTATGTGTATGTATATATATATATATATATATATATATATATATATATATATATATATTTGCAAAACATAGATATGGGGGATTGGAAGTGATGCAGACAATTACATTGATGGAAGCTACAATCTATCTGCAATATTAAAGCCGATCTACCCCCCCACCCCCCAAAAAATGTTTTTCTTTAAATCAACTCTAAGTGTTCCCCCTGAGATGAAACCCCCGTTTTTTGTATCTCCTAAATCCACCCTTATCTCCCAATGGACATCATAGAAGAACATTGAAAACAGAACAAAGAGCCAACAAACTCCTATCCACCACACCCCAACACTAGAGACAGACGGTCGGGGAGATGGACAAGTCACACACACATGTGGACGGATTGCACCATGGTGGTTTTCACGGACAGCACTCACAGGTCTGCTTGAACTTGAAGGTCTTCTTGGACTCGTGCCACATGGTCTGGCAGTCCTCCTGTAGCTTGTAGAAGCGGGTCTTCTTCCAGGAGGAAGATCTCACCTTCAGAAGGTCTCCACCCACCAGCAGGAACTGGAGGTCTGTGTCCCCCTCCATACCTGAGGATGGGAGAGACAGAGTGTCAGGAGGATAGTAGCTACTGTATAGGCAATAAAGGCAGGTTATTATTGGAGGTTCACGTCTCCCTCAGGAGGGAAAGATATAAAATACAGACTATCAAGACAATAAAGTGATGCTTTAAGAAGAAGACTTAGCTGGATCAATAAAAAAAAATATAAAGAAATAATGGAGCCTATAAGGAACAGATCGAAATGAACAGGGGAGGGTGGTTTTTATTGGTAATAGGGGAGGGGAGGGTGGTTTTTATTGGTAATAGGGAGGGGAAGGTGGTTTTTATTGGTAATAGGGGAGGGGAGGGTGGTTTTATTGGTAATAGGGGAGGGGAGGGTGGTTTTTATTGGTAATAGGGGAGGGGGGTGGTTTTTATTGGTAATAGGGGAGGGGAAGGTGGTTTTATTGGTAATAGGGGAGGGGAGGGTGGTTTTATTGGTAATAGGGGAGGGGAAGGTGGTTTTTATTGGTAATAGGGAGGGGAGGGTGGTTTTTATTGGTAATAGGGGAGGGGAAGGTGGTTTTTATTGGTAATAGGGGAGGGGAAGGTGGTTTTTATTGGTAATAGGGGAGGGGAGGGTGGTTTTTATTGGTAATAGGGGAGGGGAAGGTGGTTTTTATTGGTAATAGGGGAGGGGAGGGTGGTTTTTATTGGTAATAGGGGAGGGGAAGGTGGTTTTTATTGGTAATAGGGGAGGGAGGGTGGTTTTTGGTCAGCGGGGTGGTGGCACCGGGATCCTCATCTCTCCCAAGTGGTCATTCTCTCTTTCTCCCCTTACCCATCTGTCTATCGCCTCCTTTGAATTCCATGCTGTCACAGTTACCAGCCCTTTCAAGCTTAACATCCTTATCATTTATCGCCCTCCAGGTTCCCTCGGAGAGTTCATCAATGAGCTTGATGCCTTGATAAGCTCCTTCCTGAGGACGGCTCACCTCTCACAGTTCTGGGCGACTTTAACCTCCCCACGTCTACCTTTGACTCATTCCTCTCTGCCTCCTTCTTTCCACTCCTCTCCTCTTTTGACCTCACCCTCTCACCTTCCCCCTACTCACAAGGCAGGAAATACGCTCGACCTCATCTTTACTAGATGCTGTTCTTCCACTAACCTCATTGCAACTCCCTCCAAGTCTCCGACCACTACCTTGTATCCTTTTCCCTCTCGCTCTCATCCAACACTTCCCACACTGCCCCTACTCGGATGGTATCGCGCTGTCCCAACCTTCGCTCTCTCTCCCCGCTACTCTCTCCTCTTCCATCCTATCATCTCTTCCCTCTGCTCAAACCTTCTCCAACCTATCTCCTGATTCTGCCTCCTCAACCCTCCTCTCCTCCCTTTCTGCATCCTTTGACTCTCTATGTCCCCTATCCTCCAGGCCGGCTCGGTCCTCCCCTCCCGCTCCGTGGCTCGACGACTCATTGCGAGCTCACAGAACAGGGCCCGGGCAGCCGAGTGGAAATGGAGGAAAACTCGCCTCCCTGCGGACCTGACATCCTTTCACTCCCTCCTCTCTACATTTTCCTCTTCTCTCTCTGCTGCTAAAGCCACTTTCTACCACTCTAAATTCCAAGCATCTGCCTCTAACCCTAGGAAGCTCTTTGCAACCTTCTCCTCCCTCCTGAATCCTCCTCCCCTCCCCTCCCTCTCTGCAGATGACTTCGTCAACCATTTTGAAAAGAAGGTCGACGACATCCGATCCTCGTTTGCTAAGTCAAACGACACCGCTGGTTCTGCTCACACTGCCCTACCCTGTGCTCTGACCTCTTTCTCCCCTCTCTCTCCAGATGAAATCTCGCGTCTTGTGACGGCCGGCCGCCCAACAACCTGCCCGCTTGACCCTATCCCCTCCTCTCTTCTCCAGACCATTTCCGGAGACCTTCTCCCTTACCTCACCTCGCTCATCAACTCATCCCTGACCGCTGGCTACGTCCCTTCCGTCTTCAAGAGAGCGAGAGTTGCACCCCTTCTGAAAAACCTACACTCGATCCCTCCGATGTCAAGAACTACAGACCAGTATCCCTTCTTTCTTTTCTCTCCAAAACTCTTCAACGTGCCGTCCTTGGCCAGCTCTCCCGCTATCTCTCTCAGAATGACCTTCTTGATCCAAATCAGTCAGGTTTCAAGACTAGTCATTCAACTGAGACTGCTCTTCTCTGTATCACGGAGGCGCTCCGCACTGCTAAAGCTAACTCTCTCTCCTCTGCTCTCATCCTTCTAGACCTATCGGCTGCCTTCGATACTGTGAACCATCAGATCCTCCTCTCCACCCTCTCCGAGTTGGGCATCTCCGCGCGCCCACGCTTGGATTGCGTCCTACCTGACAGGTCGCTCCTACCAGGTGGCGTGGCGAGAATCCGTCTCCACACCACGTGCTCTCACCACTGGTGTCCCCCAGGGCTCTGTTCTAGGCCCTCTCCTATTCTCGCTATACACCAAGTCACTTGGCTCTGTCATAACCTCATGGTCTCTCCTATCATTGCTATGCAGACGACACACAATTAATCTCTCCTTTCCCCCTTCTGATGACCAGGTGGCGAATCGCATCTCTGCATGTCTGGCAGACATATCAGTGTGGATGACGGATCACCACCTCAAGCTGAACCTCGGCAAGACGGAGCTGCTCTTCCTCCCGGGGAAGGACTGCCCGTTCCATGATCTCGCCATCACGGTTGACAACTCCATTGTGTCCTCCTCCCAGAGCGCTAAGAACCTTGGCGTGATCCTGGACAACACCCTGTCGTTCTCAACTAACATCAAGGCGGTGGCCCGTTCCTGTAGGTTCATGCTCTACAACATCCGCAGAGTACGACCCTGCCTCACACAGGAAGCGGCGCAGGTCCTAATCCAGGCACTTGTCATCTCCCGTCTGGATTACTGCAACTCGCTGTTGGCTGAGCTCCCTGCCTGTGCCATTAAACCCCTACAACTCATCCAGAACGCCGCAGCCCGTCTGGTGTTCAACCTTCCCAAGTTCTCTCACGTCACCCTGCTCCTCCGCTCTCTCCACTGGCTTCCAGTTGAAGCTTGCATCCGCTACAAGACCATGGTGCTTGCCTACGGAGCTGTGAGGGGAACGGCACCTCAGTACCTCCAGGCTCTGATCAGGCCCTACACCCAAACAAGGGCACTGCGTTCATCCACCTCTGGCCTGCTCGCCTCCCTACCACTGAGGAAGTACAGTTCCCGCTCAGCCCAGTCAAAACTGTTCGCTGCTCTGGCCCCCCAATGGTGGAACAAACTCCCTCACGACGCCAGGACAGCGGAGTCAATCACCACCTTCCGGAGACACCTGAAACACCACCTCTTTAAGGAATACCTAGGATAGGATAAAGTAATCCCTCTCCCCCCCCCCTAAAAGATTTAGATGCACTACTGTTCCACTGGATGTCATAAGGTGAATGCACCAATTTGTAAGTCGCTCTGGATAAGAGCGTCTGCTAAATGACTTAAATGTAAATGTAATGTAAATGTTTTTATTGGTAATAGGGGAGGGTAGGGTGGTTTTTATTGGTAATAGGGGAGGGGAAGGTGGTTTTTATTGGTAATAGGGGAGGGGAGGGTGGTTTTTATTGGCCACAGGGGAGGGGAATGTGGTTTTTATTGGCCACAGATGAGGGAGGGTGGTTTTTATTGGCCACAGAGGAGGGGAAGGTGTTTTTTATTGGCACGGGGGAGGGAAGGTGGTTTTATTGGCACAGGGGAGGGAAGCCACATGTGAGGGAGGGTGGTTTTATTGGCCACAGGGGAGGGAGGGTGGTTTTTATTAGCCACAGGGGAGGGAGGGTGGTTTTTATTGGCACAGGGGAGGGGAAGCCACATGTGAGGGAGGGTGGTTTTTATTGGCCACAGAGGAGGGAGGGTGGTTTTTATTTTACCACAGGGGGGGTTATTTTCATCAAACATAAATGTTTACGTTCAAATGCCTCTCCTGTGAAGTAGTTCGTGCGAGATAAGCTTAGTTTCCTGAAACAAGTCGCATATGGGGGGGGGCTTGCCTGTTTTGCATGTTATTTTGCCATTACTATGTGTCACATATCAGTTTTCAAACTATGTAAAAGATATACACTACCGTTCAAAAGTTTGGGGTCACTTAGAAAGTTCTTTGTTTTTGAAAGAAAAATTGAAATAATTTTTTTTGGTCCATTAAAATAACATCAAATTGATCAGAAATACAGTGTAGACATTGTTAATGTTGTAATGGCCTGTAACGATCGTCTGTGGTGGAAGAAGGTGAGGACCAAAGCGCAGCGTGGTAAGTGTTCATGTTTTTAATCAAATAACTGAACACTGAACAAAACAACAAACGACAAACGAACAGTCCCGTAAGGTGAATGAAAAAACACTAAACAGGAAATAAACACCCACAACTCAAAAGTGAAACCAGGCTACCTAAGTATGATTCTCAATCAGGGACAACGATTGACAGCTGCCTCTGATTGAGAACCATACCAGGCCGAATTACAGAAAATCCCAAATTATAGAAAAAAGAACATAGACAACCCACCCAACTCATGCCCTGACCATACTGAAACAAAGACATAATAAAAGAACTAAGGTCAGAACGTGACATGGCCATTGTATCTGGAAACTGCAGATCTTTTTATTCATGCAATATCTACATAGGCGTACAGAGGCCCATTATCAGCAACCATCACTCCTGTATTCCAATGTTGTAAAGCACCATAAATCCAGAGAAAGCCAGACTTTTATGACAAAATTTACCCACGAGGGACCGCCGCCCCACCTTCCTGTTCAAGTAAGCACAGCACAACAAGGTGAGTCCAAAAATGTGAGGAACAGACAGATATTGAAGGGGAAATCGACAAAGTGAAGGGGTCCAACTGGGTCCAACTGAGTCTAATATTGCGCTGATCCGCGTAATGATGGTGTAACGTCTCCTTCCATCTCACACTCTCAAACACGTAGATCCCCTGAACGCAGCTCACTTTCCAGATCCCAATCACCTGAATTCTGATCACCTGTTCACACACCTGTATGTCATTATCACACACTATTTAGTTCAGTTCTTTGCACCCCATCATCGTGAGGTATTGTTTGTTTTGTGACACTCTTCTATTCGGAGCTCTGTTTTTCCCGTAATTTAATTCTCCCGTGTATGATAGTTTTTGCCTGCCTCACTAACGATGCCTTTGGCCTATCGGATTTCCTGTTATCAACCTATTGCCTGGTCTCCCGGACAATGTTATTAGCCTTTACCCTGCCTGTACTGTTGCCTTTTTGTACCCCCTGTGTATGACCTTCTGCCTGCCCCTGGACCCAGCTACCTGCCTCTTCCTGTGTATGACCTTCTGCCTGCCCCTGGACCCAGCTACCTGCCTCTTCCTGTGTATGACCTTCTGCCTGCCCCTGGACCCAGCTACCTGCCTCCTCCTGTGTATGACCTTCTGCCTGCCCCTGGACCCAGCTACCTGCCTCTTCCTGTGTATGACCTTCTGCCTGCCCCTGGACCCAGCTACCTGCCTCCTCCTGTGTATGACCTTCTGCCTGCCCCTGGACCCAGCTACCTGCCTCTTCCTGTGTATTACCTTCTGCCTGCCCCTGGACCCAGCTACCTGCCTCCTCCTGTGGTCCTTTACAAATAAACACCTGCTGCGCCCTACGCTTGAAACCAGCTCTCTGTCTCCCATCGTGTTCATTACAGATGGTGACAGGTGTGCGTAATGATGGGTAGCCTGAGGGGGAGCGGAAGCAGGCGTGACAGAAATGTTAAATTATTTATAGTTCTATTTTTTGATACATTTAAAACCAAATACTTTTATTACAGTAGTATTTACTGGATGACTTTCCCTTCTACTTGAGTCCTTTTCTTTTAAGGTATCTTTAACTTTTACTCAAGTATGATAATTGGGTACTTTTTCCACCACTTCTATTTGCTTGGCTAGTTATAGCATTTACATTTACATTTAAGTCATTTAGCAGACGCTCTTATCCAGAGCGACTTACAAATTGGTGCTTTCACCTTATGACATCCAGTGGACATCCAGTAGCTAACATTGAACCTGGTTGGTTAGCTACCTGCAGATTCATGCAGGGTAGTATTGTCGTGAGTTGGGATTATGGTTCATTGTTTAACTAGCTAGCTAGCTACATATCTACGGGACATGTGGAGGTATCCATTTCAATAGAATGTCACTGTGACAACTGTTGATAGACATAGCTGGTAAATTCGCTATTGGCTATCTACTCCGATTTCAGACCACGAGTAAGATAGTCTAGCTAGCTTCATTTTCAGATATGACATGTTTCTAATTTTGAAGTCTTTTCATTTCAAGTGAGTGTGTACTGTTAGCTAGCTAGCTGAATGGGTGTAGACAAAGAAGAGCTCTCCAGTAGATGCCAAAACCAAAAGGCCATTTTCTCAAAAGTGAGGTTACAAGTTTATCAACTTTCAAAGCAGAATTACTCTCCCATTGTTCCTCAAATGCAGTGTGTGAAATACCATCTTGTAGCTTTGCATCTCTGATTTTATTCAACGTTTAAAAAAACAACACAATTTAAAATTTCGCTACATAAGACTGAATCAAGGTGGTCGGTCACATATGTATTTATTTTTCTACTGACAAATCAAATCAAATCCATCAATCAATCCAAACATGTGCAGCAACCAATTGATGAATGGAAAGAGGCCAACTGTTACAAAACACCAAAATGTTTAATGAACTTCTGAGATTGTCAAGACAAGTCTTTGATATTGGTAGGGAGGGATGTATTTTCTGTTTGTCAACATATTGACAGTCTGTTTATTGTGGTGTTGAAAACACAAACCATGATTTTCAAGTGCCTTATGTCGCTATGCTTTGTTTATTGGTTGTGTGGTGCATTGGAATAGTAACCTGTTGGTGGAGAATTCAATGCATATATTTTATATAATTATAAATATGGCATCAAAATGTAGAAACTCTGATTTCCCCCCTAGCTGATCATTGTCTGCAGCCGGCTCTGATTGTAGAGTAATGAAACAGGCAGGGAGAGTGAGGTAATGAAACAGGCAGGGAGAGTGAGGTAATGAAACAGGCAGGGAGAGTGAGGTAATGAAACAGGCAGGGAGAGTGAGGTAATGAAACAGGCAGGGAGAGTGAGCTCGTCTGTGGTGGTCGGTGAACCCTTAACCTTCTGGCCCTGAGCTCTGTGTGGCATCAACTGTGCCACAAAAGCATGCTGAAGTGGCAAAGTCGTTATATAAACATTTATAAACATTGCTGGGGCAGCAGGTAGTCTAGTGGTTAGAGCGTTGGGCCAGTAACCTGAAAGGTTGCTAAGATCAAATTGCTATAGTTGCTATAGTTATTTTTGGTCGTAAGCATTATTTTGGTTTAAGTCTATACAGTACAAGGGGAGGGTCATGTGATAATATTTCATGTTGGGGGGGGTGTTGGACCAGTCTCCTAACCTCGCCCAACCTCATTCGAAATGGTTATAGTGAGCTTCCAGTGATCAGATCTTCACGTTTTTAGTTGCTTTAGGTTTGTTTAGGTTACTCCACATCATGGCCCCCAGACACACCAGGTCTAAATAGATATAATTGTCACTGATGTTGACCGTTTGTATATTCTGGGGCACTTTATAATAGCGCCACGAAATAAAGCATTTGTCATTTATTAATAATGTACTCCAACCATAATACGTGTAATATAGGTCCTTATAAACCATTTACTAATCATTAGTTATTAAGCATTTGTGTGTGGCCTCATCAAAAGCGTGAGCTATATAATCTTTATAAATACTGTAACGACCCTGGTGTATAATCACGGGTATCGACTTCCGCCACTTGAGCTTGTTTTTAATGTATTATTAAACAGTAACATGCAAAAACATAAACATAACAGCCTGGACGAATCCATCAAAAAATATGACAAAAAACACAAATCTTGCTACAGTGTAATGAAACAGGCAAAAGGAGTGCGGCCCGAGCCCTGAAACCATCTGGCGCATAGCCACGCGAAAATCGACTGCCACAAAACCATGCTTTCAGTGGCAGATATCCGCACATATACACCAGGGTCGCTACAATACTATATAACTGTAGGGAGTATGGAAAGAGTGCTATTGAATTTAGATGGTGTAGGGATAGTGCTTTTGAATGTTAGATACTCTGGGCCTTTTTACGTGATAGAAAGACTTAAAAAGGTGTCAATCGTGAAAGTCGTGCCAGCTGATCCCAGGTACTACTGCCTCCATACAGGCATTGGAAGTGCTATGCCTATTAGGTGACCTAGTAATCATGTGTCACAGTATATGTTGACTACAGTCGCAGGTAGAAACAGCTGTCAAATGGTTGACACAACATCTTACAATATCACAGGTGTTCCCGTGGGTTAGATAGGTAAACTTACCCAACAGTTTCACATTTAAACGCGTAGCCTTCTTGCTTTTTTCATTATGAAGTAATTCCTCGGATCTGGTGCGTTTGGGCTGCCTTTGTATGCATTGCATTGTGACTTCAATTCCTTAGAAATAGTATCCGTTGTTACAAATCGTATCCGTTGTTACAAAACAAAAGTGTCTTGTCAGCGAGAATACTATTCGTGCTTGGCGTTTTGAAAGGATCTTTCTTAAAGGGCGTGTACTACTCCAGGGTAAAAGTTCACTAATCATTTTACAGTCAACTCCACTCCTCAGTAAAGCGATAGGCAAATGCTGGTTACGGTAAGGAGAAAGCATCTGCTACGTGTTTTCGCGGTTTCACTGCGTGTACAGTACACTATCATTTTTTTTTTTTTTTTTAAATGCCACTATGTTACTGTCCTGATACTGGCTGCATATGCTATTAGATAGTTATGCTCGGTTTAAATCAGCATAATTTTAACCAAAGTGTCTAGTATACTAAGTAGCCCTATGCCATCATTCATAACATAGATTAAATATATATATATATATCCAAATGTAAATGTTTATCAATATCATGAATGATGGCGTACTATTTACAGGACTCATACTATAAGAGATGGCATCTGCCAAATGTGATTATTTTCATTATGGATAGCCTGCCTTACCTTACCTTACTTAGCCGTCTCAGGCAGTACTTAGATGATATTGATAATAAGACTAGGTTGCCCTCTTGCGGTGAGATTCTAGAAGACATTGTGTGCAGGGCCGGTTCCAGGCATAAGCGGACTCAGTTGGGTCTCAATGTACCAGTTAGATTTGCAGCAGTAAAATATTTTGCCGCGAGGTGGGGGGCCTCCCAACCAAATTTCACGTTGGGCCCCCAAAAGGCTAGATTGTATGAAAAGGATATAACCGCCAACATTGCAGGGTATTTTGTCACCTCCTTACAATTATGAAATGTCTTATTTTTGTTGTTGTGTTATAACCCTGCCAGCAGCTACTGTAAACATCACACCATTGAATGGGGAGTATGGTGAGTATCATATGGAAACCAGAAAGTGAGCCACATAATGATTCAGACTGAGACAAACAAGATTTAGGCTAGATATTTAGCTAGAAGAGGATTGGTTCGCTTCACTCTCAACTGCCTGCCATTTCCTAGCTCAGCTGAATTCAAAATGGCCCACTAACCACTATCCCATAGCCACTATCCTGTACTAGGGATGTGTCAAACGGACCATTTTTCTTAACGTTTAAAAGGCCATTATTTTTCTCTCGGTTTTCCGCTAAAACGATAAGAACAATTCATAAAACGTCACGTTAATTTACAATGAAGAACATATTACGTATGTTTGACCCGCAGGAGCCGTTACTCTAACGTTACTTCCACCCCGCACTGACATAGAACGCAGTTACAGTAACATGTCTATAGCGACAATTGATAACTTTTCAGACAATAATAAATGTTTTAAAAAAGTGCCGCATCAGGTCTGTACCTTTTCAGACAGTAGAATTCTGCTCCGGCGTCAAAATGTTATGTATTTATTCCCTGACAACAATAAACGTCGCTGATTGATGTGCTGCTATGTTTTTTTAATGCAGTTTTTTAAATTGTATGGTAGCTAGATGTGTTTTATTTATACTAAATGTCTTGGTAAATCACGGTATTTGACAAAGCAGCAGTTTGAGATTATAAGGCCACACCTTTTGACTACAGGTGGAATGCAATTAAACCAAAACCTCAGACATATCTTTTTTCAAATCCAAGTGTACCCTCAGACAAAAGTTATGTTAGTGTTGTTGTGTGGGCAGTTGGTAAAGAATATGGGGGATGATGACGTTCACATTTCATACCCACCCCATGGAACTTATCCCCATGGAACTTATCCCCATGGAACTTATCTCCATGGAACATATCCCCATGGAACTTATCTCCATGGAACATATCCCCATGGAACTTATCTCCATGGAACTTATCCCCATGGAACTTATCTCCATGGAACTTATCCCCAATGGAACTTATCCCCATGGAACTTATCTCCATGGAACTTATCTCCGTGGAACTTATCCCTGTGGAACTTATCCCCATGGAACTTATCTCCATGGAACATATCTCCATGGAACTTATCCCCATGGAACTTATCCCCGTGGAACTTATCTCCATGGAACTTATCCCCGTGGAACTGATCTCCATGGAACTTATCTCCATGGAACTTATCCCCATGGAACTTATCCCCGTGGAACTTATCCCCATGGAACTTATCTCCATGGAACTTATCCCCATGGAACTTATCCCCATGGAACTTATCTCCTTGGAACTTATCCCCATGGAACTTATCCCCATGGAACTTATCCCCATGGAACTTATCTCCATGGAACGTATCCTCATGGAACTTATCCCCGTGAAACGTATCTATTTAATTTAGATGAGAGCAGTAGGATTGACTGAGATACAGTACATACATACATACATACATACATACATACATACATACATACATACATACATACATACATACATACTGACGCTGGTTATTGAGAAATAATGGGTGTTGATTCATGTAGGTTATGGCTGTGTATTATATTACCCTATGAGTAACCATTATGACTAACAGCATAACAGCGTCCTGTAATTATACACCTGTCGTAAACTATTTGGAATGTTGTTGGTCAAGACCATCACAATCAACAGTTGTACATTTAAATGAGTAAAACAACGAAAACAAATCCAAACATATCCTATTCGTGTTGCTTCAGATGACAAAATGTAACCTTTTTTAAGACGTCTAGATCAATAAATGATTTAATTCATAATTTAAAAAAATAACAAAGTCTGTAGCTTTTACCGTGTTTGTCGTTTATCCCATTTGTTTCCATTATGTCAAATTTTCTTGTGCCTATGATAGTACCGGGGAAAGTTGTCTGTTCTCTCTATCCGTCCTCCATCCTCCGAAGGCCACTCCCCCCTGCTCTCTGCCGTGTGCGTAGTTACGCGTGCCTCGGATAGCCTAAAATCATTGTCTTTCTTATTCAAAGAGTACAATATAACATCCTCAAAAACATGAACTAAGTAAGGTTAGTTCTGAGGGCAGGTACTTTTCCTGTGGAAGATTAAAATGCCACTCCTCCCCGTCTGTTGTCAACGAGTGATGTCACTGGCATCGTGGACCAGTTTTGGGTTACTCCTTACGATACCATTTTCGTGTGAAGTCAACGCTAAATGCATAACATACTTTCAGAGTGACTTCATTGTGAACAAATTCTGTAGTGTCAATCGTCCTATTTATATTATATATAGAATGTATCAAATGTAGATGGATCAGTAAAATAATAACTTAAGTCAGCTGAGCAGTCAGTGTAAATGTAGCCTTCCCACTCAGAATGTCACAGATGACAAATGATCGATCAATGATTCTCCGTTCGCAGAATCACTAGCGATCTCTAAGACAGCTGACCCTCTGCCCCATTTCCAATGGGAATTATTGGAGGCTCATAATTGAATGACTCGCGCGTTCTCTCACCAATCACAGACATCTTGACCTGAAAGAAGCCAGACCGGTCTCAAAAGCATAACCTGAGGCTAATATCTTCCCTTGGTTACTGTTGCTGGCAACCGTTTGAAAGAATGTTTAAACAATAGGAAAGGTGGAGCAGGTGACAGCCTAGTAAAGTATTTCATAAGGATCTACTGTGTGTTGTTATTGTCCAGTTTAATGAATAGAGGTCAGCTAAGTTGTTTTGTTTTCATGCATACATTTTTTTGTTGTCCAGACAGTACATATTTTAACCAATGGGTATGTAATGATGTCATGTTTATTGGTCTGTGGTTAATCCAGACGGTCTGTGGTAAAAGCATGAGAATGTAAAGCAACCTGCAGGACAAACTGTTTTCATGTACTTATCTTCAACTATACTCTGTGCATTCAAAGCCTGGCCCATATACTGTATATATTTACATTTTTGTCATTTTGCAGATGCTCTTATCCAGAGCGATTAACATGCGCAATTAGTGGTAAGTGCCTTGCTCAAGGGCACATCGACAGCTTTTTCCACCTAGTCAGCTCGGGGATTTGAACTAGCAACCTTTCGGTGACTGGTCCAACACCATGATGGGAGATGGTTAACTAAAAATGACAGTGCATCCGCATCACACTTAACTTGATTTGGACCATTGACCCCTGACCCCTGGTCAAGTTATCCATCTGGCTAACAACTCGGCCAGTATGGTTGAAGATGGCACTGGATGAAAGTAAAGGGCAACTCCAGGAGATGTGCTATATTAAAGGTTGATTCATATAGGCCTAGTCTTTTTTACTGGTGCTCCTGCACTGGTGGTGCTCCTAACTAAAGGTTATAGCACTGGTGGTGCTCCTAACTAAAGGTTAGAGTACTGGTGGTGCTCCTAACTAAAGGTTAGAGTACTGGTGGTGCTCCTAACTAAAGGTTAGAGTACTGGTGGTGCTCCTAACTAAAGGTTAGAGCACCATGCACTGCTACCAATGAAAAAGTTATTTTAGAGCCGGGCCCAGTTTCCCCCGACAATAGTGATGGAGAGGCAAGTTGCCGGCTGGATGCCGGGGGAGCTTGTGGCCCTCAGCACTTCCCTTTCAGGCCAGGCTTACCTCTGGGCGGCGCTCAGTCAGCACAGCAGGGCACAGGGATCATTAACACACAGGGATTAGTGTGCTTTTACACAGGGACAGGGCCTCACTTCTGGGAAGAGGGAAGAGGCATCCCCATACAAATGTAGGATCTTCATTTGATCACCCTGTTGCAGGAGTGTATTTGAGGTTTAAAAAGGCTTCTGAAGTTTGTCATTTTGATGTAGAAATTTCAGACTTGATTTTTCCTTTAAAGAAATTATCAAAAATGTAAATGAATTAAAATCCACATAATAATTCACATTTCCTGTTGCAGCAGGGCTATTTTCCTGCTGTAGCAAACTGGCTCAAATTAAGATCCCACATCTGTAGATATGGAACCCTAGAATTCCCATCTTCTGCTAAATGGTCTGGGCATCCCTCTCTCCCAAGCTATAGAGGTCGATGGAAAGGCATGCTCAACCCTCTCCAAAGCCATCACATTATTAGAAAAACTGGGGGAGACAAATCCAACATCCAGGAAGAGAACCAGAGAATGAATGTGTTGCATTGGATTTGAGCTTGCACGTAATTGGTTACAGACTCATTCCGAGGCACGACAGGGTTCACAATTGAAAAGTGCACCACAATTGCCCGATGTTTGTTCATCCCTTTAAGCCCTGAGATTAATGTAGTGCTACACAGTAAACTAGTAGTACAGCACCAATACAGCTCTCTGACCTGAACAACTGGTCTTTATGCAAACGAGACTAATTGTTTGTGATACAACAAAGTTCTTTGAAGGTGCATGAAAAGGGTTGCCTGACTTCCCTGTGATGTGTATCAATAACGACATACCACCTACCATTAAATGAACGGACTATTCAATAAATGACAAATGTATATTTGATACATGTGCCTTCAGAAAGTATTCACACCCCTTGACTTTTTCCACATTTTGTTGTGTTACAAAGTGGGATTAAACTGGATTTAATTGTAATTTTTGGTCAGTGATCTACACAAAATACTCAATGTCAAAGTGGAAGAAAAATTAAAACATTTGTATAAAAAACACACACATATATATATTGTAACGCTCAATGAGTGAATGGGTGTGGAGTCAGGCACAGAGAGCAGAGGATGCGGGGAAAAACACGCTTTAATGTCCAAAATCAAAGGAACAAAATAGTTATACCCAACACAGGTATAACTATAAAACAAAATAGTCCCCTATTGTGAAATACTAGGACAGCGAGAAAACCCAACAAAACACTAACCACTCTCACAAATACAGAAGAACAAGCCCGCACAAACAGAAGCGGGCTAAACGAACTTAAATAACCCCACCCTAACAACCAAACAATGAACAGGTGAAACCAATTAGACAAAACCAAACGAACACAGAACAAAGGATCGGTGGCAGCTAGTAGACCGGCGACGACGACCGCCGAGCGCCACCCGAACAAGAAGGGGAGCCACCTTCGGTAATATTCGTGACATATATATATATATATATATATATAAATAAATAAAACACAAACGTATCTTGATTAGATCATTATTCAACCCCCTGAGTCAATACATGTTAGAATCACCACCCTGATGTCTCTTTTGATGAACATATCAATAATATTTCAAGGACAGCTTTTTTTTCTCTTCGTAACATTGCAAAAAATCGGAAACTTTCTGTCCAAAAATGATATCAGAAAAATGTATCCATGCTTTTGTCACTTCTAGATTCGACTACTGCAATGCTCTACTTTCCAGCTACCAGGATAAAGCACTAAATCAACTTTAGTTAGTGCTAAACACGGCTGCTAGAATCTTGACTAGAACCAAAAAATGGAATCATAATTACTCCAGTGCTAGCCTCTCTACATTGGCTTCCTGTTATGATTAGGGCTGATTTCAAGGTTTTACTGCTAACCTACAAAGCATAACATGGGCTTGCTCCTACCTATCTTTCCGATTTGGTACTGCCGTACATACCTACACGTACGCTACGGTCACAAGATGCAGGTCTCCTTACTATCCCTTGAATTTCTAAGCAAACAGCTGGAGGCAGGGCTTTCTCCTATAGAGCTGTTTGTTATGGAATGGTCTGCCTATCCATGTGAGAGACGCAGACTCGGTCTCAACCTTTAAGTCTTTACTGAAGACTCATCTCTTCAGTAGGTCCTATGATTGAGTGTTGTCTGGCCCAGGGGTGTGAAGGTGAATGGAAAGGCACTGGAGGAACCCTTGCTGTCCCTGCGTGACCTGTTCCCCTCTCTGCACTGGGATTCTCTGCTTCTAAACCCTATTACGGTGCTGAGTCACTGGCTTACTGGTGCTCTTCCATACCGTCCCTAGGAGGGGTGCGTCACTTGAGTGGGTTGAGTCACTGATGTGATCTTCCTGTATGGGTTGGCGCCACCCTCGGGTTTGTGCCGTGGGGGAGAACTTCGTGGGCTATACTTGGCCTTGTCTCAGGGTGGTAGGTTGGTGGTCTGTTGATATCCCTCTAGTGGTGTGGGGGCTGTGCTTTGGCAAAGTGGGTGGGGTTATATCCTGTCTGTTTGGCCCTGTCCGGGGGTATCGTCGGACAGGGCCACAGTGTCTCCCGACCCCTCTTGTCTCAACCTCCGGTATTTATATATATATTTTTTATTTTTGCATTTTCCAATTAAGAACATTCAAAACAAAAGTGAAAAGATATTAGACAACGATAGGACAAAGTGACAGTAACAGACGAGCGTAACAAAAAATAATAATAACTATAATTATATAAACAACAAAAAAATTATGAGACATTGGATCACCTGCCGTAGACTACATATTCTACATTACGTGTGAAACATTATGTGAGGATTATATATAGATTCAATCAATGTGATGTGGGGGGAGATTCTCCATATAGTCAATAAAAGGTTGCCAAATTCTGTCAAATGTCTTTAACCTATTCCTCAAGCAGTAAGTGATTTTCTCCAAAGGGATACAACTATTAACTTCCGAAAGCCACATTGCAACTGGCAGGGAGGAATCCAATTTCCATTTCAAGGCAATACATTTCTTGGCAATCGCTAGCAATATTTCTGTTAGCTTTATAGTATGGCTTTGCCAAAGATTGGTGTTAGTAAAGTTACCCAGTAGACAGACCTCCGGGTCTAAAGGTAATGCAACCCCGTGAATTGAGGATATGGTATCGCATACCCCCTGCCAGAAACCGTGTAGTTTTGAACACTGCCAAGTGGAATGGAGGAATGTTCCTTCATCTGAGCCACATCTAAAACATAGGGAGGAGATATCTGGGTTGAACTTGTGCAGTCTAGATGGGGTGATATCAAATCAAATCAAATTTATTTATATAGCCCTTCGTACATCAGCTGATATCTCAAAGTGCTGTACAGAAACCCAGCCTAAAACCCCAAACAGCAAACAATGCAGGTGTAAAAGCACGGTGGCTAGGAAAAACTCCCTAGAAAGGCCAAAACCTAGGAAGAAACCTAGAGAGGAACCAGGCTATGTGGGGTGGCTAGTCCTCTTCTGGCTGTGCCGGGTAGAGATTATAACAGAACATGACCAAGATGTTCAAATGTTCATAAATGACCAGCATGGTCGAATAATAATAAGGCAGAACAGTAGCACAGTCAGGTGGACTGGGGACAGCAAGGAGTCATCATGTCAGGTAGTCCTGGGGCACGGTCCTAGGGCTCAGGTCCTCCGAGAGAGAGAAAGAAAGAGAGAATTAGAGAGAGCATATGTGGGGTGGCCAGTCCTCTTCTGGCTGTGCCGGGTGGAGATTATAACAGAACGTGGCCAAGATGTTCAAATGTTCATAAATGACCAGCATGGTTGAATAATAGTAAGGCAGAACAGTTGAAACTGGAGCAGCAGCATGGCCAGGTGGACTGGGGACAGCAAGGAGTCATCATGTCAGGTAGTCCTGGGACATGGTCCTAGGGCCCAGGCCAGTTGAAACTGGAGCAGCAGCATGGTCAGGTGGACTGGGGACAGCAAGGAGTCATCATGTCAGGTAGTCCTGGGGCATGGTCCTAGGGCTCAGGTCCTCCGAGAGAGAGAAAGAAAGAGAGAAGGAGAGAATTAGAGAACGCACACTTAGATTCACACAGGACACCGAATAGGACAGGAGAAGTACTCCAGATATAACAAACTGACCCTAGCCCCCCGACACATAAACTACTGCAGCATAAATACTAGAGGCTGAGACAGGAGGGGTCAGGAGACACTGTGGCCCCATCCGAGGACACCCCCGGACAGGGCCAAACAGGAAGGATATAACCCCACCCACTTTGCCAAAGCACAGCCCCACACCACTAGAGGGATATCTTCAACCACCAACTTACCATCCTGAGACAAGGCCGAGTATAGCCCACAAAGATCTCCGCCTCGGCACAACCCAAGGGGGGGGGCGCCAACCCAGACAGGCTGACCACAACAGTGAATCAACCCACCCAGGTGACGGCATGAGAGAGCCCCAGTAAGCCAGTGACTCAGCCCCCGTAACAGGGTTAGAGGCAGAGAATCCCAGTGGAAAGAGGGGAACCGGCCAGGCAGAGACAGCAAGGGCGGTTCGTTGCTCCAGAGCCTTTCCGTTCACCTTCCCACTCCTGGGCCAGACTACACTCAATCATATGACCCACTGAAGAGATGAGTCTTCAGTAAAGACTTAAAGGTTGAGACCGAGTTTGCGTCTCTGACATGGGTAGGCAGACCGTTCCATAAAAATGGAGCTCTATAGGAGAAAGCCCTGCCTCCAGCTGTTTGCTTAGAAATTCTAGGGACAATTAGGAGGCCTGCGTCTTGTGACCGTAGCGTACGTGTAGGTATGTACGGCAGGACCAAATCAGAGAGATAGGTAGGAGCAAGCCCATGTAATGCTTTGTAGGTTAGCAGTAAAACCTTGAAATCAGCCCTTGCTTTGACAGGAAGCCAGTGTAGAGAGGCTAGCACTGGAGTAATATGATCAAATTTTTGGTTCTAGTCAGGATTCTAGCAGCCGTATTTAGCACTAACTGAAGTTTATTTAGTGCTTTATCCGGGTAGCCGGAAAATAGAGCATTGCAGTAGTCTAACCTAGAAGTGACAAAAGCATGGATTAATTTTTCTGCATCATTTTTGGACAGAAAGTTTCTGATTTTTGCAATGTTAAGTAGATGGAAAAAAGCTGTCCTCGAAATGGTCTTGATATGTTCTTCAAAAGAGAGATCAGGGTCCAGAGTAACACCGAGGTCCTTCACAGTTTTATTTGAGACGACTGTACAACCATTAAGATTAATTGTCAGATTCAACAGAAGATCTCTTTGTTTCTTGGGACCTAGAACAAGCATCTCTGTTTTGTCCGAGTTTAATAGTAGAAAGTTTGCAGCCATCCACTTCCTTATGTCTGAAACACATGCTTCTAGCCAGGGCAATTTTGGGGCTTCACCATGTTTCATTGAAATGTACAGCTGTGTGTCATCCGCATAGCAGTGAAAGTTTACATTATGTTTTCAGATAACATCCCCAAGAGGTAAAATATATAGTGAAAACAATAGTGGTCCTAAAACAGAACCTTGAGGAACACCGAAATTTACAGTTGATTTGTCAGAGGACAAACCATTCACAGAGACAAACTGATATCTTTCCGACAGATAAGATCTAAACCAGGCCAGAACATGTCCGTGTAGACCAATTTGGGTTTCCAATCTCTCCAAAAGAATGTGGTGATCGATGGTATCAAAAGCAGCACTAAGGTCTAGGAGCACGAGGACAGATGCAGAGCCTCGGTCCGATGCCATTAAAATGTCATTTACCACCTTCACAAGTGCCGTCTCAGGGTCTAAAACCAGACTGAAGCATTTCGTATACATTGTTTGTCTTCAGGAAGGCAGTGAGTTGCTGCGCAACAGCCTTCTCTAAAATTTTTGAGAGGAATGGAAGATTCGATATAGGCCGATAGTTTTTTATATTTTCTGGGTCAAGGTTTGGCTTTTTCAAGAGAGGCTTTATTACTGCCACTTTTAGTGAGTTTGGTACACATCCAGTGGATAGAGAGCCGTTTATTATGTTCAACATAGGAGGGCCAAGCACAGGAAGCAGCTCTTTCAGTAGTTTAGTTGGAATAGGGTCCAGTATGCAGCTTGAAGGTTTAGAGGCCATGATTATTTTCATCATTGTGTCAAGAGATATAGTACTAAAAGACTTGAGCGTCTCTCTTGATCCTAGGTCCTGGCAGAGTTGTGCAGACTCAGGACAACTGAGGTTTGGAGGAATACGCAGGTTTAAAGAGGAGTCCATAATTTGCTTTCTAATAATCATAATCTTTTCCTCAAAGAAGTTCATGAATTTATCACTGCTAAAGTGAAAGTCATCCTCTCTTGGGGAATGCTGCTTTTTAGTTAGCTTTGCGACAGTATCAAAAAGGAATTTCGGATTGTTCTTATTTTCCTCAATTAAGTTAGAAAAATAGGATGATCGAGCAGCAGTAAGGGCTCTTCGGTACTGCACGGTACCGTTTCCAAGCTAGTCGGAAGACTTCCAGTTTGGTGTGGTGCCATTTCCCTTCCAATTTTCTGGAAGCTTGCTTCAGAGCTCGGGTATTTTCGTTGTACCAGGGAGCTAGTTTCTTATGAGAATTTTTTTTAGTTTTTAGGGGTGCAACTGCATCTAGGCTATTGCGCAAGGTTAAATTGAGATCCTCAGTTAGGTGGTTAACGGATTTCTGTCCTCTGGCGTCCTTGGGTAGGCAGAGGGAGTCTGGAAGGGCATCAAGGAATCTTTGTGTTGTCTGTGAATTTATAGCACGACTTTTGATGTTCCTTGGTTGGGGTCTGAGCAGATTATTTGTTGCAATTGCAAACGTAATAAAATGGTGGTCCGATAGTCAAGGATTATGAGGAAAAACATTAAGATCCACAACATTTATTCCATGGGACAAAACTAGGTCCAGCGTATGACTGTGACAGTGAGTGGGTCCAGAGACATGTTGGACAAAACCCACTGAGTCGATGATGGCTCCGAAAGCCTTTTGGAGTGGGTCTGTGGACTTTTCCATGTGAATATTAAAGTCACCAAAGATTAGAATATTATCTGCAATGACTACAAGGTCCGATAGGAATTCAGGGAACTCAGTGAGAAACGCTGTATATGGCCCAGTATATGGCCTGTAAACAGTAGCTATAAAAAGTGATTGAGTAGGCTGCATAGATTTCATGACTAGAAGCTCAAAAGACGAAAACGTCATTTTTTTTTTTTTTTTGTAAATTGAAATTTGCTATCGTAAATGTTAGCAACACCTCCGCCTTTGCGGGATGCACGGGGGATATGGTCACTAGTGTAGCCAGGAGGTGAGGCCTCATTTAACACAGTAAATTCATCAGGCTTAAGCCATGTTTCAGTCAGGCCAATCACATCAAGATTATGATCAGTGATTAGTTCATTGACTATAATTGCCTTTGAAGTAAGGGATCTAACATTAAGTAGCCCTATTTTGAGATGTGAGGTATCATGATCTCTTTCAGTAATGACAGGAATGGAGGTGGTCTTTATCCTAGTGAGATTGCTAAGGCGAACACCGCCATGTTTAGTTTTGCCCAACCTAGGTCATGGCACAGACACGGTCTCAATGGTGATAGCTGAGCTGACTACACTGACTATGCTAGTGGCAGACTCCACTATGCTGGCAGGCTGGCTAATAGCCTGCTGCCTGGCCTGCACCCTATTTCATTGTGGAGCTAGAGGAGTTAGAGCCCTGTCTATGTTGGTAGATAAGATGAGAGCACCCCTCCAGCTAGGATGGAGTCCGTCACTCCTCAGCAGGTCAGGCTTGGTCCTGTTTGTGGGTGAGTCCCAGAAAGAGGGCCAATTATCTACAAATTCTATCTTTTGGGAGGGGCAGAAAACAGTTTTCAACCAGCGATTGAGTTGTGAGACTCTGCTGTAGAGCTCATCACTCCCCCTAACTGGGAGGGGGCCAGAGACAATTACTCGATGCCGACACATCTTTCTAGCTGATATGCACGCAGAAGCTATGTTGCGCTTGGTGATCTCTGACTGTTTCATCCTAACATCGTTGGTGCCGACGTGGATAACAATATCTCTATACTCTCTACACTCACCAGTTTTAGCTTTAGCCAGCACCATCTTCAGATTAGCCTTAACGTCGGTAGACCTGCCCCCGGGTAAACAGTGTATGATCGCTGGATGATTCGCTTTAAGTCTAATACTGCAGGTAATGGAGTCGCCAATGACTAGAGTTTTCAATTTGTCAGAGCTAATGGTGGGAAGCTTCAGCGTCTCAGACCCCGTAACGGGAGGAGTAGAGACCAGAGAAGACTCGGCCTCTGACACCGACCCGCTGCTTAATGGGGAAAACCGGTTGAAAGTTTCTGTCGGCTGAATGAGCGACACCGGTTGAGCGTTCCTACAGCATTTCCTTCCAGAAACCGTGAGAAAATTGTCCGGCTGCGGGGACTGTGCCAGGGGATTTATACTACTATCTGTACTTACTGGTGGCACAGACGCTGTTTCATCCTTTCCTACACTGAAATTACCCTTGCCTAACGATTGCGTCTGAAGCCGGGCTTGCAGTACAGCTATCCTCGCCGTAAGGCGAGCACAGCGGCTGCAATTAGAAGGCCCAGGCAGTGTTAGTCCTGACATAAGAGCATCGTAAACACGGGAAATGGTCTTGAACAGTGGTTGGTCTGCGTGGCAGAGTTGTTCAATAGGTGACATCTTAGGTAGGTTCCATTGTCCCTTGAGAGTCACCCTAATAAAGTTTCGTAGTTGTAGGTAGCTAAAGAAGTCCCTGTTAGGCAAGTGGTATTTCTGTTTCAGCTGATCAAAAGACATAAGAACTCCCTCCTCGTAACAATGTTCCAGAAGAGTGATCCCCTTATCAGACCATGGTCTAAAGTTACTATTCTGGAAAAACATAGGGATCAATCTATTGTTCCATAAAGGGGTTTTAGGGGAAAGGAATCCCCTTCGTCCGAACAGCTCATGCAGTTTGCACCATGCCAGGACAGAATGTATGAAGGGTTGTCTGTGATGGTATTTATAGATTTTCTGTCCCATTTGTAAAACAAATCTGCCCCAGTGTCATCATTTACCTCAAGCTTTTCAATGTTCAACCATGAGGGAGAGGGACCATTGTCAAACCTCTGAGCCAGAAACCTAGACTGTGCAGCCCAGTAGTACATTCTAAAATTGGGGAGGTTTAAGCCCCCTTGACTGTAATCAAGGGTCAGTTTATCCAGGCCAACCCTAGGGGTTTTGCCGTGCCAGATAAACCGTCTGGTCAGCTTGTCGAGAGAGGAAAAAAATGCTGCGGGAACAGGGATAGGGAGAGATTGAAACAGATATAGAAACCTGGGCAGGACATTCATTTTAATTACATGGATTCTACCCAGTAGAGTGAGAGGTAAGTCCATCCATTTACAGTAGAGTGAGAGGTAAGTCCATCCATTTACAGTAGAGTGAGAGGTAAGTCCATCCATTTACAGTAGAGTGAGAGGTAAGTCCATCCATTTACAGTAGAGTGAGAGGTAAGTCCATCCATTTACAGTAGAGTGAGAGGTAAGTCCATCCATTTACAGTAGAGTGAGAGGTAAGTCCATCCATTTACAGTAGAGTGAGAGGTAAGTCCATCCATTTACAGTAGAGTGAGAGGTAAGTCCATCCATTTACAGTAGAGTGAGAGGTAAGTCCATCCATTTACGAAGGTCAACCTCCACCTTTTGCAACAAACTGGCCAGATTGAGTTTATAGAGGTTGTTCAGGTTACCATCCACCATTATGCCCAAATATGTGAAGCCCACAGGCGACCATCTGAAAGGAAACTTGTGCTTGATGGTATGATGGTCAAAGACAGACAACGGTAAGATTTCGCTTTTATCAAAATTGACCTTATATCCAGAGAACGCCTCCGGTATTTATGCTGCAGTAGTTTATGTGTCGGGGGGCTAGGGTCAGTCTGTTATATCTGGAGTACTTCTCCTGTCTCAGTCTCCAGTATTTATACTGCAGTAGTTTATGTGTCGCGGGGCTAGGGTCAGTCTGTTATATCTGGAGTACTTCTCCTGTCTCAGTCTCCAGTATTTATACTGCAGTAGTTTATGTGTCGCGGGGCCTAGGGTCAGTCTGTTATATCTGGAGTACTTCTCCTGTCTCAGTCTCCAGTATTTATGCTGCAGTAGTTTATGTGTCGGGGGGCTAGGGTCAGTCTGTTATATCTGGAGTACTTCTCCTGTCTTATCTGGTGTCCTGTGTGAATTTAAGTATGCTCCCTCTAATTCTCTCTCTCTTTCTCTTTTTCCTTCTCGCTCTCTTTCTCTCTCTTCTCTCAGAGGACCTGAGCCCTAAGACCATGCCTCAGGATTACCTGGCCTGATGACACCTTGCTGTCCTCAGTCCACCTGGCCATGCTGCTGCTCCAGTTTCAACTGTTCTGCCTGTGGCTATGGAACACTGACCTGTTCACTGGTCGTGCTACCTGTCCCAGACCTACTGTTTTGGACTCTCTCTCCACCGCACCTGCTGTCTCTAACTCTGAATGATCAGCTATGAAAAGCCAACTGACATTTACTCCTGAGGTGCTGACATGTTGCACCCTCTACAACCACTGTGATTATTATTATCTGACCATGCTGGTCATCTATGAACGTTTGAACATCTTGGCCACGTTCTGTTATAATCTCCACCTGGTACAGCCAGAAGAGGACTGGCCACCCCACATAGCCTGGTTCCTCTCTAGGTTTCTTCCTAGGTTCTGGCCTTTCTATGGAGTTTTTTCCTAGCCACCGTGCTTCTACACCTGCATTGCTTGCTGTTTGGGGTTTTAGGCTGGGTTTCTGTACAGCACTTTGTGACATCGGCTGATGTCAAAAGGGCTTTATAAATACATTTGATTGATTGATTGACTAGGCAACTCAGGAGAATTCGATGTCATCTCGGTAAGCAACTCCATATTTGGCCTTGTGATTTAGGTTATTGTCCTGCTGAATGAATTTGTCTCATCACAGTGTCTGTTAGAAAGCAGACTGAACCAGGGTTTCCTCTAGGATTTTGCCTGTGCCTACCTCTATTCCATTTCTTTTATCATAAAACAAATCCCAAGTCCTTAACAATGACAAGCATACTGATAACATGATGCAGCTACCACCATGCTTAAAAATATGAAGACTGGTACTCAGTGATGTGTTGTGTTGAATTTGCCCCAAACATAACGTTAATTTCTTTGCCACATTTTTTTTTTGCAGTTTTACTTTAGTGTGACTTATTGCAAACAGGAAGCATGTTTTGGAATATTTGTATTCTGTACAGGCTTCCTTCTCTTCACTCTGTCAATTAGATTAGTATTGTGGATTAACTACAATGTTGTTGATCCATTCTCAGGTTTTTCCTTTCACAGCTATTAAACTCTGTAACTGTTTTAAAGTCACCATTGGCCTCATGGTGAAATCCATGAGCGGTTTCTTTCCTCTCTGGCAACTGAGTTAGGAAGGAAACCAGTATCTTTGTAGTGAGTGTGTGTATTGATACACCATCCAAAGTGTAATTAATAAATTCACCATCTACCAATATGTGCCATTCTTTACAAGGCATTGGAAAACCTCCCTGGTCTCTGTGGTTGAATCTGTGTTTGAAATCCACTACTCAACTGAGGGACCTTACCGATAATTGTATGTGTGGGATACAGAGATTAGTTCAACATCATTATTGCACACAGAGTGAGTCCATGCAATTTATTGTGTGATGTGTTAGGCACAGTTTTACTCCTGAACTTATTTAGGCTTTCCATAACCAAAGGGGTTGAATACTTATACTTTGGAACAAAAATGTCAACAAACATAATTCCACTTTGACATGATGGGGTATTGAGATGTCACGATGGGGTATTGTGATGTCACGATGGGGTATTGTGTGTAGGCCAGTGACACAAAATCTCAATTTAATACATTTTAAATTCCGGCTGTAACACAAACAAAATGTGCAAAAAAGTGAAGGGGTGTGAATACTTTCTGAAGGCTCTGTAGCATTATTGTTGTACCGTATTGCTTAAGTTTGCCATGTCAAATAGTATTTCGTTAAAAGTCTGTGCTTTTCAAGACCGCCTTATGGCAAGATGAAACGATAACAACTGCATTCATACCATTCATAGTACATCTTTCAACCAATCATCTCCAGACATGGCCTTCTATTAGCTCTCATGTTTATCAGAGTTGGGTTTAATCTCCTCTGGTGTTTCCTCTGTCTACAGTAGGTCATAGTCAGGTTAGGATTTAGGCCGGGGTAGTTAAATAAAGGTTAATAAATAAAAGGTTAAATAAAATGTTTATTTTTTTAAAGAATAATACTCAGTTAAACTATATCAGCGGAATACGTACAATGCATTAATGAAATACTTATGGACTGCTCATGCATGTGTTATGTATGGGTTATGTATGGGTTATGTATGGGTTGCGTATGGGTTATGTATGGGTTATGTATGGGTTATGTATGGGTTATGTATGGGTTATGTATGGGTTATGTATGGGTTATGTATGGGTTATGTATGGGTTGCGTATGGGTTATGTATGGGTTATGTATGGGTTATGTATGGGTTATGTATGGGTTATCAATGTGTTATGTATGGGTTATGAAGTCCTTATGTAGCCTAGATACCCTTCAAGTTAAGGGTTACCACATGTTTAACATTGTTCAGAAAGCAGTGCTACAGTAATATACTGTCTGTCTTCTTTGTTATGCATCTAACTGAATCGTTCATATGAATCGTTCATACCCCACTTACCTTGGGGTAAGTGGGTGATGGTGTCTTGTGACAGTGGGCGTTGGTGCTTGTAGGCCAAAGATTCATTCATGGAATGGGGATGTGATAAATTGTATAACTTCAATGTATGCCTACATTCAGCTATAAATCTCTCTGTTCATTATCACTCACCCTTCCATTTCTTGACCAGCTGTCTGGGACGGGGATGTTATTTCGATGTGCCAATTTGTAGGCAAGTTCTCTGGGTTTGAGGCTACTAAGCCTATGAAACTGTGAGATTATTGATATGTTTAGCAAGCTCAGACTCCATGTCTTAGTAAAAAATGGTGCTATCTAGAACCTAAAAGGGTTCTTCGGCTGTCCCAAAAATGAGATCCCTTGATCTCTTTCCCTTTCCACAGGGGGTTTTACTTCGAACCCAAAAGGGCTCTACCTGGAACCAAAAAAGGGTTCTCCTTTGGGGACAGCCAAAGAATACTTTTGGAAGCCTTTTTTTCTAAGAGTGTATCTATAGCCTTTCTTCACACAGGCACATGTTAGTTGTCTTATGAGTCATTGTACCAGTTCAGTGTCATTCAGTCATTCAGTGTCATTCAGTCGTTCAGTGTCATTCAAGTCGTTCGGTGTCATTCAGTCGTTCGGTGTCATTCAGTCGTTCGGTGTCATTCAGTCGTTCGGTGTCATTCAGTCGTCCATTGTCATTCAGTCGTTCAGTGTCATTCAGTCGTTCAGTGTCATTCAGTCGTCCATTGTCATTCAGTCGTTCAGTGTCATTCAGTCGTTCAGTGTCATTCAGTCTATTTTTCATCCATTGCTGCTGCTCAAATGGACTTCTTCGCTTCTGTCACTTCCTTGGCTGCTCTGTCACTTCCTTGGCTGCTCTGTCACTTCCTTGGCTGCTCTGTCACTTCCTTGGCTGCTCTGTCACTTCCTTGGCAGCTCTGTCACTTCCATGGTTAGACCCATGCTTGTTTTACGTTTGTATACACAAGGCATGATGATGTCTGCTCTGTAAGAATAAAATGCACTCACTCGAATTCGAATCAAATCCAATTGTATTGGTCACATACACATGTTTAGCAGATGTTAATGGTCACATGGTTAGCAGATGTTAATGGTCACATAGTTAGCAGATGTTAATGGTCACATGGTTAGCAGATGTTATTGGTCACATGGTTAGCAGATGTTAATAGTCACATGGTTAGCAGATGTTAATGATAACATGGTTAGCAGATGTTATTGGTCACATGGTTAGCAGATGTTAATGGTCACATGGTTAGCAGATGTTATTGTGAGTGTAGTGAAAAGGCTTGTGCTTCTAGTTCCGACAGTCCAGTAATATCTAACAAGTAATCTAACAATTCCACAACAAATACCTAATACACACAAATCTAAGTAAAGGAAGGGAATAAGAATATATACATATAAATATATGGATGAGCAATGACCGAGCGGCAAGATGCAATAGATGGTATAAAATATAGCATATACAGTACATATGAGATGAGGAATGCAAGATATGTAAACGTTATTAAAGTGGCATTATTAAACTGGCTAGTGATCCATTTATTAAAGTGGCCAATGATTTCAAGTCTGTGTGTAGGCAGCAGCCTTTCTGTTTAACAGTCTGATGGCCTTGAGATAGAAGCTGTTTTTTTCAGTCTCTCGATCCCTGCTTTGATGCACCTGTACTGACCTCGCCGTCTGGATGGTAGCAGGGTGAACAGGCAGTGGCTCGGGTGGTTGTTGTCCTTGAGTTCATACGCCTCACAAAAATACTATCCATGTTACTCATAAAACTGACTAAATCTGATCCTTATTGTATGGGGCATTGTGGGCATCGGCTCGACTTACCTCGGCAAACATTTTGACTATAGCAGCCAGAAGGATGCGTGTTCATGTATAACTATCTCCTTTGGTTTCGATACAAGCATCATGAAACCTATAACACCATGAATTCATTTGAATTTGTGATAAAAAATAAAAATACCTATTTGCTTACCACTTTTTCCATGTGGTTTCTTCCTTACGGACAGACTGGTGCGCCATAGAAACATGTAACCTCTCGTGGCTTTACCCACAACCCCCAGGAACGTTGCTGCTCTCCAAGATCCTCTCACTCATAGATCTTGTTTCAAGATCATCCTCATAATATTTTAGGTTTTGAATACTTGGGGAAAACTCAGACTCGAGAGTAATTGGCTCGTCATTTAGGCTTACCCAATGTGTTAAGTGTACTCCTATTTTAAAAATAGGTGTTCTCTCCTACTTCCTCATAAATTAATTTATTCCCACATGAAACTAACAGGAAAAAAACAAGTTTTACACATTAGGACTTTATGCCACCTGTGAAGTTTGTCTGAAAGTATTGTGCCGATGCCTGGGAATATTCTGTTTAGCCACGTTATCTGTAGTCTTTTCCTTAGAATTAGCATCGTGCTTCACCTTGTTGTTGCAGAATTTGGCTTAGCTGTTGTCATGTCAAGTGTTATGCTCTGTTCTGTGTTGAACTGTGATGTAATGCATTTCATAGACTCCTGTTATGACTTCACCGTAACACAAGGCCATTGTGTTCTGGAACTGTTGCTTGTATAAAAAGAACTGTCGCATATTGTTTACACAACAAACTCATTAAACTGGATATGAATATAATCACGTTCCACACGGTATTCACTAGTTACCACAGTCACAAAGTCATAATTATGGTTAACCTTCGCCTATTTCTAAAATATATATATTTTTCTCCAGATTTTAAACCTAACCTTAACTCACACTGCTAGCCTTATGCCTAACCAGAACCTTGAATGAAGATCAAAAAGCACATCTTTGTTTCCATACATTTTCAATATTACTTTGTGGCTGTGGTAACTAGTGAAAACCCCTTCCCCAGAGCCAGATATTGAGTGCGGTGCGCCCTCTTGTGGGGAAACGTTGTAAATTCATGGCCTGGGGGCCACGTTTAGATCTTTAGACCAAAGATCTAACAGTATGAAGACAGAAAGGAAATGCTTCTATCACACGTGTAACTCAAAAAAATTAGGGGTTCAACAAGGGTTCTTCTGAGATCCTCAAAGTTCTTTGAAGAACCTTAGGCTTCCAAGAACCTCATAGGAGGTGGGGTTAATTAAACAAGGAACCTCCTTAGTTGTCAAACATAAAAATAGTAAAATAAAGTACAGCTACCCCCAAAAAACGACTTAAGTAGTACTTTAAAGTATTTTTTACTTTAGTACTTTACACCACTGGTATTATAATGAAACCATCTGTCTTTTCATATTTGGGCAAATATTTCTAAAAACAGAAAATGGACACAATTCAATGGATATCAATCAACAAAGAGGTAAGAATATGTAGGCTATAAGAACATGTTGAAGACTTGCTGTATTGGGTGCAGATGACTGAACTGCTCTCTTCTGTATGTGTCTGCAAATATACTGACCAGGAGGCATACAAAGGTATGTCAATTAGTAGTGTGTGTTATGCAGAGCACATTTGAGAAACCATTTTAAAGGGTTATTCGAAGAATTTACAGGGGTTCCCCCACAGTTTCAATTTGAAGAAACCCTAAAGGATACTCCATTCTTTGTAGAGTGTAGGCGGTGTCCCGGCGACGTTGGCAAGCTAAACTCATGCGCAGAAATATATAATCAAGTCTCAAGCCGAACTGCGCATGTGTAGGCCGTCAAATGAATGGCACTCCTTCGATATAAAGCAATTTTTTTACGAAAATAAAAAAGTTTCAGTTTGTCACGTTCACGAGGTTGCAGTAATAACATGTTCACCTAATTAAGATAATGTCTCGAATCTAGGTTGTGCCTTTAGATTTCGAGAAAATTAACAACTACGGGGAAAAAATGAACCTCTCTCTCTGACTTCTCAAACCCTGGCCTGGCCTGCTTGGTCTGTTTCGCAAGCGTTCCCGAAAGTTTTGCGATGTTGCGCCTCTGGGCTTAGAAACTCTGTGCATATGTAACGGATGTGAAACGGATAGCTTAGTTAGCGGTGCGTGCTAAATAGCTTTTCAATCGGTGACGTCACTTGCTCTGAGACCTTGAAGTAGTAGTTCCCCTTGCTCAGCAAGGGCCGCTGTTTTTGTGGAGCGATGGGTAACGATGCTTCGGGGGTGACTGTTGTTGATGTGTGCAGATGGTCCCTGGTTCGCGCCCGGGCATGGGCAAAGGGACGGTCTAAAGCTAAACTGTTACACATAGACCCATAGAAGAGGCCATTTTCAAGAAATATAAATGTTCTGACTCTGGGTCAAGGCTGTATTTTTGATTGCAGAATCCTGAGGGAACATACTTGCTGAAAATATACTGGCAAAAATGTCCAGTTTGTCTGACACTTTTGCATTTGACCCCAGACTTCGACCACAGACTTAAAAATAAAATAAAATGTTTCATTGACTTCTCTTTGACCTGCAATATTGGAGCTCCGAGTTTAACAATTTCACCCTGCTGTTACATCTGCGACCCTGTGCATGTGACTAATAAATTGATCTCTCAATTCAATTCAAGGGCTTTATTGGAATGGCAAACATATGTTTACATTGCCAAAGCAAGTGAAATAGATAATAAACAAAAGTGAAATAAAGAATAAAAAAATGAAGAGTAAACCTTACACTCACAAAAATTTCAAAGGAATGGAGACATTTGAAGTGTGATATTATGGCTATATCCAGTGTTATAATGATGTACAAAAGGGTAAATAAATTAACATAAATATGGGTTGTATTTACAATGGCGTTTGTTCTTCACAGGTTGCCCTTTTCTTGTGGCAACAGGTCACAAATCTTGCCGCTGTGATGGCACACTGTGGTATTTCACCCAGTAGATATGGGAGTTCATCAAAGGGATGTTTTCTTTGTGGGCTTGTGTAATATGGGTGAAATATGTGTCTCTAATATGGGCATAAATCTTGCAGGAGGTTAGGAAGTGCAGCTCAGTTTTCACCTCATTTTGTGGGGAGTGTGTCTGCCTACGGAGGCCTTTCTCAATAGCAAGGCTATGCTCACTGAGCCTGTGCATAATCAAAGCTTTCCTTAAGTTTAGGTCAGTCACAGTGCTCAGGTGTTCTGCCACAGTGCTCAGGTATTCTGTTTACAGCCAAATCGCATTCTAGTTTGTTTAGTTTTTTTGTTGGTTCTATCCAATGTGTCAAGTAATTACGTTTTTGTTTTCTCATGATTTGGTTGGGTCTAATTGTGTTGCTGTAATGGGGCTGTACTGGGGCTCTGTGAGGTCTGTTTGTGTTTGTGAACAGAGCCCCAAGACCAGCTTGCTTAGGGGACTCTTAATCTCTCTGTAGGTGATGGCTTTGTTATGGAAGGTTTGGGAATAGCTTCCTTTTAGGTGGTTGTAGAATTTAACAGATCTTTTCTGGACTTTGATCATTAGCGGGTATTGGCCTAATTCTGCTCTGCATGCATTATTTGGTGTTTTGTGTTGTACACTGAGAATGTTTTTGCAGAAGTATGTATGCAGGGTCTCAATTTGAAAAGAACAAAGAATGAGAAGACTTTTCCTATGTTTTGTTTGTTTGTCAATTACGGTGTGCAGGGTGATTACGTGGTCTGTCATATGGTAATTTGGTTTTAAAAAAAGACCATTTGACATTTTCTCAGTACATTGTTTTCACTGAGGAAATGTACGAGTCTGTTATTAATGATAATTTAGGGGATTTTCCTAAGGTTGCTGTTGACCGATATCCCATTGTAGGTATTGGGTCAAATGTATCTTTTGTATTGCGCTGATCAGTCCTTGGTTTCAAATATTGTGGAAGATGCCAGAGCTGAGGATGATGTTAAAGAGTTTAAGTATAGCCAATTGGAATTTGTGGTCCGTATATTTTATCATTTCATTTAGGATACCATCAACACCACATGCCCTTTTTTTGGGTTGGAGGGTTTGTATTTTGTCCTGTAGTTCATTCAATGTAATTCAAATAAAATCACATTTTATCTATGATATGCTAACTTACAAGCCCTTAACCAATAATGCAGTTCAAGAAATAAGAGTTAACAAAATATTAACTAAATAAAATAAAAAGTAACACAATAAAATAACAATAATGAAGCTATATACAGGGGGTACCGATACTGAGTCGGTATTGGTTAGTCGAGGTAATTTGTACATGTAGGTAAAGTGACTATGATAATGGTAGGGGTAAAGTGACTATGATAATGGTAGGGGTAAAGTGACTATGATAATGGTAGGGGTAAAGTGACTATGATAATGGTAGGGGTAAAGTGACTATGATAATGGTGTAATGATAATGGTAGGGGTAAAGTGACTATGATAATGGTAGGGGTAAAGTGACTATGATAATGGTAGGGGTAAAGTGACTATGATAATGGTAGGGGTAAAGTGACTGTGATAATGGTAGGGGTAAAGTGACTATGATAATGGTAGGGGTAAAGTGACTATGATAATGGTAGGGGTAAAGTGACTATGATAATGGTAGGGGTAAAGTGACTGTGATAATGGTAGGGGTAAAGTGACTATGATAATGGTAGGGGTAAAGTGACTGTGATAATGGTAGGGGTAAAGTGACTATGATAATGGTAGGGTAAAGTGACTATGATAATGGTAGGGGTAAAGTGACTATGATAATGGTAGGGGTAAAGTGACTATGATAATGGTAGGGGTAAAGTGACTATGATAATGGTAGGGGTAAAGTGACTACGATAATGGCAGGGGTAAAGTGACTATGATAATGGTAGGGGTAAAGTGACTATGATAATGGTAGGGGTAAAGTGACTATGATAATGGTATGATGATAATGGTAGGGGTAAAGTGACTATGATAATGGTAGGGGTAAAGTGACTATGATAATGGTAGGGGTAAAGTGACTATGATAATGGTAGGGGTAAAGTGACTATGATAATGGTAGGGGTAAAGTGACTACGATAATGGTAGGGGTAAAGTGACTATGATAATGGTAGGGGTAAAGTGACTATGATAATGGTAGGGGTAAAGTGACTATGATAATGGTAGGGGTAAAGTGACTATGATAATGGTAGGGGTAAAGTGACTATGCATAGATAATTAACAGTGAGTAGTTGCAGTGTCAATGTAAATAGTCCCTGTGGCCATTTGATTCATTCTTCAGCAGTCTTATGGCTTGGGGTTAGAAGCTGTTAAGGAGCCTTTTTTGACCTAGACTTGGGCTCCGGTACCGCTTGCCGTGCAGTAAGCAGAGACCATTTTTTGGGTCTTCCTCTGACACCACCTCATATATAGGTCTTGGATGGCAGGAAGCTTGACCCCAGTGATGTACTGGGCTGTACACACTACCCACTGTAGCGTCTTACGGTCGGATGCCGAGCAGGATTAGCGGAGTGGAGGTGATAGCTGATAGCTGATTCTAATATTTGTAATTGATCATGTATATGTTTTTGGTCTTTGTTCTTTGTTATAGAGCCCAAAAGATTGTAGAAGTAGATTATCTCTGCTTTGGATATTTTACTCATTTTGTTGTTTGTTTAGTGTGTTCCAATTTTCCCAGAAGTGGTTTGATTATATGGATTATTCAATTACATTAAACTGATTTCTGATCTGCTCTTCCTTCTTTTTTGCGTCTACACAAGCTGCAAAAAACACTCAAACTGGACAGTTTTATCTCAATCTCTTCATTCAAAGACTCAATCATGGACACTCTTACTGACAATTGTGGCTGCTTTGCAGCCGTAAACCTCCAACGAAACCATGGCAGAGGACTCGAGTGCTCAAACTTGGTCCATCAACAAGGACGACTATGTACTCAACGAGGTGATTGGTGAGTATGCGTGCTAACCTCTTAGCTCTACCTTCTTGCCCTTTGTGCTGTTGTCTATGGCCAATCATGTTTGTACCGTGTTGTGCTGCTACCATGTTGTGTTGCTACCATATTGTGTTGTCATGTGTTGCTGCCATGATATGTTGTTGTGTTAGGTCTCTCTTTATGAGGAGTCTCTGTTGTTGTAATGTGTGTTTTAGCCTATATTCATTTATTTTTATTTTTATTATTATTTTTTTTTATCCCAGCTCCCGTCCCCACATGAGGTCTTTTGCCTTTTGGTAGGCCGTCATTGTAAATAATAATTTGATTTGTTCTTAACTGACTTGCCTAGTTAAATAAAGGTTAAATACAAATAAATACATAGGTATTGTTTAAGTGCCACACTCAAGATGGCGGCTTTTTCCTTCCAATGTTTGCTACGCAAGGACGTGAGGAGCCTCGCAAGTGTCAAAGTTGTGTTGACAGTAGTAGCAGCAGCAGCAGGAACTGTCAGGGCGAGGTAGCTAACATCACGAGCCGAATGGAGTAATTATCTCGTTATATTTCAAGAAAACCAAACCCCCACCACATTCCTTATAACACCGTAAACCTCCAACGAAACCATGGCAGAGGACTCGAGTGCTCAAACTTGGTCCATCAACAAGGACGACTATGTACTCAACGAGGTGATTGGTGAGTATGCGTGCTAACCTCTTAGCTAGCTTTCACGCAAGACAGCTATTTAGCTAACCTAACCTTAACTTAAAGCTGGTTAACTAACGTTAAACCTAGCTACAGCTAACCAACCTTATTTTTGACAGCTAACTAGGCTATTATATATAACTAACTTAAGCATCTGTTTCTCTTTTCGTTCATAGGTTGCTAGCTAGCTAATTAGCTACCTTGTTAGCTTCTTTTTTCCCCCACCAGATGCTAACTTGAATCACTAGCCTAGTAGCTAACGTCGTTAGCTACAGTAGCTAGCTAAGTCGGGCAGCATAGTTGAAGTATGGAGGTGGGTGGTGCCTTCGCTGAAAGACATGATGGGGCTTAGTGAGTCACTCATACCTTTGTGGTAGCAAGGAGTTGGTATTATTCAGGCTTTTCGTTTTGTGATATGGACCGCGTTATGTTTGTTCTTCTTCCTGTACAATGCATAAGACATGTAAGCTAGCTAACGTTATATGCATAATATAGTTTAGTAGTTGACGTTTGAGACCTCACACTTAATACATTTAGTCCTTTTTTTAAGACACTCTCTATCTCACTAGCTAATCACTTTTGATACAAATGGCAAAAAGACACGTCAAACAACCTTCCAGCAATATTTGTTTGTAGTAAATACAGAAGAATAGTTCATTTTTGTTGTAGTTTTCTGGTATCTTGCCAAGTACCTCAATTCCTCCAGGAATGATCTGCAGACTAGTGGTTTTTGAATGAACCTCCAACTATTTCAGATCATTGTCTCAATACTTTAAAAAAAAAGAAAAAAAAGTACATTCTTAAACCCTTAACGTTCACGCATGTCTTTCTTTGTTTGCTGAAATTCATACTTTTTAATAAAAAAATGTATCATCTTATTTTGTCTTCCTCTTGGTTTGTCCCTGCAAGTGGTGCCACTGGCTTCCCTTTTGGATGTGTGCTACATTGTAATTCTTCCCCCCTTTGTTTCATCTTCAGGGAGTGGTGCCACTGGCTTCCCTCTTGGATGTGTGTTACATTGTAATTCTTCCCCTTTCGTTTCCTCTTCAGGGAGTGGTGCCACGGCCGTGGTGCAGGCGGCCTACTGTGAGCCCAGGAAGGAGAGGGTGGCCATTAAACGCATCAACCTGGAGAAGTGTCAGACCAGCATGGACGAGCTCCTGGTAACCCAACCACAGAGAGCACAATTTATTTCAGGAGTTGACAATATAGCAATCAATACTGTCTAATCAATACTAGCTAATCATTTGACATAGCCTATTATGGTCTCTGGTATAGCTTAGCTGTAATGTGGGCCTGTGAAAGATGAGAGTACAGCAGCAGGAACACGCACATCCACGTACACACACATCCACGTACACAAACGCACGTATGCAAATGCACGTACACACACACAGGCTGTCAGTGTAAATCAGATGAGCTCAGGCCAGCAGCTGGACAGACACCAACACAGCATTTTTCAGCCCTTTTTGCTTAACAGCCAGTAGCCCTCGGATCTACTCTGCCCTGTCTTGGCAACTCAATCAAGTTTGTCTTGGGGACTATGCCAATAGTGACATAGCATAACCAGAACGGAAAAACGCACAGTGATTTGACTTCAGCCATCATGGCACAGTGACTTGAATATGATTGTCCAAGTATTTCTATGGTAGTGACAACCTAGGTCACTCCTCACTCAGTCTTCCCTATTGGGGGGCCTGCTCTGTCATGTGATCAGTCAGGTTCACAACAAGCAGAACAGCGGTGGAGATTTAGCCTTCCTCTAGAGACTGATATTCAATCAACAAATCAACCCCTTAATCTCTTGTGTAAATCTGACTAGGATTGGTTAAGCATAAGCAATATGGAGAAATTTCCACTTGGCCTGTCCAGAATGGAAATATGTTACTGTGTTGTTGGAGTCAAGACTCAAACTCTTTACTGTACAATGTGCTGAGCCATTGAAGCTCATTCATTCTGTTTCTTTCTTTCTCTCTCTCTCTCTCTCTCTCTCTCTCCTTGCAGAAAGAGATCCAGGCCATGTCCCAGTGCCACCACCCCAACATTGTGTCCTACTATACGTCTTTCGTAGTGAAGGACGAGCTGTGGCTGGTGATGCGACTCCTCAGTGGTGGTGGGTATTGCTTTAGGGACGGTACCAGGCAAGGAAGTAGTGGAGCATAAATACCACTTATGTAGCTCTTTACTTGGTGGCGGCACACCTTGCATAAAGCGTTGATTAGAGGAAACGCTGCAGTCTGCTTAGCACTACTATAACAGAGGCGGTTGTTGGTTATCCTCCATCCCTACTGTAATCACCTGATTCAACAAATCATCGAGCAGGGCTAGAGCAAAACCCTGCTCTCCAGGAACTGGTTGGCCACCCCTGCGCCTGCCCACATCGAAACAGACCTACCAGACTCTATAAGCCCCAGCTGTTAGTCCTCCAGCAGTTAATACAGGGCTGAAGCAAAACCCTGCACGTCTAGTAGCTCTCTAGGAGGATGGTTAGCTTGGTTCATCTCCATCCCAGCTTCCTGACTACCAGGCACTACAGGTCCCTGTCTGGAGGAAGCAGGGCCCTGAGCAGCAGCTTCTCTCCAGCTGTGGCCTTGGCTCTCAGCCTGCTGCGGTACTCTCCATCCTCCTGGCATGCATTAACAATGTCAAGAGATCGAGGGATAGAGCTCTAAGCCGTCACAGACATTTCATTACAAGCCAAGGTAAAACATAGCAGTAATAAAGTTCAGAGCCCTAGTTCAAACACCGCTCTATCGCTGCACCGAACTAAAACATGTCACTAACTAATAGTAGCCTGGTCTTCAGCTATTCAAGAGATACTTCAGCTAATTAATAGTATTCTGGTCTTCAGCTATTCAAGAGATACTTCAGCTAATTAATAGTAGCCTGGTCTTCAGCTATTCAAGAGATACTTCAGCTAATTAATAGTAGCCTGGTCTTCAGCTATTCAAGATCTACTTCAGCTAAATAATAGTAGCCTGGTCTTCAGCTATTCAAGATCTACTTCAGCTAATTAATAGTAGCCTGGTCTTCAGCTATTCAAGATCTACTTCAGCTAATTAATAGTAGCCTGGTCCTTTTGTCACTCTGTCAGGCTCAGTACTGGACATCATTAAACACATCATATCTCGTGGGGAACATAAGTCTGGGGTTCTGGATGAGTCGTCCATAGCCACCATCCTCAAAGAGGTTCTAGAAGGACTGGAGTACCTACATAAGAACGGGCAGATCCACAGGTCAGGACACATTTTATTTGTTTTTTGTTTTTACCTTCAACTTAAATTCAACTTGTACTTGAAATATTTAGCATTGATTTTGACATTTTGAAAATGTTCTTCTACTGACCACAGTCAAATTATAGGTGTGCATGTTGGAGTTGTCAGATTAAAAAATTGGCACACTTCCTTATTTTAACTCTCTCATTCATTCATTGTCATTAATTTATGAACCAAACTACTAACTATTTTTTTTTGAAGATCTACTCTGGCGAAGCCACATTGTTCTGCTTCGTGGGCTTTCACATTGTCCCATATTGATCAATATTGTATAGAGGGCTTTATGCATTGTTAAAGAGGTTTGTTTTATGTCACAGCTTCTCTCACCAGGAAGCACTACAGTGTTGTACATCTAAACAACAAGCCACAGACACACAGAATATTGACTCCTCTTCACTAATATGCGCTTCTCGGCATGTTTGGCTCAGATTTACAACCGTTAAGTCCTGATAAGTAAAAAGGGGGGGCTTGAGTTGTTGAAACAGTAAGCACTAAACTACAGGGCACTTATTGTGAGCTATTAAAAAGAGCTAACTGTTCACAGCTAAAACAAGCCACATATACACACTGGATAATGAGTCCTCTTTGGTCGTGTGACCAACATGCCTGTGTTTTGTAGCAGTAGCCCTCTATTAGAAAAAATCCTTTTATATACACTAAGCTACTACTTGTCATTCCCTGGCATTTGTGTGTAGTTTGGTTTCATTTACCGGTTACTCCAGATAAATACTGGTTTGTCTGGTTTCTTCCATTCACAGGGATCTAAAGGCCGGAAATATTCTTCTCGGTGACGATGGCTCAGTGCAAATCGCAGGTATAGTCACATGTCCTAAAACCTTAACTGCCTTTTTCTTATAGATTTATGCTGTTAAAGTATTAAATGTATTTTTTACCACTGCATATTCTATCATATTTGTGCCGGGGTTTCCCCGAACTCGTTCCTCTGGACCCCAAGAGGTGCATGCTTTAGTTTAGTTTCCCCCTAGCACTACACCCCTGATTCAACTAATAATCATCAAGCTTCGATTAGCTGTGTAGTGTTAGGGCAAACAAACAAAACATGGACCCCTTGAGGTCCCGAGGACTGAGTTTCTCTCTCAGCACTCTTCACCCCCCCCTCCCCTCTGTCTGTCTCTCCCAGACTTTGGTGTGAGTGCCTTCTTAGCGGCTGGAGGAGACATGACCAGGACCAAGGTCAGGAAGACGTTTGTTGGGACACCATGTTGGATGGCCCCAGAGGTCATGGAGCAGGTGGGGGGGGGCTATCCTCTTTCTCTCACTTTGTCTCTCTCGGTCTCTCTCTAAGATATCTTACCATTATCCTTCATGTCTCCTCAGGTCAGAGGTTATGACTACAAAGCAGATATCTGGAGTTTTGGGATCACAGCCATTGAGCTGGCTACAGGAGCTGCACCATATCACAAATATCCACCCATGAAGGTGATTTTCTACTTGGAGATATGGAAGGAGTGTGATCTTTATCCTCTTGACTTCCAGTCAACCAGTTGCTAAGCAGACTATCCTGGCTAAATAAATAGGCGTTGTGTGTTTTGAGGCTGATAGTAACCTGATGTTGTAGGTGCTGAGGCTGGTAGTAACCTGATGTTGTGTTGTAGGTGCTGAGGCTGGTAGTAACCTGATGTTGTAGGTGCTGAGGCTGATAGTAACCTGATGTTGTAGGTGCTGAGGCTGGTAGTAACCTGATGTTGTAGGTGCTGAGGCTGGTAGTAACCTGGTGTTGTAGGTGCTAAGGCTGGTAGTAACCTGGTGTTGTAGGTGCTAAGGCTGGTAGTAACCTGATGTTGTAGGTGCTGAGGCTGGTAGTAACCTGATGTTGTGTTGTCGGTGCTGAGGCTGGTAGTAACCTGATGTTGTGTTGTCGGTGCTGAGGCTGGTAGTAACCTGATGTTGTCGGTGCTGAGGCTGGTAGTAACCTGATGTTGTGTTGTCGGTGCTGAGGCTGGTAGTAACCTGATGTTGTGTTGTCGGTGCTGAGGCTGGTAGTAACCTGATGTTGTGTTGTCGGTGCTGAGGCTGGTAGTAACCTGATGTTGTGTTGTCGGTGCTGAGGCTGGTAGTAACCTGATGTTGTGTTGTCGGTGCTGAGGCTGGTAGTAACCTGATGTTGTGTTGTCGGTGCTGAGGCTGGTAGTAACCTGATGTTGTGTTGTCGGTGCTGAGGCTGGTAGTAACCTGATGTTGTGTTGTCGGTGCTGAGGCTGGTAGTAACCTGATGTTGTGTTGTCGGTGCTGAGGCTGGTAGTAACCTGATGTTGTGTTGTCGGTGCTGAGGCTGGTAGTAACCTGATGTTGTGTTGTCGGTGCTGAGGCTGGTAGTAACCTGATGTTGTGTTGTCGGTGCTGAGGCTGGTAGTAACCTGATGTTGTGTTGTCGGTGCTGAGGCTGGTAGTAACCTGATGTTGTGTTGTCGGTGCTGAGGCTGGTAGTAACCTGATGTTGTGTTGTCGGTGCTGAGGCTGGTAGTAACCTGATGTTGTGTTGTCGGTGCTGAGGCTGGTAGTAACCTGATGTTGTGTTGTCGGTGCTGAGGCTGGTAGTAACCTGGTGTTGTAGGTGCTGAGGCTGGTAGTAACCTGATGTTGTAGGTGCTGAGGCTGGTAGTAACCTGATGTTGTGTTGTAGGTGCTGAGGCTGGTAGTAACCTGATGTTGTGTTGTCGGTGCTGAGGCTGGTAGTAACCTGATGTTGTGTTGTAGGTGCTGAGGCTGGTAGTAACCTGATGTTGTGTTGTAGGTGCTGAGGCTGGTAGTAACCTGATGTTGTGTTGTAGGTGCTGAGGCTGGTAGTAACCTGATGTTGTGTTGTAGGTGCTGAGGCTAATAGTAACCTGATGTTGTGTTGTAGGTGCTGAGGCTGGTAGTAACCTGATGTTGTGTTGTAGGTGCTGAGGCTGGTAGTAACCTGATGTTGTGTTGTAGGTGCTGAGGCTGGTAGTAACCTGATGTTGTGTTGTAGGTGCTGAGGCTGGTAGTAACCTGATGTTGTGTTGTAGGTGCTGAGGCTGGTAGTAACCTGATGTTGTGTTGTAGGTGCTGAGGCTGGTAGTAACCTGATGTTGTGTTGTAGGTGCTGAGGCTGGTAGTAACCTGATGTTGTGTTGTAGGTGCTGAGGCTGGTAGTAACCTGATGTTGTGTTGTAGGTGCTGAGGCTGGTAGTAACCTGATGTTGTAGGTGCTGAGGCTGGTAGTAACCTGATGTTGTCGGTGCTGAGGCTGGTAGTAACCTGATGTTGTCGGTGCTGAGGCTGGTAGTAACCTGATGTTGTCGGTGCTGAGGCTGGTAGTAACCTGATGTTGTCGGTGCTGAGGCTGGTAGTAACCTGATGTTGTCGGTGCTGAGGCTGGTAGTAACCTGATGTTGTGTTGTAGGTGCTGAGGCTGGTAGTAACCTGATGTTGTGTTGTAGGTGCTGAGGCTGGTAGTAACCTGTTGTTGTGTTGTAGGTGCTGAGGCTGGTAGTAACCTGTTGTTGTGTTGTAGGTGCTGAGGCTGGTAGTAACCTGTTGTGTTGTAGGTGCTGAGGCTGGTAGTAACCTGGTGTTGTGTTGTCGGTGCTGAGGCTGGTAGTAACCTGATGTTGTGTTGTCGGTGCTGAGGCTGGTAGTAACCTGATGTTGTGTTGTCGGTGCTGAGGCTGGTAGTAACCTGATGTTGTGTTGTCGGTGCTGAGGCTGGTAGTAACCTGATGTTGTGTTGTCGGTGCTGAGGCTGGTAGTAACCTGGTGTTGTGTTGTCGGTGCTGAGGCTGGTAGTAACCTGGTGTTGTGTTGTCGGTGCTGAGGCTGGTAGTAACCTGATGTTGTCGGTGCTGAGGCTGGTAGTAACCTGATGTTGTGTTGTAGGTGCTGAGGCTGGTAGTAGTAACCTGATGTTGTGTTGTAGGTGCTGAGGCTGATAGTGACCTGATGTTGTGTTGTAGGTGCCGAGGCTGGTTACCATCAAGCTGTTGGTGTGTATGGATGTTTGGGTACTGTTGCTAATAGCAACCTGATGTTGTGTTGTCGGTGCTGAGGCTGGTAGTAACCTGATGTTGTGTTGTCGGTGCTGAGGCTGGTAGTAACCTGATGTTGTAGGTGCTGAGGCTGGTAGTAACCTGATGTTGTAGGTGCTGAGGCTGGTAGTAACCTGATGTTGTCGGTGCTGAGGCTGGTAGTAACCTGATGTTGTAGGTGCTGAGGCTGGTAGTAACCTGATGTTGTCGGTGCTGAGGCTGGTAGTAACCTGATGTTGTGTTGTAGGTGCTGAGGCTGGTAGTAACCTGATGTTGTGTTGTCGGTGCTGAGGCTGGTAGTAACCTGATGTTGTGTTGTAGGTGCTGAGGCTGATAGTGACCTGATGTTGTGTTGTAGGTGCCGAGGCTGGTTACCATCAAGCTGTTGGTGTGTATGGATGTTTGGGTACTGTTGCTAATAGCAACCTGATGTTGTGTGTCTGTATATCTGTAGGTGCTGATGCTGACCCTGCAGAATGACCCTCCCTGCTTGGAGACGGGCATCCAGGACAAGGAGATGGTGAAGAAGTATGGCAAGTCCTTCAGGAAGATGATCTCACTCTGTCTACAGAAAGAGCCTGAGAAAAGGTGACTATCCCAAACGCTCAACAATACAATGTAATCCCATTTAACAGAGGCTTTTATCCAAAGTGACTTACAGAACACGGGGTTCGTACCTGTGTACTACGTCATGAAAATCCTGGAAAATTCATGGAATTTTTAAATGGTGTTTTCCATGCCTGGAAAAGTGGAGGCAAAATGATCAAATCCTAGAAAAAGTTTGGGAAAAGTCATACATTTATTTAATAATTTCTGTTAATGTAATTTATTTATAAAACCCACGTATTAGCTAGGATTGGAATGACACTTCTTCACCTGCATGTATGCTAAAAGGAGTGGTTTGTTTCTCAAGGAGAGGACAGTCAGACATTACAGCGTAATGTAGGCCTAGCCTATAAACTATGGTAGAGAAGACTGACTAGATAGTCAATTCAAAACATATCTTGTACCCTCTAGGTAACTGTTTAGCTATTATTAACATATGAATGTTTTCATCGTGTCCCCCAAAAACAAATTACTACCGACACTTGCGGAAGGTAGTCTAGTGGTTAGAGCGTAGAGGCGGCAGGTAGTCTAGTGGTTAGAGCGTGGAGGCGCCAGGTAGTCTAGTGGTTAGAGCGTGGAGGCGCCAGGTAGTCTAGTGGTTAGAGCGTGGAGGCGCCAGGTAGTCTAGTGGTTAGAGCGTGGAGGCGCCAGGTAGTCTAGTGGTTAGAGCGTGGAGGCGCCAGGTAGTCTAGTGGTTAGAGCGTGGAGGCGCCAGGTAGTCTAGTGGTTAGAGCGTGGAGGCGCCAGGTAGTCTAGTGGTTAGAGCGTGGAGGCGCCAGGTAGTCTAGTGGTTAGAGCGTGGAGGCGCCAGGTAGTCTAGTGGTTAGAGCGTGGAGGCGCCAGGTAGTCTAGTGGTTAGAGCGTGGAGCGCCAGGTAGTCTAGTGGTTAGAGCGTGGAGCGCCAGGTAGTCTAGTGGTTAGAGCGTGGAGGCGCCAGGTAGTCTAGTGGTTAGAGCGTGGAGGCGCCAGGTAGTCTAGTGGTTAGAGCGTGGAGGCGCCAGGTAGTCTAGTGGTTAGAGCGTGGAGGCGGCAGGTAGTCACTTCGACATTGTATTAGTTGGGATTTGGTTCATTCGCGGTGAATTGAATTTTGTGAATAAAAAATATTTTTAGGAAACAATATTACATGAAGCCTTTGGGATTATGTGGCTTGAACTTGTTTTGTAGATACAGTACTGCCAGTTGATTTGATAGAATGTAGATACGGTACTGCCGGTTGATTTGATAGAATGTAGATACGGTACTGCCAGTTGATTTGATAGAATGTAGATACGGTACTGCCAGTTGATTTGATAGAATGTAGATACGGTACTGCCGGTTGATTTGATAGAATGTAGATACGGTACTGCCGGTTGATTTGATAGAATGTAGATACGGTACTGCCGGTTGATTTGATAGAATGTAGATACGGTACTGCCGGTTGATTTGATAGAATGTAGATACGGTACTGCCAGTTGATTTGATAGAATGTAGATACGGTACTGCCAGTTGATTTGATAGAATGTAGATACGGTACTGCCGGTTGATTTGATAGAATGTAGATACGGTACTGCCGGTTGATTTGATAGAATGTAGATACGGTACTGCCGGTTGATTTGATAGAATGTAGATACGGTACTGCCAGTTGATTTGGGCATCTAATGTATGGGACATTGCAAAGTAAACACTTCCAAGGTAGCTAAGATAAATATTTCCTGAAGAAAATGTGTGCGTTTGCTTCAGCTGAATAAAAAATATTTGTAGCCCGCCATAGCCACTTGATTTTTGATATATTGAATGTGCCAATTATTTCAAAAGGTATAAAACGTATTTGGTTGTAATGTTGAAACATTTTACATCAAGAGTGGTCAACCATCTTCTGGGAGAGCTAATGGAATGTTTTACATTAAGAGTGGTCAACCATCCCCTGGGAGAGCTAATGGAATGTTTTACATTAAGAGTGGTCAACCATCCTCTGGGAGAGCTAATGGAATGTTTTACATTAAGAGTGGTCAACCATCCTCTGGGAGAGCTAATGGAATGTTTTACATTAAGAGTGGTCAACCATCCCCTGGGAGAGCTAATGGAATGTTTTACATCAAGAGTGGTCAACCATCCTCTGGGAGAGCTAATGGAATGTTTTACATTAAGAGTGGTCAACCATCCTCTGGGAGAGCTAATGGGTGCAGGCTTGTATTCCAGTCCCCAGCAATGATCTGCTCAACTGCACCTTGATAAACTGTCTCTGTGTTTGAGCCGGGTTTGATCAAAAGCCTGCACATCCAGTAACTCTCCAGACTGAGGGTTGACCATGTGTTTTATACAGTTGTCTAACAGGTATTCTACTTAATTTGTAATTTATTTTTTACCTTTATTTAACTAGGCAAGTCAGTTAAGAACAAATTCTTATTTGGGACGGCAGGGTAGCCTAGTGGTTAGAGCGTTGGACTAGTAACCGGAAGGTTGAAAGTTCAAATCCCCAAACTGACAAGGTACAAATCTGTCGTTCTGCCCCTGAACAAGCAGTTAACCCACTGTTCCTAGGCCGTCATTGAAAATAAGAATTTGTTCTTAACTGACTTGCCTAGTTAAATAAAGGTGACGGCTCGGGGACTTTGTGGGGGTTATTAAGTCTCTTGCTCAACAACATGTAATGGATGGTACATGGTATCAGAGAGAAGCCTCCCAGTGTCGATACCACACACTATTTATATGTACGTAGGGGAACGTAGAGATGCCGCCAATTGTTGGTAATGGAAATTTAGTTCAAAGTAATGGAAAAAAAGTCAGTTTATATTTTTTTTTTGTTTGTAACCCCAGTGGGAATTAAACCCACAAAACCCGACGTTGCTGGCTCAAGTCTAACCAACTGAGCCCACAAAGCACCACTGACTGTACAGGGGGTATTCCTGGAGAGCTTTCCCAGTTCAGACTTTTGCTCCAAAGCTAATCTAACCAATGTGATTCTACTAATCAGATGTGTTAACAACCGGTTGGGTGGCTCCTGTTATTAGTAAACTAATTCCACCGTGACACCATTTCTCCCAAGTTACCATTTGTCCTTTGTGTGGTGCACCAGAAAGACGATACTCCTATTAGTCATCCAGTCTTATTCTGGGTCTCAACCATTCTCAATCCCATTTTCTAGTTGAGTGGGTTCTCTTACCTGATCTTATTTCCTTCCTGTCCTGCAGTAGTAAAGAACGTTGTGTGCTGTTAATGTCCTGCAGTTGTAAAGCACGCTGTGTCTCTCTCTCTTAATATCCTGCAGTTGTAAAGCACGCTGTGTCTCTCTCTCTTAATATCCTGCAGTGGTAAAGCACGCTGTGTCTCTCTCTCTTAATATCCTGCAGTTGTAAAGCACCTTGTGTGTTGTCTTTCAGACCAACTGCTGCTGAGCTGCTGAAACACAAATTCTTCACGAAAGCAAAGGTAAAGCCCATGTATATATCTGTAGGGGACAGGAACATTTACAAGAGGCATGCTGTTAACAGAGGGGGGAGGGGGGGAAATAATATACAAACCATGTTGTCGTCCATGTGCTTTTTAATCTCTCGGTCTGCCTCTGTCTCGCAGAATAATGAATACTTGGAAGAGAAGCTGCTTCAGAAGGGTCCATCGATAGGAGACCGATCCAAACGGGTACGACGACAACCCCTTGATGTGTATAGTGGACTCCACATGACGCTCAGATCTGCTGTACTCTATTGCTGTTCTATATTAACGTTGTGTCATTTTTGCATCCCCCTGGACAGCCCCCTTATGTCACTAGTGGAGGTAGTGGTATGCATAGAGGAATTTGTACATACAGTACCAGTCACACCTACCCATTCCAGGGTTTTATTTTATTTTTTACTATTTTCTACATTGTAGAATAATAGTGTTGACATCAAAACTACGAAATAACACATGTGGGATCATGTAGTTGTCATCAAGGCAAAAAGACTGGCTACTTTGAAGAATCCAAAAGATATTTTTATATATTTGTTTAATAGTTTTTTGTTGTTGTTGGTTACTACATGATTCCATACGTGTTAATTCATAGTTTTGATGTCTTCACTATTATTCTACAATGTAGACGGGCACTGAAGCTTCAGTGTGAAACATCAAGCTCTGTTGCCATATACACTACATAGACACTATCATACACTACATAGACACTATCATACACTACATAGACACTATCATACACTACATAGACACTATCATACACTACATAGACACTATCATACACTACATAGACACTATCATACACTACATAGACACTATCATACACTACATAGACACTATCATACACTACGTAGACGACGTAGACGCTATCATACACTACGTAGACGCCATCATACACTACGTAGACGCCATCATACACTACGTAGACGCCATCATACACTACGTAGACGCCATCATACACTACGTAGACGCCATCATACACTACGTAGACGCCATCATACACTACGTAGACGCCATCATACACTACGTAGACGCCATCATACACTACGTAGACGCCATCATACACTACGTAGACGCCATCATACACTACGTAGACGCATCATACACTACGTAGACGCCATCATACACTACGAGACGCCATCATACACTACGTAGACGCCATCATACACTACGTAGACGCCATCATACACTACGTAGACGCCATCATACACTACGTAGACGCCATCATACACTACGTAGACGCCATCATACACTACGTAGACGCCATCATACACTACGTAGACGCCATCATACACTACGTAGACGCTATCATACACTACCATACACTACGTAGACGCTATCATACACTACGTAGACTCTATCATACACTACGTAGACGCTATCATACACTACGTAGACGCTATCATACACTACGTAGACTCTATCATACACTACGTAGACGCTATCATACACTACGTAGACGCTATCATACACTACGTAGACGCTATCATACACTACGTAGACGCTATCATACACTACGTAGACGCTATCAAACACTACGTAGACACTACAGGGGGAAATATATTAGTTATTCAAGTTTCCAGGGATTAATATTAGTGTGAGATAAAAGATACATGTTTTAGATGGATTTAAAAATATATATTTTTATTTAACCTTTTATTTAACTAGGCAAGTCCGTTTACAATGACAGCCTAGGAACAGTGGGTTGTTCAGGAGCAGAACAACATATTTTTTACCTTGTCAGCTCGGGGATTCGATCCAGCAACCTTTCGGTTACTGACCCAACGCTCTAACCACTAGACTACCTGCCGCCCCTAATGTATCTATATAGTGTTTGTTTCACTGTATGATCCTAACCAGAAAGACAGTTTGTCAGCTGAGTACTTAGCCATTTATAATATCCTTGTAGCCTATAATGTATCTTTTAAAAAAGCATTAGTCTCTGTGTGCAGGAGCTTAACCCGACAACCAGTCTGTGTCCAATCTGCTCAGTGCTTGTGCTGCGGCTGGGCAGGCCTGCATAGTTTCAGAATAAAGAAGTGTGTGCTGTAACGTAGAGCACATCTTAATGTTTCAGCAGCACTATAGCTAACACACGGGACCTGAAACGTGGGCAAGTCATGCAGACGGTGAGAGCATTACATCACAAACTAAGACTAGGGTTTGCGTTAGTAGTCTTGGCTTTTATATTTTATTTCACCTATTATTTAACCAGGTAGGCCAGTTGAGAACAAGTTTCTCATTTACAACCGCAACCTGGCCAAGATAAAGCAAAGCAGTGCGACACAAACAACAACAACAAGAGTTACACATTGGAATAAACAAACATACAGTCAATAATATAGTATACTTTTTTTTCTCTCCTATGTACAGTGTGTGCAAATGAGGCTTACTGTATAGGACAGGGGTGTCAAAGTCAAATGGACGGAGGGCCAAATAAAAAAATCAGCTACAAGACGAGGGCCGGACTGTTCGAATGTTCATTGAAAATTTTTTAAATGACGCATATAGTCTAGTGAACCTAATTGAACCTACTGAAAACCTAACAAATATATTACAATATGATCAGATAAATAAAGCAATATTTTCTTATGGCTCTGTCAGTAATCTTTAATTTTCAACAGACACAAAAGACAAATTTCCTTTATATAAATATCCCCATAACATGAACATTAAATGAAAGAAACCGGTATTCAAGGCACCATCAGTAGACTATATTTTCTATTTTAGCAAAAGTGGGCTAAATTTACTTCAAAGAAAAAACAATAATAGCAATTTTCTATCATCCACTCAACTGAAATATTTTTAAAATATAATTGGATTGAAATACAAAAAAATAAAGTGCAAAAATCTATTAATCAAAAACAACACTTTGTTTAAGGAGAAGTAACATGCAGTGAAAACAAATATTAAATTTTAACTTTTAAACTTGAACTGAGTAAAAACTCTAAATATGTGATTGCACAGTAATGTTCACTTGTTTGAGGTTGAGGGTGATACTTGGTGGTGTCCCATCTTTTCCACAAGTTCATCAATGTTCGGGGTAAGGCTCTGAGCTGAAGAAATCCTCAGAATTGAGTGGAGGTGTTCAGCAGTAAGTCGACTTCTGTGTGATGTTTTGTTCAGGTTCATCAAAGAAAACAGTTGTTCACACAGGTATGTGCTGCCAAACATAGACAACGTTTGAGCAGCCTGGATGCGCAGCTGGGGCATTGTGCCGGGAGGAAACGGGCGAACTCCGCAGCACCCACTGCCGCATATTTTGCCCTCAGTGCATCATTGCATTGGAGGTCAATCAACTCCATTTGGAGGTTTGGTGGTGAGCTTTCCACGTCAACAGCAAATGGGTTACCGAGCAGTTCCAACCTGCTTTTTTGTGCTTCAAAGTCAGCAAATCGGCGTCGAAAGTCAGCGGCAAGCATACCTATTTTATCAGCCAACTGTGTGCTCGGGAACGCACTGGTAGAGAGCTTCTCTTTCATGGTCTGGCAGCTGGGAAAGTGGCTCAAATTTTCTTTCCGCATCTCGTCTCCCACAGAGTCAGTTTGGTTTTAAATGCCTTCACTGTACTGTACATATCAGAGATGACACGATCCCGACCCTGCAGCTGCAAGTTTATTGCATTCAGATGACTCGTAATGTCACACAGAAAAGCCATTTCACACAGAAACATTTCGTCTCGGAGTTGTGTTGTGTCTTTCCCTTTGCTGTCCAAGAACAGACAAATCTCCTCACGAAGCTCGAAACATCTTTGAAGCACCTTTCCCTGGCTTAGCCATCGCACCTCTGTGTGATAAGGCAAATCACCATGCTCCGTTTCTAACTCCGTCAGAAATGCCTTGAACTGGCGGTGATTCAAACCTTTGGCTCTGATAAAGTTAACTGTGCGCGTGATGATGCTCATTACATGCTCCATTTTCAAGGCTTTACCGCACAACGCTTCCTGGTGTATGATACAATGATAAGCTGTCAGCTCACCTGTCGCGTTTTCCTCTTGCATCTTTTCCGTATCTTCGCCACCAGTCCGCTCCTGTGTCCACACATCGCAGGTGCTCCGTCGGTTGTCAAACCCACGAGTTTTTCCCAAGGCAGCTCCATCTCATTTACACATCTTGACACCTCTTCATACAAATCATGCCCGTAGTTGTGCCATGCATAGGACGTAAAGCCAAAAACTCCTCTGTCACGCTTAGGTTGGAGTCCACTCCGCGGATGAAAATTGACAACTGGGCAATGTCAGAAATGTCGGTGCTCTCATCCACAGCCAAGGAATATGCAATAAAATCTTTTCCCTTTTTCACAAGCTGCTCTTTTAGATTGATGGACAACTGGTCTACTCTCTCGGCAATGGTGTTTCTGCTCAGACTCACATTTAAAAAGAGTTGCCTTTTTCTGGGCAAACTTCGTCACAAACTTTAATCATGCAGTTTTTGATGAAATCCCCTCCGTAAATGGCCGGGCTGATTTAGCGATCTCTTCTGCCAAAATAAAACTGGCCTTGACAGCAGCCTGGCCTTGTGATTTGGCTTTTTTGAACAGAGCCTGTCGAGATTTGAGGCCTCGTTTTAATTCCTCTGCCTTTTGTAGCCTTTGTTCCATGTCCATATTCTTGTTTTTGTCCGCGTGTTTCGTTTCATAATGTCGTCTCAGATTATACTCTTTCAGTACCGCCACACTTTCTCCACACAGAAGACACACAGGTTTTCCAGCTACCTTCGTGAACATATACTCCGACTCCCACCTTGTTTGAAACCCCCGGTTCTCAGTATCCACCTTCCGTTTTGCCATTTTTGATGGGTATCTGAAAGTTAATTTTACTGTGATGCTGACGACTGCTGTGCCAATAAATATTGAAATGAAGCAGCCTACTGCTCGGTGCGTCACCTTTGCATTGTGGGAAATGTAGTATTGGTGCGTGTAAAAGATCTGCGGGCTGCCGGCTTGCTGCGGGCCGGTTCTAATAATAAATCAAGATCATCCCAGGGGCCGTAAAAAACCTTCTTGCGGGCCGGATGTGGCCCGCGGGCCTTGACTCTGACATATGTGGTATAGGAGGACAAAAATGGTCCACAATGGGTTTGTTTGGTTTGCCTGTTTTTATGTGGTGAGGTCGAGGGAATGGTCACCTGTTTTTATGTGGTGAGGTCGAGGGAATGGTCACCTGTTTTTATGTGGTGAGGTCGAGGGAATGGTCACCTGTTTTTATGTGGTGAGGTCGAGGGAATGGTCACCTGTTTTTATGTGGTGAGGTCGAGGGAATGGTCACCTGTTTTTATGTGGTGAGGTCGAGGGAATGGTCACCTGTTTTTATGTGGTGAGGTCGAGGGAATGGTCACCTGTTTTTATGTGGTGAGGTCGAGGGAATGGTCACCTGTTTTTATGTGGTGAGGTCGAGGGAATGGTCACCTGTTTTTATGTGGTGAGGTCGAGGGAATGGTCACCTGTTTTTATGTGGTGAGGTCGAGGGAATGGTCACCTGTTTTTATGTGGTGAGGTCGAGGAATGGTCACCTGTTTTTATGTGGTGAGGTCGAGGGAATGGTCACCTGTTTTTATGTGGTGAGGTCGAGGGAATGGTCACCTGTTTTTATGTGGTGAGGTCGAGGGAATGGTCACCTGTTTTTATGTGGTGAGGTCGAGGGAATGGTCACCTGTTTTTATGTGGTGAGGTCGAGGGAATGGTCACCTGTTTTTGTTTAGTTTTTTTCCTCAAAATGCCATGCTGAAGACTTAGTGTGTTACTGTGCGTGTGTGGTGACATTAATTCAGGTGCGTCGCGTGCCTGGTTCCAGTGGTCGTCTCCATAAGACCGAGGACGGGGAGTGGGAGTGGAGTGATGACGAGTTGGACATGGAGAGTGAAGAGGGCCAGGCTGCTGTGGCAGCTCTACGGGTGAGACTACCTTACCCCTCGCTAGCCTGACCTGGCTTTAAATACTAGCTCAAATACTTACAGGGATGTTTACCTCCGGACACTGATTGTTCAGCCTAGTCCTGGGCTACAAAGTTTCCTCAATGGAGATTCTTTATCTGAAGTTTTTTTTTAGTCTAGGACTAGGGTTAATCTGTGTCCGGGGAACCGGCCCCCCTTAGGGTTTTCTCTAGCCTGCCCGGAGTGGGTTGTGCTTTTGATACTATTCTATTGGTGTCATTGTTCCTTGGCAAGCTCAATCAAGCCCAGGTAAAGTATTTCAAAAATGATTTGAAGTCGTATTTGAACCCAGGTCTCCAAGCTGTAGCCTTACTATAGCCCTGTAGTGGTTCAATACCACCTGGGACTCAATCAACTAAATCAATCAATCAGATGTTCAATCAAACCTGTTACTGTGTGTGTGTGTGGGGGGGGGGATATAATGAATTGTGTGTTCTTCTGATGTCTGTTAATCTTTGTCGTATTCCATTCTAGTCTCCCAGAGTGAAAGATGGCTGCATCGAGGTAAGCCCTGGTGTTGGTATGAAATCAGAACACCTCAAACGTGTTACCTATCTTCATTGCTGAAACAATAGGGGCTTTTAGTTGTGCATGAAATTTGCATGAAATTTGAATTAGAAGAATTAATGCCAAATGCCTTGATCGAAGTCTTTCTTATCTGCCCCCCAAAGAAAATGTGTATGTTAAATGTAGTTGATGACGTAAACACTTTACTGAAGGCATACAGGTATAATGCACTATGGCGCGTTCATAATGCATTATAAGACTTGTCATAAGTATCTACAGCCATGTTCACACTGCACTGAGCTGACAGTCTCCTTACTCCTTGGGTTAAGTGAATGCAGTTTGAAAAAGGCCTTTTTTCCATTTCAAATCATTTAGCTGATGCTCTTATCCAGAGCATTCATCTTAAGGTAACTAGGTAAGACGACCACATTCGCATTTAAATGGTTATTGAATCTCTTCCTGATACAGTAGGGAGTTTATCTTTCTCTGGTTCTCCTCAGATTTTCCCTCCAGAGGATGGTTCGCCCAGTCTGCTCCGTCCAGGAGGGGCAGGGCAGGACAAGGACAAGCCAGACGAGGCCACCCTGATCCAGGGGGACGTTCCAGCCCAGGACCCCGCTGCCGCCTCCACCACCAAAGTCCCCATCAGCCTGGTGTTGAGGTTGAGGTATGTATCATTTGGTGCAGGGGTCTTCAACCCCTGGTCTATGGACCGATGCTGGTCCATGGGGATGTTTACTGACCAGTTTCTCCGATGCTTCACTGATATGACAGTGATTCAGTCCGGTCCCCAAGTGCTAGTTTTAATTTGTGGTCCTCCAGGGTGTCTGTCCCTGGAACGCATTGGAGGGAGGGCCGTAAGCTTGTCTGTCCCTGGAACGCATTGGAGGGGGGGCCGTAGCTTGTCTGTCCCTGGAACGCATTGTAGGGAGGGCCGTAGCTTGTCTGTCCCTGGAACGCATTGGAGGGGGGGGCCGTAGCTTGTCTGTCCCTGGAACGCATTGGAGGGAGGGCCGTAGCTTGTCTGTCCCTGGAACGCATTGGAGGGAGGGCCGTAGCTTGTCTGTCCCTGGAACGCATTGGAGGGAGGGCCGTAGCTTGTCTGTCCCTGGAACGCATTGGAGGGAGGGCCGTAGCTTGTCTGTCCCTGGAACGCATTGGAGGGAGGGCCGTAGCTTGTCTGTCCCTGGAACGCATTGGAGGGAGGGCCGTAAGCTTGTCTGTCCCTGGAACGCATTGGAGGGAGGGCCGTAGCTTGTCTGTCCCTGGAACGCATTGGAGGGAGGGCCGTAGCTTGTCTGTCCCTGGAACGCATTGGAGGGAGGGCCGTAGCTTGTCTGTCCCTGGAACGCATTGGAGGGGGGCCGTAGCTCGTCTGTCCCTGGAACGCATTGGAGGGGGGCCGTAGCTCGTCTGTCCCTGGAACGCATTGGAGGGAGGGCCGTAGCTTGTCTGTCCCTGGAACGCATTGGAGGGAGGGCCGTAAGCTTGTCTGTCCCTGGAACGCATTGGAGGGAGGGCCGTAGCTTGTCTGTCCCTGGAACGCATTGGGGGAGGGCCGTAGCTTGTCTGTCCCTGGAACGCATTGGGGGAGGGCCGTAGCTTGTCTGTCCCTGGAACGCATTGGGGGAGGGCCGTAGCTTGTCTGTCCCTGGAACGCATTGGAGGGAGGGCCGTAGCTTGTCTGTCCCTGGAACGCATTGGAGGGAGGGCCGTAGCTTGTCTGTCCCTGGAACGCATTGGAGGGGGGCCGTAGCTTGTCTGTCCCTGGAACGCATTGGGGGGAGGGCCGTAGCTTGTCTGTCCCTGGAACGCATTGGAGGGAGGGCCGTAGCTTGTCTGTCCCTGGAACGCATTGGAGGGAGGGCCGTAGCTTGTCTGTCCCTGGAACGCATTGGGGGGAGGGCCGTAGCTTGTCTGTCCCTGGAACGCATTGGAGGGGGGGCCGTAGCTTGTCTGTCCCTGGAACGCATTGGAGGGAGGGCCGTAGCTTGTCTGTCCCTGGAACGCATTGGGGGAGGGCCGTAGCTTGTCTGTCCCTGGAACGCATTGGAGGGGGGGCCGTAGCTTGTCTGTCCCTGGAACGCATTGGGGGGAGGGCCGTAGCTTGTCTGTCCCTGGAACGCATTGTTTTTAGAAAAACGGACCTAGTGGATGTTTCCCATGCTTTGTCTATTATACCACACAGTTATGTCACATACCTTAACGTTCTAATAACCAATTCTAACTTTCCTCTCCCAGAAACTTGAAGAAAGAACTGAATGACATCCGTTTTGAGTTTATGCCTGGAAGAGGTAGGTGTTTTGTGTTTTTTTTTTTTTTAATTTTTTTATTTATTTTTTAAACATCACCAGGTTGTATTCTGCTCTTATGTTGAACCAGAGTCAAGAGGGGGACGTTGTCTTTTTTATTGTACGCTTGTGTCAACAAATCCTCTCTCTTGCTTTCTCTCGCTTCTGTCTCTCTCGATTCAATTCTAGGCGCTTTATTGGCATGGGAAACATATGTTTACATTGCCAAAGCAAGTGAAATGGATAATAAAGCCAAAGTTAAATAAACAAAAAATGAACTGTAAACATTTCTCTCTCTCTCTCTCTCTCTCTCTCAGACTCAGCTGATGGAGTTTCTCAGGAGTTAGTTTCAGCAGGACTGGTGGATGGGAAAGACTTAGTGGTCGGTGAGTGAGAAACCTAGGATAAGTCATACAAAGGCCACCATTGTTCAGAGTTTCGGGCAGAGATGGCTGAAATGATGGCGTTTTCTCAATGACTCCTCAGTAACTCCTGCTTTCATCTTCTGGGTTCTTTCCAGTTGCTGCCAATTTGCAGAAGATTGTTGATGATCCTCTCAACAATAAAAATGTCACTTTCAAACTGGTAAGTTTTCTAAACCCTCCATTGTCCTATTGAAATAACTCTATAACCTGTGCAACAGCCTATGAGGACAGATGCACTGAGAATAAAATAATGTTTTTTTTTTCTGTTCTCCTTTTCTCCTCTCAGGCATCTGGCATAGATGAGTCCGAGATCCCTGATGATGTCAAGCTGATGGGTTTCGCTCAGCTCAGCATCAGTTAACTCAACGGTCTTTCATCAAAGAACAACAACAACAACAGTATTGTGGAGCAAACGTAGTTCTAATTTCCAAGACGTCACTACTGCCAAGGAAGAAGAGCTGCGTTTGTCAACCTGTAGGGTTCTTTTCTTTACTGAACTCTGCTGTGTTAGTTAAAATGGACGGGCTATGAGAACAGGACCAGCGCAACAGTAAAACAACAACAACAAGTTAGAACAGGAAATCACATTATGAAAGAGTTTTATACAACGTGTATCTGGGAGGGAGGACGACACAACGTGTATCTGGGAGGGAGGACGACACAACGTGTATCTGGGAGGGAGGACGACACAACGTGTATCTGGGAGGGAGGACGACGTCGCAATCAACGATGTCATCATCGACTTATCATTTTTTTTTTTTTTTTAAATGAATAAACAAACAACAAACCATTTTTCTTAGTTAGTGTTGTACAATCCAAAAGCATTATATAATACAATGTAACTGCTGCCAGTTCTGGAAGTGGTAACAACAACATAAATGCCTTTTTATCGACCGTGCCACTGAACCAACTGAGTATTGTGTGTGTGTAGAGGCCTCCACTATTGGATTACATACTGTATACTGCCTCTCAAATGGACACCTATTACCTACATCGTGCACTATTTATGGGCTTCGGTCAAAAGTAGTGCACTATGTAGGGGGGGGGGGGGCATTTGGGACGTGGACATGGTATATTAGGCAGTGTAAACGACCGGGGGGGGGGGGGGGTCTTAGTAAGGATCTATTACAGTGTGGATCTATGTAGTAGAGGGATTAAATGGCTTGAGTTCACTTGATAATATGATTGATATCAAACTGTAGGGGCTCTTAGTCACACACAGTTTAAACCCCTTATTACACCATGACTAGCCAGTTTTCTCATGGCATTTCTCTTCGTGTGTATCATAACACAAGTTGACGTAAGTTTTCTTAGCTGTCTCATACGCTTTCTTGAGTGTATCTGTTGGTTATAACCTCTCATAGGGGTATCATAAGTTAACAGTTAACTTACGACAGCTGATGTCGACATCAGCTGTTATAACCTCTCATTGCTGTATCATTAGTTCAGGTTACCCCAGACAGACAGGACAGACAGACCTCGTTGCTCTAACGTGGAAGGGGGTCTGTTCAGGAGGGAGAAATGTTACAGGGCATAGTGAAATGTTCAGATGTTTAAAAAATAAAAAAATGTATAGTGTAGAACAGATAGGATTGCCTGTCCTATATATTCAGGAGTCGGTGTCTGCTCTATTCATTACATTTCTATGTGCAAACCTTCTGGACCGTGAATCCAGTGTTTTAATACGTGAAGGTAAAACAATACCTTACTGAGACCTTGATAATTATGGTCTTGGGAGTGACTATGCAACTTTGTCTCTGTAATGTCCAGTACCAGCGGTTCACTAGCCACTGGACCGCTGTTCTCTCGCTAGCTAGCTGCCATCCCTATGGCAACTGGACCGCTGTTCTCTCGCTAGCTAGCTGCCATCACTATGACAACTGGACCGCTGTTCTCTCGCTAGCTAGCTGCCATCACTATGGCAACTGGACCGCTGTTCTCTCGCTAGCTAGCTGTCATCACTATGGCCACTGGACCGCTGTTCTCTCGCTAGCTAGCTGCCATCACTATGGCCACTGGACCGCTGTTCTCTCGCTAGCTAGCTGTCATCACTATGGCCACTGGACCGCTGTTCTCTCGCTAGCTAGCTGCCATCACTATGGCCACTGGACCGCTGTTCTCTCGCTAGCTAGCTGTCATCACTATGGCCACTGGACCGCTGTTCTCTCGCTAGCTAGCTGTCATCACTATGGCAACTGGACCGCTGTTCTCTCGCTAGCTAGCTGTCATCACTATGGCCACTGGACCGCTGTTCTCTCGCTAGCTAGCTGTCATCACTATGGCCACTGGACCGCTGTTCTCTCGCTAGCTAGCTGTCATCACTATGGCCACTGGACCGCTGTTCTCTCGCTAGCTAGCTGTCATCATTATGTCTCTTCTATCAATAGCTAGCTATTTGTCATTATGTTTCTTATCAATAGCTAACTATTTGTCATCATTATGTCTCTTATCTCACTAGCTAGCTGTCATCATTAAGGCCACTGGACCTCTGTACTCTCACTAGCTAGCTAGCCGTCATCATTATGTCTCTATAGACATTAATGTCCGTTCCGTCATCGTAAATGGACAAAATAATTTGTGTCGTCCAATCCATCCACTCACCTGAAACTCACCGACTGTAGCCACTCCCACTTTACATTTGTATGTTGGTTGGTTGGACAAGCTACTATGAAAATATAGTTTACCAATTACTTCACGCTGGAAGAAGTTAAGCTATACTAAAGTTACCCTTAAGGAAAACACAGCTTAACAAAAGTTACTTAGGAGAAAGTAGTTTACTACAAACTTTGAAAAATATCTGAATCTGAAATGGCAAACTACAAATTAAACAAAAAGTTTAAGAATTAGGTAGGTCTGATTCTGAAAAAGAAAGCATATTCATGCCTACTTAACACATTCAACTTGTCGCAACAACAACAAAACAGTAGTGTGTAGTTCCAGTAGTTAGCTACAACGCTACTGAAAACACTACCAAGATTTGAATTTTAATTAAACTACCGGCAAGCTACTGCAAAATGTAATTAAATGACTAGTTGAACTAAAATTTGAAAATGTAGTTCACAACTCCCTAACACGGTTGGTTGGTGTGTGATGTGCATTTGCTGGTTCAGGTACTGTTTTGTAATTTGGTCTATTTAGCAGATGATGTATTTCATAAAGGTACGTACATTTTTATAATGGGAACTGATGATGGATGACCCACCATGCACTGTCAGTCACACGCCCTCCCGAAGGTATGTTTGTGAGTAGGAGCAAAGAAAAACATTGACTGTTTCTGGAGTACATTTCTAAGACTGAAGAAAGGCTCTTATTGTACATGTGATTACGTCAGAAAAATAACTGGTATACTTGATCAGCTCACCCAGTCTATAAGTTAAAATAATTAAACTACAGTGAGTTGTTTTTTTTGTTTTTGTTTTCCTTTTGTATCGAGTTTTCCCACTGTTGGCCTTCTGTTAGATATTCATCACTAATTCCAAGTTATGTTGCTAATCATGCCACATCTGATTTGCTAAATTGGCACCTTTTAAAAAATATATATATATATTATTATTAACATAGCTGCGTATTTTATTTCAAAAGGCTTGTGATCTGGCTGACATTCTATGATTTTGTTGTCATGGTGATATTTTAATATGCAATTTGTATTTTTCGAATCACTGAAACCGTTCCAATTTAGAGTTGGTTTCCTGTAGTAAGTCTCACAAACTGGAAGGATGTTCCTCAACAAATGTAAATGTAGGTCTAGCTAACAAACACGGCAAAATGACAACTGACCCCTTTCCCACTAGTGTGTGATATGCTGCTTTCAGACTGAGCAATAATGTTGAAGAAAGTTAGCCTGGGTGCCAGTTTCTTTGTGCCATCATCCCAAATCCCTGTCACTCATTGTCATGGAAAACAATGCAATTGGCAAGAGAATAAACAGATTTGCGACACCCAGGCTAGAAGAAAGCGTGAGCTGATAGCAAAATGTCTCTTTCCCCTCTGTATTGTGATACCAATTGGAAAGCCACTGTTGTCAGGTAGATATCTGTCACAAGGCAAACTCTTTTGAATGATGAGTATTTATTATAACACTCACTTGGAAATTAATGAACTTTATGATTTTTTTTTTTTTTTTAATTTGGAAGTTGGTTTTACTTGAAACCAATGCATATATTTTCAATGTTGTGTATCGTCACAAAACGTGCACGTGATCAAAATCAAGTGTGTTGATTATTTGACGAATGTTATTTGTGAAACCTTTTAGAAATTAAATTCCAAAACGTGATGTCATGAATTAAAAGCCCTTTGCCGAATCAATGTTGTAAATGTGTGGTTAAAAGAAAATTGCCATCACACACAAACATGAAAAAAAAAAAAACTTGTCAACTATTATTTCTAAAAACTGGTGAATAGGCAAATAAAATCACATTATTTGAATCAAGTCCCAAGAGTTTTTTTTGTTTGTTAACAACGGTAGCCTGCGTCCCTCTGTTGCTAACCTAACGCTTCCTCCCCTGCGCTTTCCTTTGCGCTATAAACACGTGACCGCCCGCTTGACAACATATAAACCGGTTTGCGCAAAGGATCCAATTAATTGGCAACATTTCAAACTGTGGATGAGTTTGTACCAGAATCTCAATCCGTTACACTGTTTTTTCCCTTTCTTGATCATGTGACCTGACCCGAAACTAGTTACAAGCTGTAACTGGTTTTCAGTCTGGTCACAAGGGCAGGAAGATCTACTGGCCCTTGCAAGCATAGCCAGATAATAGTTTAAGTTACATTGATGCTACAGAGGTTTTGTAAAGTTTCAGCCAGTAGTTTTGAAAGTACTCTAGCTAAACCACGATTGTGTAGAATGTCATCCATTTTGTATCATGTGTTACGTCCTGCAATTTGTATAGTATGTTACAAATTTGTAAGTGCTTTCACTATGAAAGGGACGAACACGCAACTTGCATGAACGCAATATTTGAAGCGTTAAATGTAAGGATTTGTGTGTCTTTCTTGACCAGGAGAAGACTACAGATGGTGTACTACGCAGGGCAGGAGGGGAAAGGATCATTTGATGGTATGAGTCAAACTGTTGGAGAGGAGACTTAGTACACTAGTTAACGACTTGTTCCTCAAACAGAATGATACACAATGACAATTATATTTCTAACAAACAAAAAGGAATGAGAAGAAAAAAATAAATGAGAAGTGAGATTTGAAACCATAAGATGTTATTATGCTTTTAATTCATTGTTGGTGTTCTTATGTGTTCCTATCTATTTCCCTGTAGGAATGTGGTCATCTTGAACAATGCAAGCGATCTGAAAGTGGTTGAGCTCCCACAGTATCATCCAACCTTCAAACCGTGTGGAGGCTTTTGTATAAAAAAAAATGTTTTGTGTGCAAATGTATTAAAAATAATATCACAATATCACAACTTTGGCAGCGATTATAGCCTCAAGTCTTCTTGGGTATGACACTACATGCTTGGCACACCTGTATTTGGGGAGTTTCTCCCAGTCTTTTTGAGAGACTTGCTCCTAAGCCACTCCTGCATTGTCTTGGTGGTGTGCCTAATGTCATTGTCCTGTTGGAAGGTGAACCTTCTCCCCAGTCTGAGGTCTTCAGCGCTCTGGAGCAGGTTTTCATCAAGGATCTCTCTGTACTTTGCTCTGTTCTTCTTTCCCTCAACCCTTACTAGTCTCCTAGTCCCTGCTGCTGAAAAACTGCCACAGCATGATGCTGCCACTACCATGCTTTACCGAAGGGATTGTTTCAGGTTTCTTCCAGACGTGACACTTGGCATTCAGGACAAAGAGTTCCATCTTGGTTTCATCAGACCAGAGAATCTTGTTTCTCATGGTCAGGGTCCTTTAGGTGCCTTTTGGCAAACTCCAAGTGGGCTATCGTGCCTTAATGAGGATGGGCTTCCATTTGGCCACTTTACCATAAAGGCCTGATTGGTGGAGTGCTGCAGAGATGGTTGTCCTTGTGGAAGGTTCTCCCATCTCCACAGAGGAACTCTGGAGAACTGTTAGAGTGACCACCAGGTTCTTGTTCACCTCCCTGACCAACGCCCTTCTCCCCCACTTGCTCAGTTTGGCTGGGCGGCCAGCTCTAGGAAGAGTCTTGGTTGTTCTAAACTTCTTCCATTTAAGAATGATGGAGGCCACTGTGTTCTTCGGGACCTTCAATGCTACAGAAATATTTCGGTACCATTCCCCAGTTCTGTGCCTCGACACAATCCTGTCTCGGAGCTCTACGAACAATTCCTTTTAACCTCATGGCATGGTTTTTGCTCTGACATGCAATGTCAACTGTGGGAATTTACAGAACCAGTCAAGAATTTGGACAGACCTACTCAATGTTTTTCTTTATTTTTTTACTGTTTTCTACATTGTAGAATAGTTGTGAAGACATCAAAACTATGAAATAACACATGGAATCATGTAGTAACCAAAAAAGTGTTAGACAGGTCTATCTGTGTTCAATACAGGGATGAAAACAAAGGAGTGCTACTTTTCATGTCTTGCGCAACTCTCAACCGTGTTACCCAGTTCGTAGTTGGCCTACTTCTTCATTGCACAAAGGAATAACCTCAACCAAATTCCAAAGACTGGTGACATCCAGTGGAAGCAGTAGGAACTGAAAACCAGTTCCTGAACAGACAGAGACCTAAAAAAAAAAAAATGAACGGTTAGTCCTCGGGGTTTTGCCTGCTACATAAATTCTGTTATACTCACAGACATGATTTGAACAGTTTTAGAAATGTCAGAGTGTTTTCTATCCAAATCTATGAATAATATGCATATCTTATATTCTTGGTATGAGTAGCAGGAAGTTGAATTTGGGCACGCTATTTATCCAAAAGTGAAAATTCTGCCCCCTAGCCCCAAGAGGTACTCCACCAACGAAACTAGATCATCAAATTTTAAAATGTTCAGGAGAGAATTCCAAGACCACGGAGTTAAGTAACTAAACGATTTCTACCATGACCTGTTCTGATTTTTGGTACTGTCAGAAGCAAAGGAGACTGGGACCGTAATTTATATTTATTTACCGACCTGACTAAAAAGAACAGAGATAAAATGGCATTTTACCCAAAATGGCCTTATAAATCAGTGTATATCCGTGTTTAAGCTTTACGCAAGGTCAATGACGACCAGCCAACAGCGCTGTAGAGATCACAATGATATGTTAGACGTTTTTGATTTGTAATGAACCTGAGGGCTGCATGATACACTGAATCGGGTGCTCTCAGGATAGTGGTTGAGGCCTGCATATATATAACATCACTAAAATCTAAAACCGCCAGCTCCTTCCTGGCCACAAAAGAAAAACAAGCCTTATGCCGGTAATAAAAACCTATTCTCAGCTTGAGCTTCCTTATCAAGTTCTCTACATGCACGGTGAAGCTCAGTTTATCATCAACCCACACACCCGAATATATGTACACTTTAACTTGCTCTATAGTATGTCCAGCCAATGTAGCAATGGCATGATTAGTAACATGCCTGGCATTTGAAAATACCATGCCTTTTGTTTTACCCGAATTTAGTACCAGCTTTAAATCATACAGATTATGTTGGATGTGAAATGCTCTTTGGGCATTTTCAAAAGTGAAAGATAAACTACAACCACTTGAATAAAGAACAGTATCATCTGCATAAAAATGAACACCCGCTTTTTCAATCAGATCCCCAATGTTGTTGATATACAAAATGAACAACAGAACCTTGCGGAACACCTGAGCACACCTCTATGGACTCAGATTTACAACCATCCACCATTACACATTGTGTACGATTTGATAGGTAATTTATAAATCAATCTAGAGCATGACCAGTAATTCCACAACATTTTAACCTTTGCACTAACACAGCATGATCCATGGTGTCAAAAGTCTTTGACAAATCAATAGACATTTGTGTCATTCCATAGTTTTGATGTCTTCACTATTATTCTACAATGTAGAAAATATTTTAAAAATAAAGGAAAAACCATTGAGTGAGTAGGTGTCCAAACTGTAATTGCTGCAAAAGTTGGCTCTGCAAAGTATTGACTTTGGAGGGTGAATGGTTATGCACGCTCAAGTTGTCTGTATTTTTTGTCTTATTTCTTGTTTGTTTACCCAATAAAAAATGTTTTGCATCTTCAAAGTGGTAGGCATGTTGTGTAAATCAAATGATACAACCCCCCAAAAAATCTATTTTAATTTCAGGTTGCAAGGCAACAAAATAGGAAAAATGCCAAAGGGGGTGAATACTTTCACAAGCCACTGGTCTTGACTGGGAATGCAGAGATGCATCTGTTGGTCACATATACTGTTTTTTTTTTTTTGGGGGGGGGGGCGTTTTTGTATGTTTTTCTTTACTTATCCCATGAACAGGGCCCAAAGGTTGCAAAGTGTTTATTGAAGTAAGTCAATAAAATGTTATGTTAAATGTATGTTATGTACTGGTCTATTCAGCACCCACCTGTTAAGTTTTACAATGTCTTGAAATGTTGAAAGGACACCTAGGGTTGAATTCAAATCTGTGTTGTTGATCAATAGCATAGTGTAAAAGTTAACTTCAAATCAGACCATACAAATCAAATCATATTTTTTTGTCACATACACCGAATACAACAGTTGCAGACCTTACCGTGAAATGCTTACTTACAAGCCCTTAACCAACAATGCAGTTTAAAAAAAAAATAGAGTTAAGAAAATATTCACCTAAAATGAACTAAAGTAAAACATTTAAAGGTAACACAATAAAATAACAATATATATATATATATATATACACAATTTTTTTTTTTTTTACCTTTATGTAACTACCCAAAACCGGACGATGCTGGGGCAATTGTGCGCCGCCCTATGGGACTCCCAATCACTGCCGGATGTGATGCAGTCTGGATATATACAGGGGGTATCGATACCGAGTCCATGTGCAGTGGTACAGGTTAGTCGAGATAATTTGTACATATAGGTAGCGGTAAAGTGACCACATAGAAAATGAACGGTGTGTAGCAGCAGTGTAAATATAAAGGTGGGGGGTTATGAATGCAAATCATCCAGGTTTGATTAATTGTTCAGCAGTCTTATGGCTTGGATGTAAAAGCTGTTAATTAAGGAGCCTTTTGGACCTAGACCTGGTGCTCGGTACCGCTTCCTGTGAGGTAGCAGAGAGAACAGTCTATGACTTTGGTGACTGGAGTCTTTGACAATTTCTTGGGCCTTCCTCTGACATCGCCTAGTATAGAGGTCCTGGATGGCAGGAAGCTTGACCCCAGTGATGTACAATACGCACTACCCTCTGTAGTGCCTTGCGGTCGGTGGCCGAGCAGTTGCCATACCAGGCTGTGATGCAACCCGTCAGGATGCTCTCGATGGTGCAGCTGTAGAAGATTTTGTGGATCTGAGGACCCATGCCACATCTCTTCAGTCACCTGATGGGGAATAGGTTTTGTCGTGCCCTCTTCACGACTGTCTTGGTGTGCTTGTACCATGTTAGTTTGTTGGTGTTGAGGATGCCAAGGAACTTGAAGCTCTCATCCTGTTCCACTACAGCCACGTCGATGAGAATGGGGGCGTGCTCGTTCCTCCTTTTCCTGTAGTCCACAATCATCCAATTTGTCTTGATCACGTTGAGGGAGAGGTTGTTGTCCTTGCACCACACGGTCAGGTCTCTGACCTCCTCCCTACAGGTTCTCGTCGTTGTCGGAGATCAGGCCTACCATTGTTGTGTCATCAGCAAACTTAATGATGGTGTTGGAGTCGTGCCTGGCCGTGCAGTCATGAGTGAACAGGGAGTACATTACATACATTTACATTTAAGTCATTTAGCAGACGCTCTTATCCAGAGCGACTTACAAATTGGTGCGTTCACCTTAAGACATCCAGTGGAACAGCCACTTTACAATAGTGCATCTAAATCTTTTAAGGGGGGTGAGAAGGATTACTTTATCCTATCCTAGGTATTCCTGAAAGAGGTGGGGTTTCAGGTGTCTCCGGAAGGTGGTGATTGACTCCGCTGTCCTGGCATCGTGAGGGAGTTTGTTCCACCATTGGGGGGCCAGAGCAGCGAACAGTTTTGACTGGGCTGCGCGGGAACTGTACTTCCTCAGTGGTAGGGAGGCGAGCAGGCCAGAGGTGGATGAACGCAGTGCCCTTGTTTGGGTGTAGGGCCTGATCAGAGCCTGGAGGTACTGAGGTGCCGTTGCCCTCACAGCTCCGCAGGCAAGCACCATGGTCTTGTAGCGGATGCGAGCTTCAACTGGAAGCCAGTGGAGAGAGCGGAGGAGCGGGGTGACGTGAGAGAACTTGGGAAGGTTGAACACCAGACGGGCTGCGGCGTTCTGGATGAGTTGTAGGGGTTTAATGGCACAGGCAGGGAGCCCAGCCAACAGCGAGTTGCAGTAATCCAGACGGGAGATGACAAGTGCCTGGATTAGGACCTGCGCTGCTTCCTGTGTGAGGCAGGGTCATACTCTGCGGATGTTGTAGAGCATGAACCTACAAGAACGGGCCACCGCCTTGATGTTAGTTGAGAACGACAGGGTGTTGTCCAGGATCACGCCAAGGTTCTTAGCGCTCTGGGAGGAGGACACAATGGAGTTGTCAACCGTGATGGCGAGATCATGGAATGGGCAGTCCTTCCCCGGGAGGAAGAGCAGCTCCGTCTTGCCGAGGTTCAGCTTGAGGTGGTGATCCGTCATCCACACTGATATGTCTGCCAGACATGCAGAGATGCGTTTCGCCACCTGGTCATCAGAAGGGGGAAAGGAGAAGATTAATTGTGTGTCGTCTGCATAGCAATGATAGGAGAGACCATGTGAGGTTATGACAGAGCCAAGTGACTTGGTGTATAGCGAGAATAGGAGAGGGCCTAGAACAGAGCCCTGGGGACGCCAGTGGTGAGAGCGCGTGGTGAGGAGACAGATTCTCGCCACGCCACCTGGTAGGAGCGACCTGTCAGGTAGGACGCAATCCAAGCGTGGGCCGCGCCGGAGATGCCCAACTCGGAGAGGGTGGAGAGGAGGATCTGATGGTTCACAGTATCGAAGGCAGCCGATAGGTCTAGAAGGATGAGAGCAGAGGAGAGAGAGTTAGCTTTAGCAGTGCGGAGGGCCTCCTTGATACAGAGAAGAGCAGTCTCAGTTGAATGACTAGTCTTGAAACCTGACTGATTTGGATCAAGAAGGTCATTCTGAGAGAGATAGCGGGAGAGCTGGCCAAGGACGGCACGTTCAAGAGTTTTGGAGAGAAAAGAAAGAAGGGATACTGGTCTGTAGTTGTTGACATCGGAGGGATCGAGTGTAGGTTTTTTCAGAAGGGTGCAACTCTCGCTCTCTTGAAGACAGAAGGGACGTAGCCAGCGGTCAGGGATGAGTTGATGAGCGAGGTGAGGTAAGGGAGAAGGTCTCCGGAAATGGTCTGGAGAAGAGAGGAGGGAATAGGGTCAAGCGGGCAGGTTGTTGGGCGGCCGGCCGTCACAAGACGCAAGATTTCATCTGAGAGAGAGGGGAGAAAGAGGTCAGAGCACAGGGTAGGGCAGTGTGAGCAGAACCAGCGGTGTCTTTTGACTTAGCAAACGAGGATCGGATGTCGTCGACCTTCTTTTCAAAATGGTTGACGAAGTCATCTGCAGAGAGGGAGGAGGGGGGGGAGGGGGAGGAGGATTCAGGAGGGAGGAGAAGGTGGCAAAGAGCTTCCTAGGGTTAGAGGCAGATGCTTGGAATTTAGAGTGGTAGAAAGTGGCTTTAGCAGCAGAGACAGAAGAGGAAAATGTAGAGAGGAGGGAGTGAAAGGATGCCAGGTCCGCAGGGAGGCGAGTTTTCCTCCATTTCCGCTCGGCTGCCCGGAGCCCTGTTCTGTGAGCTCGCAATGAGTCGTCGAGCCACGGAGCAGGAGGGGAGGACCGAGCCGGCCTGGAGGATAGGGGACATAGAGAATCAAGGGATGCAGAAAGGGAGGAGAGGAGGGTTGAGGAGGCAGAATCAGGAGATAGGTTGGAGAAGGTTTGAGCAGAGGGAAGAGATGATAGGATGGAAGAGGAGAGAGTAGCGGGTGAGAGAGAGCGAAGATTGGGACGGCGCGATACCATCCGAGTAGGGGCAGTGTGGGAAGTGTTGGATGAGAGCAAGAGGGAAAAGGATACAAGGTAGTGGTCGGAGACTTGGAGGGAGTTGCAGTGAGGTTAGTGGAAGAACAGCATCTAGTAAAGATGAGGTCGAGCGTATTGCCTGCCTTGTGAGTAGAGGGGAAGGTGAGAGGGTGAGGTCAAAAGAGGAGAGGAGTGGAAAGAAGGAGGCAGAGAGGAATGAGTCAAAGGTAGACGTGGGGAGGTTAAAGTCGCCCAGAACTGTGAGAGGTGAGCCGTCCTCAGGAAAGGAGCTTATCAAGGCATCAAGCTCATTGATGAACTCTCCGAGGGAACCTGGAGGGCGATAAATGATAAGGATGTTAAGCTTGAAAGGGCTGGTAACTGTGACAGCATGGAATTCAAAGGAGGCGATAGACAGATGGGTAAGGGAGAAAGAGAGAATGACCACTTGGGAGAGATGAGGATCCCGGTGCCACCACCCCGCTGACCAGAAGCTCTCGGGGTGTGCGAGAGCACGTGGGCGGACGAAGAGAGAGCAGTAGGAGTAGCGGTGTTGTCTGTGGTGATCCATGTTTCCGTCAGAGCCAAGAAGTCGAGGGACTGGAGGGAGGCATAGGCTGAGATGAACTCTGCCTTGTTGGCCGCAGATCGGCAGTTCCAGAGGCTACCGGAGACCTGGAACTCCACGTGGGTCGTGCGCGCTGGGACCACCAGATTAGAGTGGCCGCGGCCACGCGGTGTGGAGCGTTTGTATGGTCTGTGAGTACAGGTGGGGACTGAGCAAGCACTCCTGAGGGGCCCCCGTGTTGAGGATCAGCGTGGCGGATGTGTTGCTGCCTACCCTTACTACCTGGGAGCGGCCCGTCAGGAAGTCCAGGATCCAGTTGCAGAGGGAGCTGTTTCGTCCCAGGGTCCTTAGCTTAGTGATGAGCTTTGAGGGCACTATAGTGTTGAACGCTGAGCTCAGTGGTGATAAGTTAACCTCTTAAGTCGACCCTCTACTTTTTTGAACATTCTGTTAAAAATGGCGCAACATTTCAGCGCCCTGCTACTCATGCCAGGAATATAGTATATGCATTTGCTTAGTCTGTGTGGATAGAAAACACTCAGACGTTTAAAAAACTGGTTAAATCACTGCTGTGGCTTTACCAGAACGGCATTTACATCGAAAAGCACAGGAAAAACTGATCACTGAAAATGGGAAAATATATCCATGTGCTACTTGATCCCATTGATAAAGGTGAACCACAATTAATTGACTGAGGTTGCAGTACCTACAGCTTCCACACGGTGTCTAGAGTCTTGTCATTTCCCTTCGAGTTTTTTCTTGGTCAAACACATGCAGGACACCGTATCTAATCCGGTCTAGGACCGGATATTTTCGTTGAGTTTCTAGCCGGACATTTTTCCAGACGGACAGCTAATGATCTTTACATCGCCTCCTGATGAATTTTATCGCTTATTAACGTTTACTAATACCTAAAGTTGCATTACAAACGTATTTCGAAGTGTTTTGTGAAAGTTTATCGTCGACTTTTTGAATTTAAAAAATGACGTTACGTTTTGAAACGATGTTTTTTTTAGTTTATCACACAGTCTACATATAACGATATCTAGGCTTTATATGGACCGATTTAATCGAAATAAAGACCCAAATAGTGTTTATGGGACATCTAGGAGGGCCAACAAAGAAGATGGTGAAAGGTAATGAATGTTTTCTATTTTATTGTGCGGTTTGTGTAACGCCGAAATGCTAATTATTTTGTTTACGTCCCCTGTGGGTCTTTTGGGGTGTTGCATGCTATCAGATAATAGCTTCTCATGCTTTCGCCGAAAAGCATTTTAAAAATCTGACTTGTTGCCTGGATTCACAACGAGTGTAGCTTTAATTCGATACCCTGCATGTGTATTTTAATGAACTTTTGAGTTTTAACTAATACTATTAGCATTTAGCGTAGCGCATTTGCATTTCCAGAGCTCTAGTTGGGACGCAAGCGTCCCGAGTAGAAGCAACAGGTTAATACCTTAATGTCTCAAATTGGCAAACTTTAAATGTCATCATAACAAAGAAATGTCACAACCTCCTGTGGTAAATTGTATAATGTTGATTTGCTTGCGTCATTTTGAAACTCCCAAGCGGGATTACAGTGTAACTAAAATATTTTGGGGCACAACATTTAGATATAAAAAAAAGTTGTATAACTAGGGAACGGACAGTGCAGAATGGTTATATTCCTTCTAACTGTTCTTCTTAAAAATCCTGTTTCTACACGTGCTGAATCATGCTGAATGACTGTGGGATAGTAGAGTTAAACATTAATTTATCTTGCATAAAGGCTTCTCTGACAAAGCACCTTCTTTCTGAAGCTCCTCAAGCAGATAATTTCTTTGCTTCTTGAACATGGCTGATTTTGGCGAGATCCTGAGGTCCATTGGAGACTTTGGATTATTCCAGAAGCTCATACTATTGGGACTATGCTTCCCGAATCTTGTCCTGCCTTTCCACCTGGCCAGTTTGATTTTCATCCAGTCAGACCCTGAGCGCCACTGTAACACTGACTGGATACTTAGAGCTGGTTCCAATCTGAGCAGTGAGGAACAGCTGAATCTGACCGTGCCCCAGCAGGAGGATGGAACCTTCAGTAGGTGCCTGATGTTTACCCCTGTAGACTGGGACATTGACATCATCAGGGAGCATGGACTCAATCAGACCACTGACTGCCAGAATGGATGGGAGTACAACAATATAGTGTATGAAGCCACCATAGTCACTGATGTAAGTAGGAATAGATGAGTGTTTTTTACTAAACATAAGACTGTATATTGTCATGTCATTAATGAGCTTGTATGTTATCTGATTTTATTTTGTTGCAGTTTGATCTTGTCTGTGGCAAAGCTAACGGTGTCGGACTTGCACAAACTGTGTTCATGGCTGGCATTCTTCTTGGTTCACTCTTGTTTGGACCTTTTGCTGAATCGTAAGCACACTTGAAGTTGTGAATAACATGTCCTATACTTCTTGGTTTCTTTCTTTCTCTTTGTAAAAAAACCCACCACAAAACATAAACAAGTAAATCAAGAGGAACATTCATCAAACCTTCAAAAGGAGGTTTCAAACCATTTTAACCAACACAGTTTTCTCACCTTTTCTCTTCCAGATTTGGTCGCCAACGAGCAACTCAGATACCCATGGTTATTATGCTCATTTTTACTGTAACGACAGGCTTGTCTCCAAACTTTTATTTGTATATGGCATCCCAGTTTTTAGTAGGGATCGCATTAGGTGGATTTCGAATCAACTGCATTGTATTAGGTAAAGTGATGTCCATTTCAAATAGACAATGCTCTATAATAAAATGTAAAACAGAACATGAGATAACAGAACTCAGTCAATGATTTGTCAGTCAGCCGGTTATATTAAGTTGTTTACCATTACTACATGTTCCTTCCACACAGCAACTGAATGGGTCGGAGTGACAAAACGTTCTTATGGGTCTTGTTTGAGTCAGACGTTCGGTGGAGTTGGCCAGTGCATCCTTGCTGGCATGATCTTCTTCATCCGAGACTGGAGACTTGCTCAGTTTGTCATGGCTGTACCAATAGCAGTGGTCGCAGTGTACATATGGTGTGTCCACGTGTCGTCTTGGACCAATATTAAAACTATTGAAACTGATGAAGACCTTAGGGGCATTACAAAGACAATCGGAAGCACTACAAATTGACACAATTCTTGCGAGCATTACAGCACCCAAACTGAATATTAATGATTATCAATATTAATTATAATTGTAAAATTGTCTGCCTGTTCTGTTTTTCCAGGTTTATTCCTGAATCAGCCAGGTGGTTATTGGAACAGGGGAAAACAGAGGAAGCTAAGAAGTTGATACTCAGGGTAGCAGCCATCAACAAACGCACAGTTCCAGATACAATTCTAGAGAAGGTAAAGTGCATGATTTAGGAATTTGTTTAAAGGCCAGGGAGCTGGCCAGCCATTGTTTGCCAGTGCTGTGAAAAGATAGTGTAAAATCCTGAATTTGAAGAATTTATCTGCACGTGTTAGCTGGCTAGCTAGCCAGACAGTTTTAGAGGAAATAAAACAAACATAGAATTTAGCTGCCAATATGCCAACATTCCATTCGGACAATGCAGTGAATCCACAGCCATTCACTGGCTGAAATTGCAGCAAGTACTGATATTTTATCATACCTTAACCTGTTGCTTCTACCCGGGACGCTTGCGTCCCAACTAGAGCTCTGGAAATGCAAATGCGCTACGCTAAATGCTAATAGTATTAGTTAAAACTCAAAAGTTCATTAAAATACACATGCAGGGTATCGAATTAAAGCTACACTCGTTGTGAATCCAGGCAATAAGTCAGATTTTTAAAATGCTTTTCGGCGAAAGCATGAGAAGCTATTATCTGATAGCATGCAACACCCCAAAAGACCCACAGGGGACGTAAACAAAATAATTAGCATTTCGGCGTTACACAAACCGCACAATAAAATAGAAAACATTCATTACCTTTCACCATCTTCTTTGTTGGCACTCCTAGATGTCCCATAAACACTATTTGGGTCTTTATTTCGATTAAATCGGTCCATATAAAGCCTAGATATCGTTATATGTAGACTGTGTGATAAACGAAAAAAACAGCGATTTCACAACGTAACGTCATTTTTTAAAATTCAAAAAGTCGACGATAAACTTTCACAAAACACTTCATAATACGTTTGTAATGAAACTTTAGGTATTAGTAAACGTTAATAAGCGATAAAATTCATCAGGAGGCGATGTAAAGATCATTAGCTGTCCGTCTGGAAAAATGTCCGGCTAGAAACTCAACGAAAATATCCGGTCCTAGACCGGAGGAGATACGGTGTCCTGTATGTGTTTGACCAAGAAAAAACTCGAAGGGAAATGACAAGACTCTAGACACCCTGTGGAAGCTGTAGGTACTGCAACCTCAGTCAATTAATTGTGGTTCACGTTTATCAATGGGTTCAAGTAGCGCATGGATATATTTTCCCCATTTTCAGTGATCAGTTTTTCCTGTGCTTTTCGATGTAAATGCCGTTCTGGTAAAGCCACAGCAGTGATTTAACCAGTTTTTTAAACGTCTGAGTGTTTTCTATCCACACAGACTAAGCAAATGCATATACTATATTCCTGGCATGAGTAGCAGGGCGCTGAAATGTTGCGCGATTTTTAACAGAATGTTCAAAAAAGTAGAGGGTCGACTGAAGAGGTTAAGGGAACATTTTGACATTCGCCATATGGTTAGTGAGAAAGTCCATATTGCAATTGTACGGTCCCTTACCAGACGTCCGAAAACGTTTGTAAAATTTGCGGACGGCATCGTGGCCGTGCGGCAGGGCCGGATCTACCAGGAAGTCATCAAACGAACTCTCTCGGACATTCGGTTTCCGTTTTATAAAATAATCACATTTTGGTCATTTTTCCGCTGTCCCGATAAATCCCACAAGAGGGCGAATGGAATCATATTGCAAATGTACAAAACATTGCGAATCACGACGTTGCCTTATCTCCAAAACGGAAAAGACTTTGAAGACGAAACTTGGTGAGCGTAATGAGAGTCTCCTCATTGAAAACATCTGAAGTTCTTCAAAGGTAAATGATTTTATTTGAATGCTTTTATGGTTTTTGTGGAAAATGTTGCATGCTGAATGCTAACGCTAAATGCTATGCTAAATGCTACGTTAGCCATCAATACTGTTACACAAATGCTTGTTTTGCAATGGTTGAGAAGCATATTTCGAAAATCTGAGATGACAGTGTTGTTAACAAAAGGCTAAGCTTGAGAGCAAATAGATTAATTTCATTTCATTTGCGATTTTCATGAATAGTTAACGTTGCGTTATGGTAATGAGCTTGAGGCTGTAGTCACGATACCGGATCCGGGATGGCTCGACGCAAGAAGTTAACGTAAAGACTTAAAACTCAGGATTCTGTATAGGCATACCCCAATGAGGATATGTGTTTACCTATAGCTTCCTATACCAACCGGAAGTGCCATAATTGGGGGTGTTTCGAAGGGTTAAAAAAGTCAGATCTTTGCAAAACTCCATATGTGTGATTAGGCAACCCCCATGAACTGTAAATCAGTCATTTTTCCCATAAAATTTATAAGAAAAACTAAATCACACACACACACACACAGCTTGGAAGGAGGGGCGTATTGGGGTGCGTAGAGACAGCCAGTGCCTGCAATAGTTAGCTTTGTTCAAGCTAAAAAAAGAACCGTCAGACCTAGAGTTCTGAAACTTTAGAAACCTGTTCTAGGCCTCAGGTCGTGGTGAGTTACGTGGCTCTAGAAGGTTCTCGGACCGAGAAACAGCCTCGTACATTTGCAATAACTTCAATTAATTTTTGCATCACGAAAATGACGACATTTAGAAAAGTCTCCGAGACGCAAGACTAGGTGCATTGAAACTGGCTCAGCCCATAGAGACGGACCCCAATGTTTCTGTCCGATAGCTCATTCAAGGACCCCGTAGCAAGGCATGGAAAAAAGTGGATTTTCAGCACTAATTAGGGTCTTGCTCGGGCACCAAATGACCTATCGAGCCGAAACTCGGGATTTGGGGTCGCCTCACATAGGCCTACACATATTGTCTGAACTGGACCCACAGCTAGAACGTAACTATGTGTTTTACGTTTTTATTATGTTTTAAACTGAAGGCGCTGTGAATTATGGGCCTGCTCTGAAATATGTGATAGTTGGCTTCTAAATGAGTTGGAAAAAGTGGGTTTGGTGTCAATTGGTATCAGTTTGGTGTCAGAATGATATCTAATTGACTGATGTACGGTGACTTGCTGGTGACTCTTGTCCATTTGGAATATGTTTAAACAGTGAGGTACCATCACCGAAGTGACATTCTGAAATCAACCCTAACGAAAGATGGAGAGGAACCAGAATCACTGCCCAGCCATCCCGAGTTCATCGGGCCAGTCAATTTCGCATTCCTACAGGATTTTTATAGCATGACAAATTCTTGATGGTAAATGCCCATTGAACCATATTAAAAATGCACGTGCATTTGCAATATGATTCAATAGTGAAAAAAACATCACCAAATGGACATGATGAAATCAACACAACGAGCGATGGAAAGGAGCAACTATCACTGCCCGGCCATCCTGTGTTCATCAGGCCAGTCAATTTTGCATTTCTGCAGGATTTTTGAGCACGTCAAATTTCTTATGGATGGAAAAATGCCCATTGAAATCATATTGCAAATGGACAAAACATATGCCTTATGCATTTGCAATATAGATTCTATAGTGAAAAAACATCACCAAATGGACATGAGTGAAAAAAAAATCAAAACATGATGAACAACGAGTGATGGAAAGGAACAACTATCACTGCCCGGCCATCCCGAGTTCATCAGGCCAGTCAATTTTGCATTTCTGCAGTATTTTTGAGCATGTCAAATTTCTTATGGCATTTGGCCCCAAAAAGAGTGACTTTTGACTTCCTATGAAATCATATTGCAAATGGACAAAACATATGCCTTATGCACAAGTAAAAATAAAATAAAAAAATGATGATAATAAAATATGACTAAAGTATGTTGATACAGTTCTTATACGTGTGTAATTGACACAAAAATCGAAAGACTTTTGAAAAACGGTCCAGAAAGCACTTTTTTAAGGGTGTGAAGTTTTTTCAAAATTTCTGCTATTTTTTTTGACTTTTGACTTCCTATGAAATCATATTGCAAATGGACAAAACATATGCCTTATGCGAAAGTAAAAAATTGTAAAAAAATATGATAATAAAATTGGACAAAAGTATATTCATACAGTTCTTACACATGTGTAATTGACAAAAAAAAATCAAAAGAATTTCGAAAAATGTTTCAGAAAGCACTTTTTAAATTTCTTGCGTCGAGCAATCCTCATTACAATAACGCAACGTTAACTATTCATGAAAATCGCAAATGAAATGAAATAAATATATTCACTCACAAGCTTAGCCTTTTGTTAACCTCTTAAGTCGACCCTCTACTTTTTTGAACATTCTGTTAAAAATCGCGCAACATTTCAGCGCCCTGCTACTCATGCCAGGAATATAGTATATGCATTTGCTTAGTCTGTGTGGATAGAAAACACTCAGACGTTTAACCTCATAGTCCGACCAAACCCGTATGCGGTAGCGTAACTACAGCCTCAAAGCTCATTAGCATAACGCAACGTTAGCGATTTCTAAAAATCGCAAATGAAATGAAATAAATATGCCTGTTCTCAAGCTTATCCTTTTCTTAACAATCCTGTCGTCTCAGATTTTCAAAATATGCTTTAGAACCAGAGAAAATCACTAATTTGTGTAAGAGTGGTGATAGCTAGCTTAGCATTAGCGTTAGCATTTAGCACGCAACATATTCACAAAAACCAGCCAAGGAATCAAATAAAATAATTTACCTTTGAAGAACTTCAGATGTTTCAATGAGGAGACTCTCAGTTACATAGCAGATGTCCAGTTTTTCCTGAAAGATTCTTGTGTAGGACACATCGTTCCCTTTTGTTACTATGCATATGGCTACCGAAACTAACCGAAAATTCAGTCACCTACATGTCGAACTTTTTTCCGAATTAACTCCATAATATCGACTGAAACATGGAAAACGTTGTTTGAATCAATCCTGAAGGTGTTTTGTCATATTTCTCTCCATTGAAAGCACCGTCCTTGTAGCCTGGTTTGTTCTGAGATTTGAATGGAAAAATACCGGGACCTGACTTTTGCGCACCGATTGCCACGCAGACACCAAGCGGGACACCTGGTAAATGTAGTCCCTTATGGTCACTCTTCCAATGATATGCCTACAAATACGTCACAATGCTGCAAAGACCTTGGGGAAACAAGAGAAAGAGTCCGTTCATTCCTGTCGCATTCACAGCCATATAAGGCGATCATGGAAAACGTAGCCTCAGAAATCCTGTGCATTTCCTGGTCGGTCATACATCTTGGTTTTGCCCGAAGCATTTGTTCTAAGGGACTCACAGTGAAAATCTTTGCATTTCTGGAAACGTAAGACTGTCTTCTTTCCAAAACTATCAATTCCAAGCATATTCGAGCATCTTTTCGTGACAAAATATTGCGCTTAAAACGGGCACGTCTTTTTATCCAAAAATGAAATACTGCCCCTAGAGTCTTAACAGGTTAAAAAACTGGTTAAATCACTGCTGTGGCTTTACCAGAACGGCATTTACATCGAAAAGCACAGGAAAAACTGATCACTGAAAATGGTAAAATATATCCATGCGCTACTTGAACCCATTGATAAACGTGAACCACAATTAATTGACTGAGGTTGCAGTACCTACAGCTTCCACACGGTGTCTAGAGTCTTGTCATTTCCCTTCGAGTTTTTTCTTGGTCAAACACATACAGGACATCAGTATCTCCTCCGGTCTAGGACCGGATATTTTCGTTGAGTTTCTAGCCGGACATTTTTCCAGACGGACAGCTAATGATCTTTACATCGCCTCCTGATGAATTTTATCGCTTATTAACGTTTACTAATACCTAAAGTTGCATTACAAACGTATTTCGAAGTGTTTTGTGAAAGTTTATCGTCGACTTTTTGAATTTAAAAAAATGACGTTACGTTTTGAAACGATGTTTTTTTCGTTTATCACACAGTCTACATATAACGATATCTAGGCTTTATATGGACCGATTTAATCGAAATAAAGACCCAAATAGTGTTTATGGGACATCTAGGAGTGCCAACAAAGAAGATGGTGAAAGGTAATGAATGTTTTCTATTTTATTGTGCGGTTTGTGTAACGCCGAAATGCTAATTATTTTGTTTACGTCCCCTGTGGGTCTTTTGGGGTGTTGCATGCTATCAGATAATAGCTTCTCATGCTTTCGCCGAAAAGCATTTTAAAAATCTGACTTGTTGCCTGGATTCACAACGAGTGTAGCTTTAATTCGATACCCTGCATGTGTATTTTAATGAACTTTTGAGTTTTAACTAATAATATTAGCATTTAGCGTAGCGCATTTGCATTTCCAGAGCTCTAGTTGGGACGCAAGCGTCCCGAGTAGAAGCAACAGGTTAACAATACTGTCATCTCAGATTTTCAAAATATGCTTTTCAACCATAGCTACACAAGCATTTGTGTAAGAGTATTGATAGCTAGCATAGCATTAAGCCTAGCATTCAGCAGGCAACATTTTCACAAAAACAAGAAAGGCATTCAAATAAAATCATTTACCTTTGAAGAACTTCGGATGTTTTCAATGAGGAGACTCTCAGTTAGATAGCAAATGTTCAGTTTTTCCCAAAAGATGATTTGTGTAGGAGAAATCGCTCCATTTTGTTCATCACGTTTGGCGAAGAAAAACCCCCGAAAATTCAGTCATTACAACGCCAAACTTTTTTCCAAATTAACTCCATAATATCGACAGAAACATGGCAAACGTTGTTTAGAATCCATCCTCAAGGTGTTTTTCACATATCTATTCGATGATAAATCATTCGTGGCAGTTGGGTTTCTCCTCGGAAGCAAATGGAAAAATACACGCAGCTGGAGATTACGCAATAATTGCGACGGAGGACACCAAGCGAGCACCTGGTAGATGTAGTGTAAAATGGTCAATCTTCCAATGATATGCCTACAAATACGTCACAATGCTGCAGACACCTTGGGGAAACGACAGAAAGTGTAAGCTCATTCCTGGCGCATTCACAGCCATATAAGGAGACATTGGAACACAGCGCCTTCAGAATCTGGGGCACTTCCTGTTTGAAATTTGTCACGAACCGGCTCAAAGCCCGTAACAAAGGGAGACAACGTGGAGATAATGAGTAGCAAAATATGTATTTATTACCTAAAGCAACTAAGTATAATAGACAATGGTGTGTGTAATCAGTAATCAGTAGTGTAAGTGAGTGTTTTGCATGCATGAATGTGATAATGCAGGGTGATGAAAGGTGCCAAAGCAAACAAACAAACGGCCACCAAGAACCACAACACAATCTACAGAGGGTGTCTGCATGGAGAGAGTCTCCATGAATGGGGAAGTGGTGTATTTATCCTGGGAGACACCGGGCCCAGGTGTTTCCCATGTAGCTGACGACCCTCCCAACTCCGCCCACCAGCATCCTAATAAGGAAATAACAGAGAGAATACGGCAGACAGAGTGGGAGGGTCGTCACATCCCCCCCCATAAAACCGGGGACCAACAAGGACCCCGGAACAAAATACCAGCCTCTAAGTTCCAAATTGACACAGCTTCTGCGCCACAAATTGATGAGGGTTTACGTGTTCACACTTACAATTTGCCCCAGCCAACCTCCTCCCCAGACCTCAGCGACCTTCGCACAGGAAGCAACATTTAAGAGGAAAGAAGAAAACAAGACCAGGAGGGAGCATACAGGACAGAGAGAACATGACAATACGAAACAATGGTCAGTCACGTAAACATTAGGAACAGGGCGCACGAGAGAGCGCATCAGCAATCACGTTTTCAGTCCCCCGGATGTGCCTCACATCGAGATGGAATGATTGTAAAAATAAACACCATCGCATTATCCTCTGGTTTGGACACATCATGGACCTCAAAAAGTGAGGGGGTTATGGTCGGTGTAGACCACAATAGGTACTACCCCGACCCGACATACACTTCAAGTGTTGTAGTGCCCAAATTAATGCTAGCGCTTCCTTTTCAATAACCGAATAGTTCAACTGATAATCGTTAAACTTTTTGAAAAAAAACTAACAGGCCTCTCAATCCCAGACACATCTGCTTGCAGCAAAACTGCACCTGCCCCCACATGACTAGCATCCACCTGCAAGGTAAATGACAAATCCATGCGAGGAGCAGCCAGCACTGGAGTTGAGGTAAGCAACCTCTTTGCCTCTTCAAAAGCGTGTTGACAACGAGTAGACCAAACATAAACAGCCTTAGCTTTCAGCATATCTGTCAAGGGAGCGACCACAGTAGAGAAGTTATTACAAAAACTACGGTAATAACCAATCATGCCCAAGAAACGCATCAGTTCCTTTTTAGTAGTTGGTGGTGGAAAAGCATCAATAGCCACCACTTTAGCCCGAACAGGACGCACTTCACCCTGCCCAACCATTTTTCCAAGGTATGTAACGGTCGCCTGAGCAAACTCACATTTTGCCAGATTGATTGTGAGGCGACCCGCAGCCAGACGTTCGAACAAGGCTTGAATACGGGACAGATGTTCTTCCCAAGTATCTGCATAGATCACTACATCGTCCAAATAAACAGCGCACCCGGTCAGACCGGCGACAACCCTGTTCATAAGTCGCTGAAAAGTGGCAGGTGCATTGCGCAGACCGAAACTCATAACTGAATACGAGTACAGACCAAAGGGTGTAATAAAGGCAGAGATTTCACGTGCCCTACTCGTCAGTGGCACCTGCCAATAGCCTTTTAACAGGTCAAATTTGCTCACAAACTTAGCTGCACCGACTTGATCAACACAGTCCTCCATCCGAGGAAGAGGAAATGAATCTGGTTTTGTGACACTGTTTACCTTACGGTAGTCCGTACAAAAACGGTTTGTTCCATCCGGTTTACTGACCAAGATACAGGAGAAGCCCAACTGGAGAAAGAAGGCTCTGCTATCTTACTCTCCAGCATGTACTTGACCTCAGCATCCAGACAACGTAGTTTCTCTGAAGAAACTCTATAGAAGCGCTGACGAATGGGGTCAGCACCTCCAATGTCAATATCATGTTCTATTAAGTTTGTACGTGTAGGTGTATCAGAAAACAAACCTGGAAATCTCTGAATCAGACCAACTATCTCTTTCCGCCCATCAACAGGTAGGTGAGTGAGAAGACTGTCTAAAATATCCAGTGTTTCTGAATTTTTCAATCTACCCTGCAATATACAATCGTCAGGACCAGGAACATCTTCCTCCTCATGCACAGATCTAGCACGACAAGAACCCAAGGAAACAACGGTATCAGCCAAAAGAACAGGTTTTACCGTCCTCTGTAGAATCCCACTGTTCAGTCTCAGAGGAACGTGCATAATAGGGTTTTAACAGATTTACATGGCACAGCTGGTGTGCTTTCCTCCGTTCTGGAGTGGCAACTAGATAATTTTGCTCAGTGCACTGGCGCACCACTGTATATGGACCTTGAAACTTGGCTTGAAAAGGAGAACCAACAATTGGCAGCAGAGCAAGAACCTGGTCACCTGGACTAAAGTGACGAGGCTCAGTTCGGCGATCAAATATGCCCTTCATCCTCTCCTGTGAAGATGATAACTTCTCTTTAGCCATTTCACCAGCGGCATACAGCCGTCGCCGGAAATCACACACATACGATAACAGGGACTGAGGAGGCTCGGGAGACTTCCAGTCATCCTGGAGAACAGATAAAAGTCCACGCACCCTATGTCCAAACACAAGGTCATTTGGACTGAAACCTGTGCTCTCCTGTGAAACTTCCCTAGCAGCTAACAGTAACCAAGGCAACCCCTCCTCCCAATCCTTATCCATCTCAGTACAATAAGCTCTCAACAAAGACTTTAGTGTTTGATGGAAACGTTCCAGTGCTCCTTGACTTTGCGCGTGATAGGCGCTAGACAAATTGTGTTTAATATGGAGCTGTTGAAGAACCTGACCAAACAGATTAGAGGTAAAATTAGATCCTTGATCACTCTGAATGACCTTAGGGATTCCAAACAATGAGAGAAACTGAGTCAAAGCTTTTAACACCGATTTAGTCGTGATAGATCGGAGAGGATAGGCAGCAGGAAACCTAGTGGTCTGACACATCACAGTGAACAGGTAACTACTACCCTTTTAGAACGAGGCAGAGGACCCACACAGTCAATAATCAGATACTCAAAAGGTTGGCTGAGTACAGGAATAGGAAACAATGGTACTGGTTTAATAGCTTGATTAGGCTTACCAGTTAATTGACAGGTGTGACAAGTTTTGATAAAATCAGAAACATCCCTCTTTAATCTAGGCCAAAAGAAATGTCTTAATATGCGATTGTAGGTTTTCCTCACCCCCATATGTCCAGCCACGTCGCTGTGAGAAGTTTCCAACACCAACTCACGAAGCTTAACTGGTACAACAACCTGACTAATTGCCTCCCCCAGAAAAACACTATCATGAGACACCCACTTTCTCATCAGGACATCCTCTTGGAGAAAATAGCCATGGGCGACATCTCCCAACTGTTCTATAGGCACAATTTGATCACGCAACTCTTCCAACGTGGGGTCATCCCGTTGCGCATTGATTAGATCTGAGCGGGTTACAGATAACGGGATAACAGGGAAAACAGTGACATACTTTGTATTATTATCATTAGTCGGCGCAGTGACCAGTTCGCCACGGCTCATAGAACGTGTCACTGCACACGCAGAGAACACCTCTGGGAAACTCTGTACACTCTCATCAGGAATCCCAACAAATGACGGCTTAGTGGAAACCACTAGAGATGGAAACACGACAGGCCATACACGCTCACCAGCCAAGTTATTCCCAAGGATAACATCGATACCCTCAATAGGCAACGAAGGACGCACACCCACAACAACTTCACCCTTCACCAGCCCACAATCCAACATCAGTTTATGCAATGGAACTGACAGAGTGTTCAAACCTATTCCCCTAATTAGAACACTATTCCCCGAATCAGTCTCAGCAGAAAAGGGTAACACAGACTCCAACACAAATGATTCAGAGGCACCTGTGTCTCTCAGGATCTTCACTGGCACTAGGTCTTTACTTCCTAACATAGACACAAAACCTTCTGTAATGAAAGGTAAATAGTCTGGATCAATATGGACTTTCACATTCTCCTGGGCCTGAGGAAATGAGTCATGAATGAACTGATGTGGAACAGGTGCAGCTAATGCAGTAGGCTTAGATTTAGCGTAAGCACCCTTTAACCTGAGAAGTGGACATTCGTTTTTCCAATGCCCTGAACCTTGACAGTAGTGACACTCATGCCCAAAGTCAGCTTTACCATGGGAGTCAGGTTCAACCCTAGTTGAATAGAACTCTGCCCGAGAACCAAAGTATCTCGGTGAGCGAAGCCCAAATCTATCCGAACGCCCCCACTCTTTCCGAATACGGGGTTCTGCAAAGACACTTTTGTGAGTCAACACATACTCGTCTGCCAAAACTGCAGCTTCAGCAACATTCTTTACTTTCTGTTCATTAATATACGTGGCAATACGATCAGGAATTGTGTCCTTAAATTGCTCTAACATAATCAGATCACACAGCCCTTGGAAAGTCACAACTGCAGAGGCGGAACACCAGCGATTAAACTGTAAAGACAACTGTCGCGCAAACTCAACATGAGTCTGGTTATCATCCCTTTTAAAGTTCTAAATCGTTGGCGGTAAGCCTCAGGGACCAATTCATAAATCTGTAACACAGCTGTTTTAACTTTATCATAACTGGCACTATCGTGTACACTAAGAGCTGAATATGCTTCCTGCGCTTTACCAGTCAGCACACACTGCAACATTAAAGTGCGGTCAGAATCAGGCCAACTCCTAGCGTCAGCAACCCGCTCAAACAACGAAAAGAATGTCTCGGGGTCCCTTTCATTAAACCGAGGCAATAACCGTAAGTTCCCAACAATATCAAATGTCTCTGGGGCACGACCAAAAGCGGAACTACCCCTAGGTAAATCTGGGTCACCTTCCCAAAACAAACTCTCCCCTGAGATCTTTCCTTCCCTAACCAACTCTATACGTTCTTGTTGCAATTTGATTTTAGCACGCTCCATATCTTGTTTAAATGCCAATTCCTTTTCATATTTTACACGATCATGCTCTAGCTTCTCACGATCATGCTGCCGATCATGCTCTCTCTTCTCACGATCATGCTCCAGCTGTAACAAAAGCAGTTCTTTCTGCTGTTCAAAAAGAAGGTTACTAGGACTAACCGATGGAATGTCCATTGTAACGTTATGGGGAGACGACAAATCCTCAGCAGAGGCTGGCCCAGTGGTAACTTCTAGAATACCACTCTCCATCAGATTGGCCTTCAATATCAACCTAATAGAATTCTTTAGACGTTTATCACTAATCTCAACCTTGTAGTATTCCGCGACCTTCAACAGCTGTTCTTTAGTACCTAAATCTAACAATTCCTCTGATGGAGAGCGAATGAACTTATCTACATAAGACACCATAATCACACAAAAAAAAATTCTGCCTCTTCCCTTCTGCTGAGCACACCAGACCACAACCCGAGAATTGACAATCACCCTGAGTACCACAGAAGAGAGATGAGATACGGAGCTTCCCCAAAACCTACAATAACTCAACCCTAGTCTTCGTGCAGATTTGCGGTGGGAATTTACGCACTGTAGCCCGCTGGCAAGGAAATAGAACTCCCCAGCATGCTGGCAAATTCCACCAAGCCACGGATGTGCCCCCGAGACAACTGCTCAGTCCACAGACACCACACAAAAATAACAAACATTAACCATGCCCAACATATTCCAAAAAATGAAACACGTCGCTAAACCTATCAGGGGAAAAAGGCTATAGCTCCGGGTAGCAAGTTCCACTACCCTACCCAAATCTCCCACCGAGGTACACAGCAGATTACTCACCTCAGACTGATGTCCCAACAGAAAGTAGAACAAGAGTTCAGGCTAGGCAGGGCCTGGAAACTAACCATTATAGTCTCTCCAACACAGCACACAAACCAAACAACAAAAGGCAACCAATACTGGGCCTATCAAACACAATATGCAACCCAAACACGTACCTCCACGGTCTCCCAAACCAATAGTTCAAATATCCCGGATGAGCCCCCACTTGTCACGAACCGGCTCAAAGCCCGTAACAAAGGGAGACAACGTGGAGATAATGAGTAGCAAAATATGTATTTATTACCTAAAGCAACTAAGTATAATAGACAATGGTGTGTGTAATCAGTAATCAGTAGTGTAAGTGAGTGTTTTGCATGCATGAATGTGATAATGCAGGGTGATGAAAGGTGCCAAAGCAAACAAACAAACAAACAAACAAACAAACAAACAAACAAACAAACAAACAAACAAACGGCCACCAAGAACCACAACACAATCTACAGAGGGTGTCTGCATGGAGAGAGTCTCCTCCATGAATGGGGAAGTGGTGTATTTATCCTGGGAGACACCGGGCCCAGGTGTTTCCCATGTAGCTGACGACCCTCCCAACTCCGCCCACCAGCATCCTAATAAGGAAATAACAGAGAGAATACGGCAGACAGAGTGGGAGGGTCGTCACAAGGTGATAAGTTTTTGATTTTTTTTTCACTTTTTCAAAATGTTGCTTTTGGATGTTGACTTGTGTTGCATTTGCAATATGAAAAACCACGGTGGAGCGCGCTCGCCACCTGTTGGATTTTCAAAGTGTTACACCTGAAATTTGCCAAATGGCATTTGCAATCAACTTTAAACGAAACGAAGCCGAATTGAGTGGTATTGGACACCGTGTATATGGTTTGTCCAGTGCCAATGACTTTCCATTCATTTTTGTACATTTCAAGGGGGTGTTCCCTTACATATAATAGCACTCAGAACTTTCCAAGAAAATAAAAGTGTAGACATTTATGGTCTGTTTATATACAGTGGGGCAAAAAAGTATTTAGTCAGCCACCAGTTGTGCAAGTTCTCCCACTTAAAAAGATGAGAGAGGCCTGTAATTTTCATCATAGGTACACTTCAAATATATGAATATTTTTTTTTTCCAATTGTAGGATTGTTAATGAATTTATTTGCAAATTATGGTGGATTTTTTTTTTCTCTCATTTTGTCTGTCACAGTTGAAGTGTACCTATGATGCAAATTACAGGCCTCTCTCATCTTCTTTAAGTGGGAGAACTTGCACAATTGGTGGTTGACTAAATACTTTTTTGCCCAACTGTATATTTATAGAGGCTATTTAGAGGCTATTTATACAGACAATTGGCATTTAAGTTGTATAAACTGTATTTGTAATTATATGGCAATATTTTAGGTTGTCAATAAGTAGATTACACAATTTCTGATATCACATGCCTTACTTGGCTGCTTTCGCTGCATATCATGTAGAAGTTGTCCCTTTTCAGGTTTAGAAGAAGTGACCGCTAAATGCTAACTCCCGTTCGCATAAGCTGGTTAGCATAGCTAGCATTCAGAAATCAGTGGTGGTAGTCAAAGTCGTTTTATACTGTAATGCTGTCACGACTTCTACCGAAGGTAACTCCTCTCCCTGTTCGGGTGGCGCTAGGCGTCACCGGTTTACTGGCCGCCACCGATCCCTTTCTCCCTTTCTGGTTGTTTTGTCTGTGTTCCTTTTCACACCTGGTTTAATTTGTGTTTATTTCTATGTGTATATAAGGCACCTGTTGCCTGCCATAGTTCGTGCGCGATTAAGCTTGTGTGTATTTACGCTCGATTATCTTTGATGTTTATTGTTTTCACTATTACGCACGTGTACGTAAGTGTCGGAACAGAGTTTGTTCCTCTGTGCGTTTTGCAAAGGTTTCTGATTATTCGAGAGCCTAGTTTTGGGATTTTCGTCTGTGCCATTTTTGTATCGGTGGACTATATATACTAAACACGCTTCTCAAAAATCCCTGCTCTCCTGCGCCTGACTCCTACACCTCTCACCGAGACGCACCTTGTCACAAATGCAGTTGTTTGGGAATGATGACATGAACGTGTTGGGGTTGACATGTGTACAAGAATTATACTCAGATTTTTATCTCAACATAGTGTGAAATGTACATATAAACAATAGCCTAAATGTAGGCACATTTTGCTGGTGGTCAATGAGGCAACTCGGGATGACAATTCCATTGTTTTGCTCGAGTTTGATTGACCTCTTAACCGTATCTATGACTGCTGTTTTCAACCCATTCTAGAACTTTGAAGGTTTATGACATAGGCCCTCTAGTAATTTAATAGGAATTATCAGTGTAATTAAGGATACAGGAAAGAAGAATAGTCTACTAACCATTACAGAATAGAATTGCTGGAATCAACATATTGGCCACATACCATTGGTCTATCCCCACGATCGTGTTCAGCAGCCTGTCATTGGTTGGTGGGGCTCTGGTCTTTCTGCTTCCTGAGACCAGGAGGACAGAACTACCTGACTCTACAGATGAGACCGAGGGGAAGAGGTAAGAGGGAAGAGGTAAGTGGTACCAGAGGATATGTGAGGAAAGATGCTCATACATAAGACTTGGCTGATCGTTTTTTGCATTTGTAGGAATGTTGTGGAACTATAAGAGGGCATTCATTCATATATGAGGCAGATGGAGAATCTAAATAAGTTACAAAGAAGTTGTTTAAGGATGTATAACTTTCTGTTGTCTTTTGAAGCTTGGTGTCATTGATATCTCCTTTTTCCTGTAGAAATGTGACTATCGCCATGAAGAAAGACAAAGGCTGCAAAGTGGATGATTACGACTCTGAAAAATCTACCAAACTATAAAGTCATGTTTATGTAAGTCTTTTTTCTGGGTAAATGTATTTTCAAGGCTTAGTTAGTAAGACAGTTGGCTGGTGCATGGTTGTTGTAACATCAAGGTTTTGAATTTGATTCCTGGATGGGCCACATAACTTGCTATTTTTAACTTTGGCTTATAGAATTGTAAAAACTGACTTTACTCTTTTTGTAACTCTGTTCACTAGCTAAATGGATCAGAAATATACGATAAAAGTGTCTACAAAATGAACCTATTATTATTATATTTGAAATTAAATACATTCGCAGTGCATCAAGGAATTTAATGATATATACACCGTTACTTAAATTTGTATAAATAAAACGGATTATCACCAATGTTACCCAATGAATCTGTAAATATTGTTGTGAAACCACCGAGCCAGCCTTCTGCTAACTCTACAGTCGCAGTGTCCAGGGGTCTGACAGGTCTGGCTAAATAATCTGTATCCTGATTGACTTCTTGGTCAGTCAGCCCAAGTAGTTTAGTTATGTTCACAATGGTTGGTGACCAAAATAAACATATTAAAAAATAAACCATTTCGAGGGGGGGACAAAAGGAAGGGAAAACGAAGTCACTGATTGCCCAGAGCTGATCAACTTATCAAGTGTTGATATTTCAATCAGCTGTGTAATGCCAAGGTAAAAAAAAATGAAAATGTCAACCCCTTTTGGTCCCCAGGACCAGGATTGAGAAACACTACACTAATCTATCCATTTATTATTGAACAAAATTGTTTCAGATAATTTTTTATTTGCTACATGAAATTGCCGTACTGTCTACTTGTCGGGTTGCCAAGATTGTTTCCAATAAATAACTTTGCCATCTCAATTTGTTACAATGAGCGAAGGTGGGAACCCAAGAGCGGACTCAGAAGAGGAATGCACAAAAAGGTTTATTGATCACAGAGAAAATGGGAGTGCAGAACCGGGGAAGCGCAGATGAGTTGCAAAAACCAGGAGTGTAGAGTGAGATTGGAGTTGGCTGAGTAGAACAGAGGAACAGGTCCTGAGGGGAATCCAAGGTAATGGTGGTGATATCCAGTGGAAGGTGGTGAGATGTGGAACAGGAGACAGGAACCAAAGACAGAGCGGTAACTGCAAACAGAGGACAAAAATGATGTAAGCAAAGCAGAGCAACAGGATCTTGAGAATAGACAAAAGGCTAGAGTGATAACTGACTGAGCAGAGATTACGATCTGGCAGAGTGGAGGTGGCAGGGATGAGTAAATGTAGAGGTCTTGATTTATGGGACGATTTGCAGCTGGTAAGGGACCTGCTCTGACTCCAACACACCTGTCTCCAACCACACAATCAGAGAGAGAGGGTGTATACAGGGGGAGAACTGAAGGTTAGGAAGACATCGGATGAACACCAGAGGGCGTAGTGGGCGCAGATGTGACACAATTCTTACATTCAGCAGCTACCCAGATCATTAACTTAAATTTAGAACTAAACATGATTACATTCAGAGGTCCAAGTCATTCTTGCTGTTCCACAATAATGTGTTTTTTCTGACTGAATAAATCCCAAAGGGCATTCCTACTGTACAATAAGCCAATCACATGGATGTGACTTTATGTCCCTTGATCTACACTTCTAAGAAGGCACCTGCCAAGAGATAAGTGAGGTTTATAGTATCTGTAAAGAATCATCAGTCAACGGTCGACTGGTAAAAACATGTCATTACTCAGCTGTACTGTAGAAAACCCCATCACAGTTAACCTCTCTGGCCCCGGGACACTCTCACAAAACACTCTGTGACTTCTAACCCCATGTAGAAGGTGCTCTTCCCCCACTGGAGTCTAGCACACAGAGGGGTTGGAAACTATCTTTCCTTACATCAGGCACTAGCCAAACCCAGTGGTTTCTTGTTGCCAGGGGCCCTTTTACCACACGTGGAGTCAGCCAATCACAGGCAGGTCATCTAGGGTCTCTGAACCTCCTCCCAGTCTTCAGCAAGCAATGGCAGAGTGAGGAGTTCTCTCAGAAACCTCTGCCCTGCACACCAACAACTGGGCCACAACCAGCCCTGGACACGCACAACAGATGCAAGTTCTGGTGTTACTGACTTATGAAAGTGGACTCTGGACAGACACCTTTTGTCTAGTTGTACCATACGCTTGTTCAGGGATTCACATTTAAATTCTCAAAGACACTTGTCCATCTGGCAGATCAGACAAGTTTCTTACTTGCCCAAAGATGGTCTCTTGCCCAGAAAATTCATTTCACAGTTTGCATTCTCAAATGACAAAAGTGTAAAGTTGTTCACTCCAACATAGTTCCCTTATTTTTATTTTATTTTTTATTTCACCTTTATTTAACCAGGTAGGCTGGTTGAGAACAAGTTCTCATTTGAACTGAGATAAGGCCAAGATAAAGCATAGCAGTAGTGAACAGACAACAGTGGGTTGGCATGGAATAAACAATTAACAAGTCAATAACATACAGGTAGAAAAAAGGTGGGTGGTATATAGGTGCTTTAGTGACAAAAGGCAAGGAGGTACTGTGATAAACTGCACCATTTTGCAGATTAACACTGGCGTGATAAATGATCAGATGGTCATGTACAGGTAGACATATTGGTGTGCAAAAGTACATAAATAAAAACAGTATGGGGATGAGGTAGGTAAAAAAAGTGAGTGAAGGAGGCTTTGTTGCAGTATAGAAAGCTGACTCTAGATTTGATTTTCGATTGGAAATGTTTGATATGAGTCTGGAAGGAGAGTTTACAGTCTAGCCAGACACCTAGGTACTTATAGATGTCCACATATTCAAGGTCGGAACCATCCAGGGTAGTGATGCTAGTCAGGCGTGCGGGTGCAGGCAGCGAACGGTTGAAAAGCATGCATTTGGTTTTACTAGCGTTTAAGAGCAGTTGGAGGCCACGGAAGGAGTGTTGTATGGCATTGAAGCTCGTTTGGAGGTTAGATAGCACAGTGTCCAAGGACGGGCCGGAAGTATATAGAATGGTGTCGTCTGCGTAGAGGTGGATCAGGGAATCGCCCGCAGCAAGAGCAACATCATTGATATATACAGAGAAAAGAGTCGGCCCGAGAATTGAACCCTGTGGCACCCCCATAGAGACTGCCAGAGGACCGGACAGCATGCCCTCCGATTTGACTCAAAGTAGTTGATGAACCAGGCAAGGCAGTCATCAGAAAAACCGAGGCTACTGAGTCTGCCGATAAGAATATGGTGATTGACAGAGTCGAAAGCCTTGGCAAGGTCGATGAAGACGGCTGCACAGTACTGTCTTTTATCGATGGCGGTTATGATATCGTTTAGTACCTTGAGCGTGGCTGAGGTGCACCCGTGACCGGCTCGAAACCAGATTGCACAGCGGAGAAGGTACGGTGGGATTCGAGATGGTCAGTGACCTGCTTGTTGACTTGGCTTTCGAAGACCTTAGATAGGCAGGGCAGGATGGATATAGGTCTGTAACAGTTTGGGTCCAGGGTGTCTCCCCTTTGAAGAGGGGGATGACTGCGGCAGCTTTCCAATCCTTGGGGATCTCAGACGATATGAAAGAGAGGTTGAACAGGCTGGTAATAGGGGTTGCGACAATGGCGGCGGATAGTTTCAGAAATAGAGGGTCCAGATTGTCAAGCCCAGCTGATTTGTACGGGTCCAGGTTTTGCAGCTCTTTCAGAACATCTGCTATCTGGATTTGGGTAAAGGAGAACCTGGAGAGGCTTGGGCGAGTAGTTGCGGGGGGGGAGCTGTTGGCCGAGGTTGGAGTAGCCAGGCGGAAGGCATGGCCAGCCGTTGAGAAATGCTTGTTGAAGTTTTCGATAATCATGGATTTATCGGTGGTGACCGTGTTACCTAGACTCAGTGCAGTGGGCAGCTGGGAGGAGGTGCTCTTGTTCTCCATGGACTTCACAGTGTCCCAGAACTTTTTGGAGTTGGAGCTACAGGATGCAAATTTCTGCCTGAAGAAGCTGGCCTTAGCTTTCCTGACTGACTGCGTGTATTGGTTCCTGACTTCCCTGAACAGTTGCATATCGTGGGGACTATTCGATACTATTGCAGTCCGCCACAGGATGTTTTTGTGCTGGTCGAGGGCAGTCAGGTCTGGAGTGAACCAAGGGCTATATCTGTTCTTAGTTCTGCATTTTTTGAACGGAGCATGCTTATCTAAAATGGTGAGGAAGTTACTTTTAAAGAATGACCAGGCATCCTCAACTGACGGGATGAGGTCAATGTCCTTCCAGGATACCCGGGCCAGGTCGATTAGAAAGGCCTGCTCACAGAAGTGTTTTAGGGAGCGTTTGACAGTGATGAGGGGTGGTCATTTGACTGCGGCTCTGTAGCGGATACAGGCAATGAGGCAGTGATCACTGAGATCCTGGTTGAAGACAGCGGAGGTGTATTTGGAGGGCCAGTTGGTCAGGATGACGTCTATGAGGGTGCCCTTGTTTACAGATTTAGGGTTGTACCTGGTGGGTTCCTTGATGATTTGTGTGAGATTGAGGGCATCTAGCTTAGATTGTAGGACTGCCGGGGTGTTAAGCATTTCCCAGTTTAGGTCACCTAACAGAACAAACTCTGAAGCTAGATGGGGGGTGATCAATTCACAAATGGTGTCCAGGGCACAGCTGGGAGCTGAAGGGGGTCGGTAGCAGGCGGCAACAGTGAGAGACTTATTTCTGGAGAGAGTAATTTTCCAAATTAGTAGTTCGAACTGTTTGGGTATGGACCTGGAAAGTATGACATTACTTTGCAGCCTATCTCTGCAGTAGACTGCAACTCCTCCCCCTTTGGCAGTTCTATCTTGATGGAAAATGTTATAGTTGGGTATGGAAATCTCAGAATTTTTGGTGGCCTTCCTGAGCCAGGATTCAGACACGACAAGGACATCAGGGTTAGCAGAGTGTGCTAAAGCAGTGAGTAAAACAAACTTAGGGAGGAGGCTTCTGATGTTGACATGCATGAAACCAAGGCTTTTTCGATCACAGAAGTCAACAAATGAGGGTGCCTGGGGACATGCAGGGCCTGGGTTTACCTCCACATCACCCGCGGAACAGAGGAGGAGTAGTATGAGGGTGCGGCTAAAGGCTATCAAAACTGGTCGCCTAGAGCGTTGGGGACAGAGAATAAAAGGAGCAGACTTCTGGGCATGGTAGAATATATTCAGGGCATAATGTGCAGACAGGGGTATGGTGGGGTGCGGGTACAGCGGATGTAAGCCCAGGCACCAGGCTCTGATCAGGCCCTACACCCAAACAAGGGCACTGCGTTCATCCACCTCTGGCCTGCTCGCCTCCCTACCACTGAGGAAGTACAGTTCCCGCTCAGCCCAGTCAAAACTGTTCGCTGCTCTGGCCCCCCAATGGTGGAACAAACTCCCTCACGACGCCAGGACAGCGGAGTCAATCACCACCTTCCGGAGACACCTGAAACCCCACCTCTTTAAGGAATACCTAGGATAGGATGAAGTAATCCCTCTCACCCCCCTTAAAAGATTTAGATGCACTACTGTTCCACTGGATGTCATAAGGTGAATGCACCAATTTGTAAGTCGCTCTGGATAAGAGCGTCTGCTAAATGACTTAAATGTTAAATGTTAAATGTGTGATGATGAGAGAGGTTGTATCTCTGGACATGCTGGTTGTAATGGGTGAGGTCACCGCATGTGTGGGAGGTGGGACAAAGGAGGTATCAGTGGTATGAAGAGTGGAACTAGGGGCTCCATTGTAAACTAAAACAATGATAACTAACCTGAACAACAGTATACAAGGCATATTGACATTTGAGAGAGACATACAGCGAGGCAGACAGTAATCACAGGTGTTGAATTGGGAGAGCTAGCTAAAACAGTAGCTAAAACAGTAGGTGAGACAACAACAGCTAACCAGCTAGCACAACAACAGCAGGTAAAAAGGCGTTGACTAGGCAGGGAGGGTCGGATTAACTACACACAGAGCCTGAGTGCGGCTGGGGCCGACAGATAAAACATAAACAAGCAGAATGGAGTACCGTGATTAATGGACAGTCCAGCATGCATCAGCTATGTAGCCAAGTGATCAGTGTCCAGGGGGCAGCGGTGGATGGGGCAGGGAAGCTAGACTGGCGAGTATTATCCAGGTTAAAAAAACTGGCTGGCTGTGCAGAAGGTAAAAGCCGCTAGCAGTGGCTAACAGTGACTAAATAGCTTGTAGCTAGTTAGCTGGTTAGCTTCTGGAGGTTCTTGAATGTGTTCTAAAAATTATCACATTGGGTGAGGCAGGTTACTGGAAGGTATAATCGAATTAAAAATCGAAAAGAGATTGAAAGTAAATATGGGTCCAGTGAGTGGTTGGGACGCGGTGATTCAGACGGTTAGCAGGCCTGTGCTAACAAGCTAACAGTTAGTAGGCCGGGGCTAAACAAGGTAGCAGTTAGCGGACCGGGGCTAAACAAGCTAGCAGTTAGCAAGCCGAATTAGCAAGCAAGGAGATAGCAAGGGCTAGAAAGTTAGCTTTTGGGGGACGTCGCGATGGGGTGAGTCTGTTGATGCCTCTTCATGCGGGGACATCGATAGACCGGTCGTGGGTCCGGATATTGTAGCCCAGGAGTATGCTTCGGTGGTAGCACAGGAGCTCTGGCCGGGCTAGCTTCAAGCTAAGTGGATGGAAACGCTAGCCAGGAGTAATCATCCCGGGTTGCGGTTAGCTAGTTAGCTAGTTGTGAAGATCCAGCTGAAAATGTTCCGTTTGCGTTGGGAATCTGGGGATAAAAAATAATAGGTCCATTATGCTCTGGTTAGAGTCGCGTTGTTCGCACTTGCGAGAGCTTTCCGAGCTAAAGGTTAGCTGATGACCGGTTAGCTGAAGACCGCTAGCAATGGTTTGCTGACTGATAGCTGGTAGTTAGCTGGCTAGCTTCAGTAAATAAAAATACTTTCGAAAAAAAAGCAGATCCGCACTACAAATCAAAATCAAATCAAATCCAATTTGATTTGTCACATACACATGGTTAGCAGATGTTAGTGCGAGTGTAGCGAAATGCTTGTGCTTCTGGTTCCGACAATGCAGTAATAACCAACAAGTAATCTAGCTAACAATTCCAAAACTACTACCTTATAGACACAAGTGTAAGGGGATAAAGAACATGTACATAAAGATATATGAATGAGTGATGGTACAGAGCGGCATAGGCAAGATACAGTAGATGGTATTGAGTGCAGTATATACATATGAGATGAGTATGTAAACAAAGTGGCATCGTTAGTGGCTAGTGATACATGTATTACATAAGGATGCAGTAGATGATATAGAGTACAGTATATACGTATACATATGAGATGAATAATGTAGGGAACATTATATTAGGTAGCATTGTTTAAAGTGGCTAGTGATATATTTTACATAATTTCCCATCAATTCCCATTATTAAAGTGGCTGGAGTTGAGTCAGTGTGTTGGCAGCAGACACTCAATGTTAGTGGTGGCTGTTTAACAGTCTGATGGCCTAGATATAGAAGCTGTTTTTCAGTCTCTCGGTCCCAGCTTTGATGCACCTGTACTGACCTCGCCTTCTGGATGATAGCGGGGTGAACAGGCAGTGGCTCGGGTGGTTGCTGTCCTTGATGATCTTTATGGCCTTCCTGTGACATTGGGTGGTGTAGGTGTCCTGGAGGGCAGGTAGTTTGCCCCCCGGTGATGCGTTGTGCAGACCTCACTACCCTCTGGAGAGCCTTACGGTTGTGGGCGGAGCAGTTGCCGTACCAGGCGGTGATACAGCCCGACAGGATGCTCTCGATTGTGCATCTGTAGGAGTTTGTGAGTGCTTTTGGTGACAAGCCGAATTTCATCAGCCTCCTGAGGTTGAAGAGGCGCTGCTGCACCTTCTTCACGATGCTGTCTGTGTGGGTGGACCAATTCAGTTTGTCTGTGATGTGTACGCCGAGGAACTTAAAACTTACTACCCTCTCCACTACGGTTCCATCGATGTGGATAGGGGGGTGTTCCCTCTGCTGTTTCCTGAAGTCCACAATCATCTCCTTAGTTTTGTTGACGTTGAGTGTGAGGTTATTTTCCTGACACCACACTCCGAGGGCCCTCACCTCCTCCCTGTAGGCCGTCTCGTCGTTGTTGGTAATCAAGCCTACCACTGTTGTGTCGTCCGCAAACTTGATGATTGAGTTGGAGGCGTGCGTGGCCACGCAGTCGTGGGTGAACAGGGAGTACAGGAGAGGGCTCAGAACGCACCCTTGTGGGGCCCCAGTGTTGAGGATCAGCGGGGTGGAGATGTTGTTGCCTACCCTCACCACCTGGGGGCGGCCCGTCAGGAAGTCCAGTACCCAGTTGCACAGGGCGGGGTCGAGACCCAGGGTCTCGAGCTTGATGACTAGCTTGGAGGGCACTGTGGTGTTAAATGCCGAGCTGTAGTCGATGAACAGCATTCTCACATAGGTATTCCTCTTGTCCAGATGGGTTAGGGCAGTGTGCAGTGTGGTTGAGATTGCATCGTCTGTGGACCTATTTGGGCGGTAAGCAAATTGGAGTGGGTCTAGGGTGTCAGGTAGGGTGGAGGTGATATGGTCCTTGACTAGTCTCTCAAAGCACTTCATGATGACGGAAGTGAGTGCTACGGGGCGGTAGTCGTTTAGCTCAGTTACCTTAGCTTTCTTGGGAACAGGAACAATGGTGGTCCTCTTGAAGCATGTGGGAACAACAGACTTGGATAGGGATTGATTGAATATGTCCGTAAACACACCAGCCAGCTGGTCTGCGCATGCTCTGAGGGCGCGGCTGGGGATGCCGTCTGGGCCTGCAGCCTTGCGAGGGTTGACACGTTTAAATGTTTTCCTCACGTCGGCTGCAGTGAAGGAGAGTCCGCATGTTTTAGTTGCGGGCAGTGTCAGTGGCACTATATTGTCCTCAAAGCGGGCAAAAAAAGTGATTTAGTCTGCCTGGGAGCAAGTCATCCTGGTCCGTGACAGTGCTGGTTTTCTTTTTGTAATCTGTGATTGACTGTAGACCCTGCCACATACCTCTTGTGTCTGAGCCGTTGAATTGAGATTCTACTTTGTCTCTTTACTGACGCTTAGCTTGTTTGATTGCCTTGCGGAGGGAATAGTTACACTGTTTGTATTCGGTCATGTTTCCAGTCACCTTGCCCTGATTAAAACCACTTAAGCCTACGCCTTACTTTTTCGAACATTCTGTTAAAAATGGCGAAACATTTCAGCGTCCTGCTACTCATGCCAGGAATATAGTATATGCATATGATTAGTATGTGTGGATAGAAAACACTCTGACGTTTCTAAAACTGGTTAAATCATGGCTGTGACTATAACAGAACGTGTGTTTCATCGAAAAGCGCAAGAAAAACTGATCACCGAAAACTGGAAAAAATATCAATGCGCCACTTGCATGTATTGTCTATGGGAAAGCAAATTACATGGGGCTGAGATTGCAAGTCCTACAGCTTCCGCACGATGTCGCCAGTCTTGTCAATTGCCTGGGCTTTGTTTCTTGGTCAAACGAGTAAGAGAGAGCCCATTCCTTCCGGTCTCCGACAGGATGTTTTGGAAGAGAGATTTCCGACCATGATTTGAAGACGTGGAGCTATTGAATACACATCGCCCCGTGATCAATTTGATAGATTATTAACGTTTACTAATGCCTAAAGTTGGATTAAAACAGTATTTTGAAGTGTTTTGTGAAAGTTTATCGTCAACTTTTTTAATAAAAAAAAATGACGTTGCGTTTTTAAACGGTGTTTTTTCCTGGATCACACACTTTTCATAGATCGATATTTAGGGTATATATGGACCGATTTAATAGAAAAAAAGACCCAATAGTGATGTTTATGGGACATCTAGGAGTGCCAACAAAGATGCTCGTCAAAGGTAATGAATGTTTTATATTTTATTTCTGCGTTTTGTGTTGCGCCGGCTATGCTAATTATTTGGTTTACGTCCCCTTCAGGTATTTCGGGGTGTTGCATGCTATCAGATAATAGCTTCTCATGCTTTCGCCGAAAAGCATTTTAAAAATCTGACTTGTTGGCTGGATTCACAACGAGTGTAGCTTTAATTCAGTACCCTGCATGTGTGTTTTAATGAACGTTTGAGTTTTAACCTCTTGCTCCTACCTGGCACGCAGGCGTCCCATCTAGAGCTCTGGAAATGCAAATGCACTACGCTAAATGCTAATAGTATTAGTTAACCTCTTAGAACTCTCGCTCTATACTGCCCCTGTTGGAGAAAGTGCGTACCCATAGTAAACTGAAAATATTTTTTCCCAAAATTGCTAATATATGCATATAAAAATTATTATTGAATAGAAAACACTCTAAAGTTTCTAAAACCGTTTAAATTATGTCTGTATGTAAAGCAGAACTCTCAGGAGAGCCATTCTCCCAAACACTCTGTGAAGAATAGAAAAGTTGGGTCTACTTTGACGTCATCGCCAACACCCTTCCCAGGCAGCTACGGATCCAGGAATAGTCTCTATCTGTCCAGCGCGATGTCTGCTTTCAAATGGCGCGTTCACTGTGAGAATCGCACGAGCCCTGCACCTTTGGCGCGAAATTGCGCCTGTCCCTCTCAAAACCGGGCACTCTATTGCGCGCGGCCGATTTGGAGCACGTCTTTTTCCAACATGCAGCATTTGAAGCCGGTTTGTCTGTTAGCGCTGTCCTTTGTTCTACATGCTAACAACAGCATAAAGCTCGATTTTGCACATCGTTTGACCAGTTTAATCGACATATAATATGTAAATTGAAGTTTTGGTGCGCAAGAGTGCTGGACCAGAAGTCATTTTTGATGCATTTCAGCTGAAGCAGTTAGCATATGCTAATACAGGGACACGCAACGTGAAACCAAACGATTTCTTGGGTAAGTATGACTCCTTCTACTTCTTCTGATGGAAGAACATCAAAGGTAAGGGAATATTTATGTGGTTATTTTGGGTTTCTGTTGACTCCAAACGTACTGCTAATATCTGAGCGCCGACTCCTAGTATAGCCAAGTGAACGATGTCTGTAACGTTAAAAATAAATGTAATACAGCGGTTGCATTAAGAAGAAGTGTATCTTTGTAAATATATGTAGAACATGTATATTTAGTCATGTTTATTGCTTGTTATCTGACGTTATCTGTCGGAGCTATCATCATGTCTCCTGACATTTGAGTAGCATGTTTTTTTTTTAAATGTCGTCAACCGAGATTTATGGATATTATATAACATATTATTGAAAAAAAATTAAATGTACTGTGTAACATGTAATATTACTGTCATCTGATGAAGATTTTCAAAAGGTTAGTGAATTATTTATTTTTTAATCCTACTTTTAAATTTTATTTTTTCTGGGACAAAATGGCCGCCGCTTGCCTTTTGTTTCGGTGGTGATCTAATATAAATATGTGCTATGTTTTTGCCGTAAAACATTTTAGAAATCTGACTTGCTGGGTAGATAAACAACTTGTTTATCTTTCATTTGAGCTATTTTACTTGTTAATGTGTGGAGGTTAAATATTTTTAGGAATATTTTTTCGCATTGTGCGTTATGCTAATGAGCTTGAGCCGTAGTCACGATACCGGATCCGGGATGGGTCGGACTATGAGCTTAAAACTCAAACGTTCATTAAAATACACATGCAGGGTATTGAATTAAAGCTACACTCGTTGTGAATCCAGGCAACAAGTCAGATTTTTTAAATGCTTTTCGGCGAAAGCATGAGAAGCTATTATCTGATAGCATGTAACACCCCAAAAGACCCGCAGGGGACGTAAACAAAATAATTAGCATATTCGGCGCTACACAAAGCGCACAATAAAATATAAAACATTCATTACCTTTGACCATCTTCTTTGTTGGCACTCCTAGATGTCCCATAATCACTATTGGGTCTTTTTTTCGATTAAATCGGTCCATATATAGCCTAGATATCGTTCTATGTAGACTGTGTGATAAACGAAAAAAAATAGCGTTTCATAACGTAACGTCATTTTTTTAAATTCAAAAGTCGACGATAAACTTTCACAAAACACTTCGAAATACTTTTGTAATGCAACTTTAGGTATTAGTACACGTTAATAAGCGATAAAATTCATCAGGAGGCGATATAAATTCTATACATGTCCGTTTCGAAAAAATGTCTTGGAGAGAGCTCGACCAAAACATCCGGTCGGAGACCGGAGGGAATCGGTTCCCTTCTGTCGGTTTGACCAAGAATCAAAGCCGAATCAAATGACAAGACTCTAGACATCGTGTGGAAGCTGTAGGCACTGCAACCTCGGATATTACCAAGGATATTTATTTCCATTTTCAGTGATCAGGTTTTCCTGCGCTTTTCGATGAAACGCACGTTCTGTTATAGTCACAGCCGTGATTTAACCAGTTTTATAAACGTCTGAGTGTTTTCTATCCACACATACTAATCATATGCATATACTATATTCATGGCATGAGTAGCAGGGCGTTGAAATGTTGCGCGATTTTTAACAGAATGTTCGAAAAAGTAGGGGGTAGGAGTAACAGGTTAATGAGTGCTATTAGCATTTAGCGTAGCGCATTTGCATTTCCAGATGGCTAGATGGGACGCCTGCGTGTCGGGTGGGCTTAACAGGTTAAAAGCAGTGGTTCACGCTTTCAGTTCACGCGAATGCTGCCATCAATCCACGGTTTCTGGTTTGGGAATGTTTTAATCGTTGCTATGGGAACGTCATCTTCAACGCACGTTCTAATGAACTCGCACACCGAATCAGTGTATTCGTCAATGTTGTCGTCTGACGCAATACGGAACATATCCCAGTCCACGTGATGGAAGCAGTCTTGGAGTGTGGAATCAGATTGGTCGGACCAGCGTTGAACAGACCTCAGCGCGGGAGCCTCTTGTTTTAGTTTCTGTCTGTAGGCAGGGATCAACAAAATGGAGTCGTGGTAAGCTTTTCCGAAAGGAGGGTAGGGCAGGGCCTTATATGCGTTGCGGAAGTTGGAATAGCAATGATCCAAGGTTTTTCCTGCCCTGGTTGCGCAATCGATATGCTGATAAAATTTAGGAGTCTTGTTTTCAGATTAGCCTTGTTAAAATCCCCAGCTACAATGGATGCAGCCTCCGGATATATGGATTCCAGTTTGCAAAGAGTCAAATAAAGTTCGTTCAGAGCCATCGATGTGTCTGCTTGGGGGGGAATATATACGGCTGTGATTATAATCGAAGAGAATTCCCTTGGTAGATAATGCGGTCTACATTTGATTGTGAGGAATTCTAAATCAGAAGGACTTGAGTTCCTTTATGTTGTTTTGGCCACACCACGTCCCGTTAACCATAAAGCATACGCCCCCCGCCCCTCTTCTTACCAGAAAGATGTTTGTTTCTGTCGGCGCGATGCGTGGAGAAACCAGCTGGCTGCACCGTCTCTGATAGTGTCTCTCCAGTGAGCCATGTTTCCATGAAGCAAAGAACGTTACAGTCTCTGATGTCCCTCTGGAATGCTACCCTTGCTCGGATTTCATCAACCTTGTTGTCAAGAGACTGGACATTGGCGAGGAGAATGCTAGGGAGTGGTGCACGATGTGCCCGTCTCCGGAGTCTGACCAGAAGACCGCTCGTTTTCCCCTTTTCAAGTCGTTTTTGGGGTCGCCGGCTGGGATCCATTCCGTTGTCCTGGGTGATAGGCAGAACACAGGGTCCGCTTCGCGAAAGTCATATTCTTGGTCGTACTGATGGTGAGTTGACGCTGCTCTTATGTTCAGTAGTTCTTCTCGACTGTATGCAATGAAACCTAAGAAGACCTGGGGTACCAATGTAAGAAATAACACGTTAAAAAAACTAAAAACTGCATAGTTTCCTAGGAATGCGAAGCGAGGCGGCCATCTCTGTCGGCGCCGGTGCCGGTGAGGCGGGTTGCAGGAGAGTATTTAGAAGTTGAGGTTTAGCAAAATGTTTTAAAAGATATGCGAAGAAAAATATGTAAAAAAAAAAAAAAAACGATATATATACAAGGGACACGACACGACGTCTGACTGCTACGCCATCTTGGATCCTTATCCCGGTGGAACCAGATTGATTGGTGTTCACGCAGCTATCAGGTTGGTTTTACCAGGCTATAAATCCCTAGGGGGGAAAAAAATGTTTTACTGGAATTGGTTGGAGTTGAACGTTTTTTGATAAAAGTTAGGTCTTAAAAGTAAAATGCTGATAGCTAATAGGATACGACACCGGTATCTAAGTCACAGATTTGGACTATAAAAAGGATTTTCCTTAGCATATGAAGGATTATCTCACTCTTGTAAATTTGAAGTAAGTTAAATTCACAGAAGGCTGCTGAAGGGAGAACAGCTCATAATAATGGCCATACTGGAGCAAATGGAATGGCATCAAACACTTGCAAACCACATGTTTGATGTATTTGATACCATTCCACTGATTCCACTCCAGTCATTACCACGAGCCTGTCCTCCCAAATTAAGGTCCCACCAACCTCCTGTGGTAAATTGTATAATGTTGATTTGCTTGCGTCGTTTTGAAACTCCCAAGCGGATTTATAGTGAAACTAAATTATTTTGGGGCACGACATTTAGATATGAAAAAAAAAGTTGTATAACTAGGGAACGGACAGTGCAGAATGGTTATATTCCTTCTAACTGTTCTTCTTAAAAATCCTGTTTCTACACGTGCTGAATCATGCTTGCTGACTGTGGGACAGTAGAGTTAAACATTAATTTACCTTGCATAAAGGCTTCTCTGACAAAGCACCTTCTTTCTGAAGCTCCTCAAACAGATAATTGCTTTGCTTCTTGAACATGGTTGATTTTGGCGAGATCCTGAGGTCCATTGGAGACTTTGGATTATTCCAGAAGCTCATACTATTGGGACTATGCTTCCCGAATCTTGTCCTGCCTTTCCACCTGGCCAGTTTGATTTTCATCCAGTCAGACCCTGAGCGCCACTGTAACACTGACTGGATACTTAGAGCTGGTTCCAATCTGAGCAGTGAGGAACAGCTGAATCTGACCGTGCCCCGGCAGGAGGATGGAACCTTCAGTAGGTGCCTGATGTTTACCCCTGTAGACTGGGACATTGACATCATCAGGGAGCATGGACTCAATCAGACCACTGACTGCCAGAATGGATGGGAGTACAACAATATAGTGTATGAAGCCACCATAGTCACTGATGTAAGTAGGAATAGATGAGTGTTTTTTACTAAACATATATTGTCATGTCATTAATGAGCTTGTATGTTATCTGATTTTATTTTGTTGCAGTTTGATCTTGTCTGTGGCAAAGCTAACGTTGTCGGACTTGCACAAACTGTGTTCATGGCTGGCATTCTTCTTGGTTCACTCTTGTTTGGACCTTTTGCTGAATCGTAAGCACACTTGAAGTTGTGAATAACATGTCCTATACTTCTTGGTTTCTTTCTTTCTCTTTGTAAAAAAAACCCACCACAAAACATAAACAAGTAAATCAAGAGGAACATTCATCAAACCTTCAAAAGGAGGTTTCTAACCATTTTAACCAACACAGTTTTCTCACCTTTTCTCTTCCAGATTTGGTCGCCAACGAGCAACTCAGATACCCATGGTTATTATGCTCATTTTTACTGTAACGACAGGCTTGTCTCCAAACTTTTATTTGTATATGGCATCCCAGTTTTTAGTAGGGATCGCATATGGTGGATTTCGAATCAACTGCATTGTATTAGGTAAAGTGATGTCCATTTCAAATAGACTATGCTCTATAATAAAATATAAAACAGAACATGAGATAACAGAACTCAGTCAATGATTTGTCAGTCAGCCGGTCATATTAAGTTGTTTACATTACTACATGTTCCTTCCACGCAGCAACTGAATGGGTCGGAGTGACAAAACGTTCTTATGGGTCTTGTTTGAGTCAGACGTTCAGTGGAGTTGGCCAGTGCATCCTTGCTGGCATGATCTTCTTCATCCGAGACTGGAGACTTGCCCAGTTTGTCATGGCTGTACCAATAGCAGTGGTCACAGTGTACATATGGTGTGTCCACGTGTCGTCTTGGACCAATATTAAAACTATTAAAACTGATGGCATTACAAAGCCAAACGGAAGCACCACAAATTGACACAATTCTTACGAGCATTACAGCACCCAACCTGAATATGAATGATTATCAGTATTAATTATAATTGTAAAATTGTCTGCCTGTTCTGTGTTTCCAGGTTTTATTCCTGAATCAGCCAGGTGGTTATTGGATCAGGGGAAAACAGAGGAAGCTAAGAAGTTGATACTCAGGGTAGCAGCCATCAACAAACGCACAGTTCCAGATACAATTCTAGAGAAGGTAAAGTGCATGATTTAGGAATTTGTTTAAAGGCCAGGGAGCTGGCCAGCCATTGTTTGCCAGTGCTGTGAAAAGATAGTGTAAAATCCTGAATTTGAAGAATTTATCTGCATGTGTTAGTTAGCTAGCTAGCCAGACAGTTTTAGAGAAAATAAAACATACATTTTTCAATTTAGCTGCCAATATGCCAACATTCCATTCAGACAATGCAGGTTTAGAAGAAGTGACCGCTAAATGCTAACTCCCGTTCGCATGAGCTGGTTAGCATAGCTAGCATTCAGAAATCAGTGGTGGTAGTCCAAGTTGTTTTAAACTGTAATGCAGTTGTTTGGTAATGATGACATGAACGTGTTGGGGTTGACATGCGTACAAGAATTATACTCAGATATTTATCTCAACATAGTGTGAAATGTACATATAAACAATAGCCTAAATGTAGGCACATTTTGCTGGTGGTCAATGAGGCAACTCGGGATGACAATTCCATTGTTTTGCTCGAGTTTGATTGACCTCTTAACCTTATCTGTGACTGCTGTTTTCAACCCATTCTGGAACTTTGAAGGTTTATGACATAGGCCCTCTAGTAATTTAATAGGAATTATCAGTGTAATTAAGGATACAGGAAAGAAGAATAGTCTACTAACCATTACAACCAGCTTCGGTTTAAAAACGTGGCTAAAATGTCATTGAATAAGCTTTATAAAGAAATAGAGACTATACAGTGTCATATTTGAATCTTTAAATGTAATAATAATTAAATTAATTAATAATAATTAATAATAAATAATAATAATTTAATTTAATCTTGTAATTCAATAGGATCTCTATGGTAAAATGTGACACTTGAATCTTTGGAAGCAGAGATTCAAGTGTCTATAATTATTCATTTCTGTAAAAGATAACTCTATTCCAGATAGCTGAGAAGAAAGTTGTTCAGAAGGGAGGCATACTCATTCTCATCAGATCTCCTGTACTTAGGAAATACTTCTTAACTATTACTCTTGCATGGTAAGTTCTTTAATAACTGTCAATAACTTAATATCTCATATTGGTCAACTTTCAGCCCATAATAAATCTCATCATGACAAACAAATGTGATGTCTGTTTTTGTGTGTCTCTCTGAAATCCCAGGTTCTCGTTAAACCTCTCCTACTACTCTCTGTCCTTTAACGTTGGAAACTTTGGCCTGGACATCTTCTTGACACAGCTCATGTTCGGACTCACAGAGATACCAGGTCATATACTCTGCATCTTTATACTGGAATATTTGGGGAGGAAGATATCCTTAATGTCTACCCTTCTGACTGGCGGATTCACATGCTTCCTAATCCTGGCTGTTCCACAAGGTAAAGTTTCAACTGGAATAGATTTATATGTTTTTGTAATTTAGTAGATTCTCTTATCCCGAGCGAGTTGCAATTCCCTCATCATAGTATTTATCAGAAAAGTCAGTGCTTGAGGGAAAAGAGAAGTATTTTTCTTTGTATTTTTAACTTCTTGTTGACAGGGGGGCAGTATTGAATAGCTTGGAAGAATAAGGTGCCCAGAGTAAACTACCTGCTACTCTGTTCCAGATGTTAATATATGCATATTATTAGTAGTATTGGATAGAAAACACTCTGAAGTTTATAAAACTGTTTGAATGATGTCTGTGAGTATAACATAACTCATATGGCAGGCGAAAACCTTTTGATAAATCCAACCAGGAATTGGGAAATCTGAGGTTTGTAGTTTTTCAATTCTTTGCTATTCCAATTTACAGTGTAAATGGGGTCATATTGCACTTCCTACGGCTGCCACTAGATGTCAAAAGTCTTTAGAACTTTGTTTGAGGCTTCTACTGTGAGGTTGGGGTGAATGAGAGGGGATTGAGCCAGGTGTCTGGCAGAGTGCCACAGGCAGGTGAAGCGCGGTCACGAGAGAGTTAGCTCTCGTTCCATTGCTTTTCTACAGACATAGGAATTCTCCAGATGGAACATTATTGAAAATGTATGATAACAACATCCTAAAGATTGATTCTATACTTAGTTTGAACTTTTTGAACTTTTCGTCCGACGTTTGGCTGGACCTGAACGCGCGTTTAGATTTGTTTCCAAATGTTTACCAATTGGACATAAGTTATGAACTTTATCGAACAAATCAAATATTTATTGTGGAACTGGGATTCCTGGGAGTGCATTCTGATGAAGATCATCAAAGGGAAGTTCATGTTTATAGTGTTCTTTCTAACTAATGATGACTCCAAGATGGCGGAGTTGACTTTGGCTGTTTTTGGGTACTGAGCGCCGTTCTCAGATTATGCTTTTTCCGTAAAGTTTTTTTGAAATCTGACACAGCGGTTGCATAGAGGATAAGTCTATATTTAATTATGTGAATAACACTTAAATATTTTATCAATGTTTATTACGAGTATTTCTGGGAAAATCACCGGATGTTTTGGAATCCAAACATTACTGCAAATCAAATCAAATCGAAACAAATTTTATTTGTCACATACACATCGTTAGCAGATGTTAATGCGAGTGTAGCGAAATGTTTTGTGCTTCTAGTTCCGACAATGCAGTAATACCCCAACAAGTAATCTAACTAACAATTCCAAAACTACTGTCTTATACACAGTGTAAGGGGATAAAGAATATGTACATAAAGATATATGAATGAGTGATGGTACAGAGCAGCATAGGCAAGATACAGCAGATGGTATCGAGTACAGTATATACATATGATGAGTATGTAAACAAAGTGGCATAGTTAAAGTGGCTAGTGATACACGTATTACACAAGGATGCAGTAGATGATATAGAGTACAGTATATATGTATGCACATGAGATGAATAATGTAGGGTATGTAACATTATATAAGGTAGCATTGTTTAAAGTGGCTAGTGATATATTTTACATCATTTCCCATCAATTCCCATTATTAAAGTGGCTGGAGTTGAGTCAGTGTCAGTGTGTTGGCAGCAGCCACTCAATGTTAGTGGTGGCTGTTTAACAGTCTGATGGCCTTGAGATAGAAGCTGTTTTTCAGTCTCTCGGTCCCAGCTTTGATGCACCTGTACTGACCTCGCCTTCTGGATGATAGCGGGGTGAACAGGCAGTGGCTCGGGTGGTTGTTGTCCTTGATGATCTTTATGGCCTTCCTGTAACATCGGGTGGTGTAGGTGTCCTGGAGGGCAGGTAGTTTGCCCCCGGTGATGCGTTGTGCAGACCTCACTACCCTCTGGAGAGCCTTACGGTTGTGGGCGGAGCAATTGCCGTACCAGGCGGGGATACAGCCCGCCAGGATGCTCTCGATTGTGCATCTGTAGAAGTTTGTGAGTGCTTTTGGTGACAAGCCGAATTTCTTCAGCCTCCTGAGGTTGAAGAGGCGCTGCTGCGCCTTCTTCACGATGCTGTCTGTGTGAGTGGACCAAATCAGTTTGTCTGTGATGTGTACGCCGAGGAACTTAAAACTTGCTACCCTCTCCACTACTGTTCCTCGATGTGGATAGGGGTGTTCCCTCTGCTGTTTCCTGAAGTCCACAATCATCTCCTTAGTTTTGTTGACCTTGAGTGTGAGGTTATTTTCCTGACACCACACTCCGAGGGCCCTCACCTCCTCCCTGTAGGCCGTCTCGTCGTTGTTGGTAATCAAGCCTACCACTGTTGTGTCGTCCGCAAACTTGATGATTGAGTTGGAGGCGTGCATGGCCACGCAGTCGTGGGTGAACAGGGAGTACAGGAGAGGGCTCAGAACGCACCCTTGTGGGGCCCCAGTGTTGAGGATCAGCGGGGTGGAGATGTTGTTGCCTACCCTCACCACCTGGGGCGGCCCGTCAGGAAGTCCAGTACCCAGGAAGTCCAGTACCCAGTTGCACAGGGTGAGCTTGGAGGGCACTATGGTGTTAAATGCCGAGCTGTAGTCGATGAACAGCATTCTCACATAGGTATTCCTCTTGTCCAGATGGGTTAGGGCAGTGTGCAGTGTGGTTGAGATTGCATCGTCTGTGGACCTATTTGGGCGGTAAGCAAATTGGAGTGGGTCTAGGGTGTCAGGTAGGGTGGAGGTGATATGGTCCTTGACTAGTCTCTCATAGCACTTCATGATGACGGAAGTGAGTGCTATGGGGCGGTAGTCGTTTAGCTCAGTTACCTTAGCTTTCTTGGGAACAGGAACAATGGTGGCCCTCTTGAAGCATGTGGGAACAGCAGACTGGTATAGGGATTGGTTGAATATGTCCGTAAACACACCGGCCAGATTTTTTGCACATTATCGAACAAAACATACATGTATTGTGTAACATGATGTCCTATGAGTATCATCTGATAAAGATCATCAAAGGTTAGTGATTAATTTCATCTATATTTCTGCTTTTTGTGACTGGTATCTTTGGCTGGAAAAACAGCTGTGTGTTTTTTTACTTGGCTATGAGCTAACATAATCATATGTTATGCTTTCGCTGTAAATCATTTTGGAAATCGGGACACCATGGGTAAATTTACTTCTTGGATATAGGGGGTGCTATTTTAATTTTTGGATGAAAAACGTTCCCGTTTTAAACAAGATATTTTGTCACGAAAAGATGCTCGACTATGCATATAATTGACAGCTTTGGAAAGAAAACACTCTGACGTTTCCAAAACTGCAAAGATATTGTCTGTGAGTGCCACAGAACTGATGTTACAGGCGAAACCCAGATAAAAATCCAATCAGGAAGTGCCGCATTTTTTGAAACCGCCTCATGCCAATGACTCCTTATATGGCTGTGAATGGGCCACGAATGAGCTTAGGCTTTCTGTCGCTTCCCCAACGTGTCGACAGCATTGTGACGTATTTGTAGGCATATCATTGGAAGATTGACCATAAGAGATTTCATCTACCAGGGGTGTCCTCCGTTGCAATTATTGCGTAATCTCCAGCTGCATTATTTTTCCGTTTGCTTCTGATGAGAAACCAACTGTCACGACTGATATATTATCGAATAGATATGTGAAAAACACCTTGAGGATTGATTCTAAATAACGTTTGCCATGTTTCTGTCGATATTATGGAGCTAATTTGGAGAAAAGTTCGGCGTTGTAGTGACTGAATTTTCCGGTCTTTTTCTTAGCCAAACGTGATGAACAAAATGGAGCTATTTCGCCAACACAAATAATATTTTTGGAAAAAAATGAACATTTGCTATTTAACTGAGAGTCTCGTCATTGAAATCATCCGAAGTTCTTCAAAGGTAAATGATTTTATTTGAATGCTTTTCTTGTTTTTGTGAAAATGTTGCCTGCTGAATGCTAGGCTTAATGCTATGCTAGGCTATCAATACTCTTACACAAATGCTTGTGTAGCTTTGGTTGAAAAGCATATTTTGAAAATCTGAGATGACATTGTTGTTAACAAAAGGCTAAGCTTGTGTTTGAATATATTTATTTCATTTCATTTGCGATTTTCATGAATAGGAAACGTTGCGTTATGGTAATGCACTTGAGGCTATGATTACGCTCCCGGATATGGGATTGATCGTCGCCCGAGGTTAACGAGATGTTTATCTTTCATTTGCTGTATTGGACTTGTTAATGTGTGAAAGTTACATATTTAAAAAAAAAAAAATTGAATTTCGCGCGCTGCCTTTTCAGCGGAATGTTGTCGTTGGGTTCCGCTAGCGGAACACCTTACCCATCAGGTTAACTCATTAGGAAATTGGGGCACCACGGGAAAAGTTTAACGAGTTATCTCTCGACTTAAACTCTTAAGATATACAGATATCTCTGACATCAATAACAGTCACTTATTAATCATTATTACCTCATCAGTCTCATTCTGAACAGTCAATTATTAATTATTATTACCTCGTCAGTCTCATTCTGAACAGTCAATTATTAATCATTATTACCTCATCAGTCTCATTCTGAACGTCGCAAGAACCCTAGCCCTTATTGATGAAACATCAATACACAAATTGGCTTAATTATTTATTTAACTAAATAATAACACAGAATACAAACACATGAGATAAAAGTCCCTAGTGGACTGACACGATATGACGGCTTGTTACACAATGGAAAGGGGGTGGGGAAAGAAAGAGAGGGAGGGAGGGAGAGACAAGGAGAGTCAACTTATCATACATACATTTGGAACCTACGCTCACAGTAACCATAATACTTAGCACCCTAACCACCGCTCATTCGGATTAGAAATGTAATATATATTTACACGTAGCTGTCTTTCTCTGTCATCTCTATTGAAACCAAACTATCCATCTATGGGTAGTGGCTCGATGTAAGGCTCTGGTTGTACACCAGAGATCACAATGTCCTTCTTAGTTGAAGAGTTTCTCTGGTCTTGGAGTGTTTGTTCGGTAAATTCTTCAGAAGTAACAACGGTTGTGTCAAGAGAGATTCTTCCTTCCCACCTCGTGTCTTTAGGACACTTTTCACATGCACAGCTGCAGACTGTGAATGTTTCTGGTCTCCTAGATGAGGTTATCTTCTTCTGTAGAGATTGAGAGTGAGTTTCACCATTTAAAACGTCTGGACTACCGTCCCATGTTTCTGGTCTGTAGAGTTTAAATCATTTTGTAACATTCAGCTCACGCTGTACGTCAGGCTGGTCTGTAGAGTTCAAAACCATTTTCAGCCATGTAGCTACCACTCCATGCTGTATGGTCTCAGTACAACGTTTCTAACCATTTCAAGGTGTGGACCACGGCCTCACATATTTTAGGTCTATATGTTATTTCTTACAGAGTCCTTTTAAGCACTCTGACCAAAGGGGGCATTTGATCATGCTGACACGAACTCTGAGCTCACTTGGGCGTGGCTACTGACTGGGCACAAGTTTATATGAAAAACAATGATCTAATTTAGAAGGCTAAAATCACATTGCTATCTTCACAAAAGTATTCTCATATTTAATCATGTATTCTATACCACATTTAGATGTAAACTTGATACAAAGGACGCATACACTTTCCGAGTTACAGTTAATTTGTCATACCATACTTAATGACATCACAAAATAATAATCCATATGACAGGATTATTCTTTAGATCCCCATAGACCATTCTTAATATTCTTACCTCATGAATATTGTTCCAAAGTTCATTCATAGGAATTTATATTCCAATACTGCAGGGCAAGAAAGACAAAGTTTCTGTTAACTATTTATGACCTGCTGTTAAGTCATTAAACCGGAGTCTGGCTATCTGTCAGCTATGTGCCAAGTTGATCTGCCACTTTTAATCCTCATCAAGGAGAGACTCATGACACTACATTGTAGAATAATAGTGAAGATATCAAAACTGTGAAATAACACATATGGAATCAAGTAGTAACCAAAACAATTGTTAAACAAATCAAAATACATTTTAGATTTTAGATTCTACACAGTAGCCACCTTTTACCTTGATGACAGATTTGCACACTCCATGTGACACTACAGCTGACTACCTCATGAAGCTAGTTGAGAGAATGCCAAGAGTGTGCAAAGCTGTCATCAAAGCAAAGGGTGGCAACGTTAAAGATTCTCAAATATAAAATATATTTTCATTAGTATAACACTTTTTACTACATGATTCCATATGTGTTATTTAATAGTTTTTATGTCTTCACTATTACAATATTCTACTAAGTAGAAAATAGTAAAAATAAAGAAAAATTCTGGAATGAGTAGGTGTGTCCAAACTTTTGACTGGTACTGTAGAAATAAAATCTAACGAGGCAGTGGACTGATCATACAGAGACGACAAAACATGTTGATGTTTAGTATGTTAACTCTATTTTAGACAACGCCATTGCTATTACTGCTCTTGCTGCTGCGGGGAGGTTTTTCATGAACAATGCTGGATCCATTTGCAACGTCTATCTTCAGGAGCTGTTTCCCACCTCTGTTAGGTAAGATATATATATTTCTATATACATGTATACAGACCCATTCACTTTTTTTGTGAGGGGTCAGCCTTACTCTAAACTTGATTTTTTTTTACTCAATCATCAATCTATACACAATACTCAATAATGACTAAGCATTTTTTTTATATATATATATATATACCGTACTTGCATAAGTATTCAGACCCTTTGCTTTGAGACTCAAAATTCAACTTAGGTGCATCCTGTCTCCATTGATGCCTTGAGATGTTTCTACATCTGGATTGGAGTCCACCTGGGGTAAATTCAATTGATTGGACATGATTTGGAAAGGCACAAACCTGTCTATATGAACACAGTGGATTCCATCATTCTTAAATGGAAGAAGATTGGAACCACCAACACTCTTCCTAGAGCTGGCATCCTGGCCAAACTGAGCAATAGGAGGAGAAGGGCCTTGGTCAGGGAGGTGACCAATAACCCGTTGGTCACTCTGACAGAGCTCCAGAGTACCTCTGTGGAGATGGGAGAACCTTCCAGAAGGATAACCATCTCTGCAGCAGTCTACCAATCAGGTGTTGATGGTATTGTGGCCAGATGGAAGACACTCCTCAGTAAAAGGCACATGACAGCCCACTTGGAGTTTGCCAAAAGAAACATAAAGGAGTCTCAGACCATGGGAAACAAGATTCAATGATCTGTTGAAACCAAGATTGACCTCTTTGGCCTGAATGCCAAACATGATATCTGGAGGAAACCAGGCACCGCTTCATCATCTGGCTGTGGGGATGTTTTTCAGCTGCAGGTACTGGGAGACTAGTAAGGATCGAGGGAAAGATGAACAGAGCAAAGTACAGAGAGATCCTTGATGAAAACCTGCTCCAGAGTGCTCAGGACCTCATACTGGGGCAACGGTTCACTTTCCACCAGGACAATGACCCTAAGCACACAGCCAAGACAACGCAGGAGTGGCTTCGTTACAAGTCTCTGAATGTCCTTGAGTGGCCCAGCCAGAGCCCGGACTTGAACCCTATCAAATATCTCTGGAGAGACCTGAAACTAGGTGTGCAGCAACTTTCCCCGTCCTACATGACAGAGCTTGAGAGGATTTGCGGAGAAGAATGGGAGACTCTCCCCAAATACTAGCTTTTACTATAATAGCCAAGAAGACTCAAGGCTGTAATCTCTGCCAAAGTACTGAGTAAAGGGTCTGAATACTTATGTAAATGTGATATTTTCTATTTATTTAGTTTTTGTAAAATCTTGTTTTCCCTTTTTCATTATGGGATATTGTGTGTAGATTGATGAGGGGAAAAACTGTTTAATAAATTCTAGAAGAAAGCTGTAACGTAACAACATGTGGAAAAAGTGAAGGTGTCTGAATACTTTCCGAATGCATACACATGTATATGTGTGTGTGTATTTTTGTGTATAAATATATTTATCTTATATATACATGTACATATAAGGCCCATGAATATATCTTATTTTACATGGTTTAATAACCCTTAATGTTTCACATCCTTTGTTCCTTCATTCATTCAGACAAACGGCCACAGGCTTGGCCTCAATAGCGATCAGAATTGCTGGAATACTGTCACCAATGCTCAACATATTGGCCACATACCATTGGTCTATCCCCACGATCGTGTTCAGCAGCCTGTCATTGGTTGGTGGGGCTCTGGTCTTTCTGCTTCCTGAGACCAGGAGGACAGAACTACCTGACTCTACAGATGAGGCCGAGGGGAAGAGGTAGGTGGTACCAGAGGATATGTGAGGAAAGGTGCACATACATAAGACTTGGCTGATCGTTTTTTGCATTTGTAGGAATGTTGTGGAACTATAAGAGGGCATTCGTTCATATATGAGGCAGATGGAGAATCTAAATAAGTTACAAAGAAGTTGTTTAAGGATGTATAACTTTTTGTTGTCTTTTGAAGCTTGGTGTCATTGATATCTCCTTTTTCCTGTAGAAATGTGACTATCGCCATGAAGAAAGACAAAGGCTGCAAAGTGGATGATTACGACTCTGAAAAATCTACCAAACTATAAAGTCATGTTTATGTAAGTCTTTTTCTGGGTAAATGTATTTTCAAGGCTTAGTTAGTAAGACAGTTGGCTGGTGCGTGGTTGTTGTAACATCAAGGTTTTGAATTTGATTCCTGGATGGGTCACATAACTTGCGGTTTTTAACTTTGGCTTATAGAATTTTAAAAAATGACTTTACTCTTTTTGTAACTCTTTTCACTAGCTAAATGGATCAGATGATATATACACCGTTACTTAAATTTGTATAAATAAAAACGGATTATCACCGATGTTACCCAATGAATCTGTAAATATTGTTGTGAAACCACCGAGCCAGCCTTCTGCTAACTCTACAGTCGCAGTGTCCAGGGGTCTGACAGGTCTGGCTAAATAATCTGTATCCTGATTGACTTCTTGGTCAGTCAGCCCAAGTAGTTTAGTTATGTTCACAATGGTTGGTGACCAAAATAAACATATTAAAAAATAAACCATTTCGAGGGGGGGACAAAAGGAAGGGAAAACGAAGTCACTGATTGCCCAGAGCTGATCAACTTATCAAGTGTTGATATTTCAATCAGCTGTGTAATGCCAAGGTAAAAAAAATGAAAATGTCAACCCCTTTTGGTCCCCAGGACCAGGATTGAGAAACACTACACTAATCTATCCATTTATTATTGAACAAAATTGTTTCAGATAATTTTTTATTTGCTACATGAAATTGCCGTACTGTCTACTTGTCGGGTTGCCAAGATTGTTTCCAATAAATAACTTTGCCATCTCAATTTGTTACAATGAGCGAAGGTGGGAACCCAAGAGCGGACTCAGAAGAGGAATGCACAAAAAGGTTTATTGATCACAGAGAAAATGGGAGTGCAGAACCGGGGAAGCGCAGATGAGTTGCAAAAACCAGGAGTGTAGAGTGAGATTGGAGTTGGCTGAGTAGAACAGGGCCTGAGGGGAATCCAAGGTAATGGTGGTGATATCCAGTGGAAGGTGGTTGGTGGTGAGATGTGGAACAGGAGACAGGAACCAAAGACAGAGCGGTAACTGCAAGCAGAGGACAAAAATGATGTAAGCAAAGCAGAGCAACAGGATCTTGAGAATAGACAAAAGGCTAGAGTGATAACTGACTGAGCAGAGATTACGATCTGGCAGAGTGGAGGTGGCAGGGATGAGTAAATGTAGAGGTCTTGATTTATGGGACGATTTGCAGCTGGTAAGGGACCTGCTCTGACTCCAACACACCTGTCTCCAACCACACAATCAGAGAGGGTGTATACAGGGGGAGAACTGAAGGTTAGGAAGACATCGGATGAACACCAGAGGGCGTAGTGGGCGCAGATGTGACACAATTCTTACATTCAGCAGCTACCCAGATCATTAACTTAAATTTAGAACTAAACATGATTACATTCAGAGGTCCAAGTCATTCTTGCTGTTCCACAATAATGTGTTTTTTCTGACTGAATAAATCCCAAAGGGCATTCCTACTGTACAATAAGCCAATCACATGGATGTGACTTTATGTCCCTTGATCTACACTTCTAAGAAGGCACCTGCCAAGAGATAAGTGAGGTTTATAGTATCTGTAAAGAATCATCAGTCAACGGTCGACTGGTAACAACATGTCATTACTCAGCTGTACTGTAGAAAACCCCATCACAGTTAACCTCTCTGGCCCCGGGACACTCTCACAAAACACTCTGTGACTTCTAACCCCATGTAGAAGGTGCTCTTCCCCCACTGGAGTCTAGCACACAGAGGGGTTGGAAACTATCTTTCCTTACATCAGGCACTAGCCAAACCCAGTGGTTTCTTGTTGCCAGGGGCCCTTTTACCACACGTGGAGTCAGCCAATCACAGGCAGGTCATCTAGGGTCTCTGAACCTCCTCCCAGTCTTCAGCAAGCAATGGCAGAGTGAGGAGTTCTCTCAGAAACCTCTGCCCTGCACACCAACAACTGGGCCACAACCAGCCCTGGACACGCACAACAGATGCAAGTTCTGGTGTTACTGACTTATGAAAGTGGACTCTGGACAGACACCTTTTGTCTAGTTGTACCATACGCTTGTTCAGGGATTCACATTTAAATTCTCAAAGACACTTGTCCATCTGGCAGATCAGACACAGTTTCTTACTTGCCCAAAGATGGTCTCTTGCCCAGAAAATTCATTTGGCTGTTTGCATTCTCAAATGACAAAAGTGTAATAGTTGTTCACTCCAACATAGTTCCCTTATTTATTTTTTATTTTTTTTTATTTCACCTTTATTTAACCAGGTAGGCTGGTTGAGAACAAGTTCTCATTTGCAACTGCGACCTGGCCAAGATAAAGCATAGCAGTGTGAACAGACAACACAGGGTTACACATGGAGTAAACAATTAACAAGTCAATAACACAGTAGAAAAAAAGGGAGTCTATATACATTGTGTGCAAAAGGCATGAGGAGGTAGGCGAATAATTACAATTTTGCAGATTAACACTGGCGTGATAAATGATCAGATGGTCATGTACAGGTAGACATATTGGTGTGCAAAAGTACATAAATAAAAACAGTATGGGGATGAGGTAGGTAAAAAAAAGGGGTTGGGCTATTTACCGATAGACTATGTACAGCTGCAGCGATTGGTTAGCTGCTCAGATAGCAGATGTTTGAAGTTGGTGAGGGAGATAAAAGTCTCCAACTTCAGCGATTTTTGCAATTCGTTCCAGTCACAGGCAGCAGAGAACTGGAACGGAAGGCGGCCAAATGAGGTGTTGGCTTTAGGGATGATCAGTGAGATACACCTGCTGGAGCGCGTGCTACGGGTGGGTGTTGCCATCGTGACCAGTGAACTGAGATAAGGCGGAGCTTTACCTAGCATGGACTTGTAGATGACCTGGAGCCAGTGGGTCTGGCGACGAATATGTAGCGAGGGCCAGCCGACTAGAGCATACAGGTCGCAGTGGTGGGTGGTATAAGGTGCTTTAGTGACAAAACAAATGGCACTGTGATAAACTGCATCCAGTTTGCTGAGTAGAGTGTTGGAAGCAATTTTGTAGATGACATCGCCGAAGTCGAGGATCGGTAGGATAGTCAGTTTTACTAGGGTAAGTTTGGCGGCGTGAGTGAAGGAGGCTTTGTTGCAGTATAGAAAGCTGACTCTAGATTTGATTTTCGATTGGAAATGTTTGATATGAGTCTGGAAGGAGAGTTTACAGTCTAGCCAGACACCTAGGTACTTATAGATGTCCACATATTCAAGGTCGGAACCATCCAGGGTAGTGATGCTAGTCAGGCGTGCGGGTGCAGGCAGCGAACGGTTGAAAAGCATGCATTTGGTTTTACTAGCGTTTAAGAGCAGTTGGAGGCCACGGAAGGAGTGTTGTATGGCATTGAAGCTCGTTTGGAGGTTAGATAGCACAGTGTCCAGGACGGGCCGGAAGTATATAGAATGGTGTCGTCTGCGTAGAGGTGGATCAGGGAATCGCCCGCAGCAAGAGCAACATCATTGATATATACAGAGAAAAGAGTCGGCCCGAGAATTGAACCCTGTGGCACCCCCATAGAGACTGCCAGAGGACCGGACAGCATGCCCTCCGATTTGACTCAAAGTAGTTGATGAACCAGGCAAGGCAGTCATCAGAAAAACCGAGGCTACTGAGTCTGCCGATAAGAATATGGTGATTGACAGAGTCGAAAGCCTTGGCAAGGTCGATGAAGACGGCTGCACAGTACTGTCTTTTATCGATGGCGGTTATGATATCGTTTAGTACCTTGAGCGTGGCTGAGGTGCACCCGTGACCGGCTCGGAAACCAGATTGCACAGCGGAGAAGGTACGGTGGGATTCGAGATGGTCAGTGACCTGCTTGTTGACTTGGCTTTCGAAGACCTTAGATAGGCAGGGCAGGATGGATATAGGTCTGTAACAGTTTGGGTCCAGGGTGTCTCCCCCTTTGAAGAGGGGGATGACTGCGGCAGCTTTCCAATCCTTGGGGATCTCAGACGATATGAAAGAGAGGTTGAACAGGCTGGTAATAGGGGTTGCGACAATGGCGGCGGATAGTTTCAGAAATAGAGGGTCCAGATTGTCAAGCCCAGCTGATTTGTACGGGTCCAGGTTTTGCAGCTCTTTCAGAACATCTGCTATCTGGATTTGGGTAAAGGAGAACCTGGAGAGGCTTGGGCGAGTAGTTGCGGGGGGGAGCTGTTGGCCGAGGTTGGAGTAGCCAGGCGGAAGGCATGGCCAGCCGTTGAGAAATGCTTGTTGAAGTTTTCGATAATCATGGATTTATCGGTGGTGACCGTGTTACCTAGACTCAGTGCAGTGGGCAGCTGGGAGGAGGTGCTCTTGTTCTCCATGGACTTCACAGTGTCCCAGAACTTTTTGGAGTTGGAGCTACAGGATGCAAATTTCTGCCTGAAGAAGCTGGCCTTAGCTTTCCTGACTGACTGCGTGTATTGGTTCCTGACTTCCCTGAACAGTTGCATATCGTGGGGACTATTCGATACTATTGCAGTCCGCCACAGGATGTTTTTGTGCTGGTCGAGGGCAGTCAGGTCTGGAGTGAACCAAGGGCTATATCTGTTCTTAGTTCTGCATTTTTTGAACGGAGCATGCTTATCTAAAATGGTGAGGAAGTTACTTTTAAAGAATGACCAGGCATCCTCAACTGACGGGATGAGGTCAATGTCCTTCCAGGATACCCGGGCCAGGTCGATTAGAAAGGCCTGCTCACAGAAGTGTTTTAGGGAGCGTTTGACAGTGATGAGGGGTGGTCATTTGACTGCGGCTCTGTAGCGGATACAGGCAATGAGGCAGTGATCACTGAGATCCTGGTTGAAGACAGCGGAGGTGTATTTGGAGGGCCAGTTGGTCAGGATGACGTCTATGAGGGTGCCCTTGTTTACAGATTTAGGGTTGTACCTGGTGGGTTCCTTGATGATTTGTGTGAGATTGAGGGCATCTAGCTTAGATTGTAGGACTGCCGGGGTGTTAAGCATTTCCCAGTTTAGGTCACCTAACAGAACAAACTCTGAAGCTAGATGGGGGGTGATCAATTCACAAATGGTGTCCAGGGCACAGCTGGGAGCTGAAGGGGGTCGGTAGCAGGCGGCAACAGTGAGAGACTTATTTCTGGAGAGAGTAATTTTCCAAATTAGTAGTTCGAACTGTTTGGGTATGGACCTGGAAAGTATGACATTACTTTGCAGCCTATCTCTGCAGTAGACTGCAACTCCTCCCCCTTTGGCAGTTCTATCTTGATGGAAAATGTTATAGTTGGGTATGGAAATCTCAGAATTTTTGGTGGCCTTCCTGAGCCAGGATTCAGACACGACAAGGACATCAGGGTTAGCAGAGTGTGCTAAAGCAGTGAGTAAAACAAACTTAGGGAGGAGGCTTCTGATGTTGACATGCATGAAACCAAGGCTTTTTCGATCACAGAAGTCAACAAATGAGGGTGCCTGGGGACATGCAGGGCCTGGGTTTACCTCCACATCACCCGCGGAACAGAGGAGGAGTAGTATGAGGGTGCGGCTAAAGGCTATCAAAACTGGTCGCCTAGAGCGTTGGGGACAGAGAATAAAAGGAGCAGACTTCTGGGCATGGTAGAATATATTCAGGGCATAATGTGCAGACAGGGGTATGGTGGGGTGCGGGTACAGCGGATGTAAGCCCAGGCACCAGGCTCTGATCAGGCCCTACACCCAAACAAGGGCACTGCGTTCATCCACCTCTGGCCTGCTCGCCTCCCTACCACTGAGGAAGTACAGTTCCCGCTCAGCCCAGTCAAAACTGTTCGCTGCTCTGGCCCCCAATGGTGGAACAAACTCCCTCACGACGCCAGGACAGCGGAGTCAATCACCACCTTCCGGAGACACCTGAAACCCCACCTCTTTAAGGAATACCTAGGATAGGATGAAGTAATCCCTCTCACCCCCCCCCCCTTTAAAAGATTTAGATGCACTACTGTTCCACTGGATGTCATAAGGTGAATGCACCAATTTGTAAGTCGCTCTGGATAAGAGCGTCTGCTAAATGACTTAAATGTTAAATGTTAAATGTGTGATGATGAGAGAGGTTGTATCTCTGGACATGCTGGTTGTAATGGGTGAGGTCACCGCATGTGTGGGAGGTGGGACAAAGGAGGTATCAGTGGTATGAAGAGTGGAACTAGGGGCTCCATTGTAAACTAAAACAATGATAACTAACCTGAACAACAGTATACAAGGCATATTGACATTTGAGAGAGACATACAGCGAGGCAGACAGTAATCACAGGTGTTGAATTGGGAGAGCTAGCTAAAACAGTAGCTAAAACAGTAGGTGAGACAACAACAGCTAACCAGCTAGCACAACAACAGCAGGTAAAAAGGCGTTGACTAGGCAGGGAGGGTCGGATTAACTACACACAGAGCCTGAGTGCGGCTGGGGCCGACAGATAAAAACATAAACAAGCAGAATGGAGTACCGTGATTAATGGACAGTCCAGCATGCATCAGCTATGTAGCCAAGTGATCAGTGTCCAGGGGGCAGCGGTGGATGGGGCAGGGAAGCTAGACTGGCGAGTATTATCCAGGTTAAAAAAACTGGCTGGCTGTGCAGAAGGTAAAAGCCGCTAGCAGTGGCTAACAGTGACTAAATAGCTTGTAGCTAGTTAGCTGGTTAGCTTCTGGAGGTTCTTGAATGTGTTCTAAAAATTATCACATTGGGTGAGGCAGGTTACTGGAAGGTATAATCGAATTAAAAATCGAAAAGAGATTGAAAGTAAATATGGGTCCAGTGAGTGGTTGGGACGCGGTGATTCAGACGGTTAGCAGGCCTGTGCTAACAAGCTAACAGTTAGTAGGCCGGGGCTAAACAAGGTAGCAGTTAGCGGACCGGGGCTAAACAAGCTAGCAGTTAGCAAGCCGAATTAGCAAGCAAGGAGATAGCAAGGGCTAGAAAGTTAGCTTTTGGGGGACGTCGCGATGGGGTGAGTCTGTTGATGCCTCTTCATGCGGGGACATCGATAGACCGGTCGTGGGTCCGGATATTGTAGCCCAGGAGTATGCTTCGGTGGTAGCACAGGAGCTCTGGCCGGGCTAGCTTCAAGCTAAGTGGATGGAAACGCTAGCCAGGAGTAATCATCCCGGGTTGCGGTTAGCTAGTTAGCTAGTTGTGAAGATCCAGCTGAAAATGTTCCGTTTGCGTTGGGAATCTGGGGATAAAAAATAATAGGTCCATTATGCTCTGGTTAGAGTCGCGTTGTTCGCACTTGCGAGAGCTTTCCGAGCTAAAGGTTAGCTGATGACCGGTTAGCTGAAGACCGCTAGCAATGGTTTGCTGACTGATAGCTGGTAGTTAGCTGGCTAGCTTCAGTAAATAAAAATACTTTAGAAAAAAAAGCAGATCCGCGCTACAAATCAAAATCAAATCAAATCCAATTTGATTTGTCACATACACATGGTTAGCAGATGTTAGTGCGAGTGTAGCGAAATGCTTGTGCTTCTAGTTCCGACAATGCAGTAATAACCAACAAGTAATCTAGCTAACAATTCCAAAACTACTACCTTATAGACACAAGTGTAAGGGGATAAAGAACATGTACATAAAGATATATGAATGAGTGATGGTACAGAGCGGCATAGGCAAGATACAGTAGATGGTATTGAGTGCAGTATATACATATGAGATGAGTATGTAAACAAAGTGGCATCGTTAGTGGCTAGTGATACATGTATTACATAAGGATGCAGTAGATGATATAGAGTACAGTATATACGTATACATATGAGATGAATAATGTAGGGAACATTATATTAGGTAGCATTGTTTAAAGTGGCTAGTGATATATTTTACATAATTTCCCATCAATTCCCATTATTAAAGTGGCTGGAGTTGAGTCAGTGTGTTGGCAGCAGACACTCAATGTTAGTGGTGGCTGTTTAACAGTCTGATGGCCTAGATATAGAAGCTGTTTTTCAGTCTCTCGGTCCCAGCTTTGATGCACCTGTACTGACCTCGCCTTCTGGATGATAGCGGGGTGAACAGGCAGTGGCTCGGGTGGTTGCTGTCCTTGATGATCTTTATGGCCTTCCTGTGACATTGGGTGGTGTAGGTGTCCTGGAGGGCAGGTAGTTTGCCCCCGGTGATGCGTTGTGCAGACCTCACTACCCTCTGGAGAGCCTTACGGTTGTGGGCGGAGCAGTTGCCGTACCAGGCGGTGATACAGCCCGACAGGATGCTCTCGATTGTGCATCTGTAGGAGTTTGTGAGTGCTTTTGGTGACAAGCCGAATTTCATCAGCCTCCTGAGGTTGAAGAGGCGCTGCTGCACCTTCTTCACGATGCTGTCTGTGTGGGTGGACCAATTCAGTTTGTCTGTGATGTGTACGCCGAGGAACTTAAAACTTACTACCCTCTCCACTACGGTTCCATCGATGTGGATAGGGGGGTGTTCCCTCTGCTGTTTCCTGAAGTCCACAATCATCTCCTTAGTTTTGTTGACGTTGAGTGTGAGGTTATTTTCCTGACACCACACTCCGAGGGCCCTCACCTCCTCCCTGTAGGCCGTCTCGTCGTTGTTGGTAATCAAGCCTACCACTGTTGTGTCGTCCGCAAACTTGATGATTGAGTTGGAGGCGTGCGTGGCCACGCAGTCGTGGGTGAACAGGGAGTACAGGAGAGGGCTCAGAACGCACCCTTGTGGGGCCCCAGTGTTGAGGATCAGCGGGGTGGAGATGTTGTTGCCTACCCTCACCACCTGGGGGCGGCCCGTCAGGAAGTCCAGTACCCAGTTGCACAGGGCGGGGTCGAGACCCAGGGTCTCGAGCTTGATGACTAGCTTGGAGGGCACTGTGGTGTTAAATGCCGAGCTGTAGTCGATGAACAGCATTCTCACATAGGTATTCCTCTTGTCCAGATGGGTTAGGGCAGTGTGCAGTGTGGTTGAGATTGCATCGTCTGTGGACCTATTTGGGCGGTAAGCAAATTGGAGTGGGTCTAGGGTGTCAGGTAGGGTGGAGGTGATATGGTCCTTGACTAGTCTCTCAAAGCACTTCATGATGACGGAAGTGAGTGCTACGGGGCGGTAGTCGTTTAGCTCAGTTACCTTAGCTTTCTTGGGAACAGGAACAATGGTGGCCCTCTTGAAGCATGTGGGAACAACAGACTTGGATAGGGATTGATTGAATATGTCCGTAAACACACCAGCCAGCTGGTCTGCGCATGCTCTGAGGGCGCGGCTGGGGATGCCGTCTGGGCCTGCAGCCTTGCGAGGGTTGACACGTTTAAATGTTTTCCTCACGTCGGCTGCAGTGAAGGAGAGTCCGCATGTTTTAGTTGCGGGCAGTGTCAGTGGCACTATATTGTCCTCAAAGCGGGCAAAAAAGTGATTTAGTCTGCCTGGGAGCAAGTCATCCTGGTCCGTGACAGTGCTGGTTTTCTTTTTGTAATCTGTGATTGACTGTAGACCCTGCCACATACCTCTTGTGTCTGAGCCGTTGAATTGAGATTCTACTTTGTCTCTATACTGACGCTTAGCTTGTTTGATTGCCTTGCGGAGGGAATAGTTACACTGTTTGTATTCGGTCATGTTTCCAGTCACCTTGCCCTGATTAAAACCACTTAAGCCTACCCCTTACTTTTTCGAACATTCTGTTAAAAATGGCGCAACATTTCAGCGTCCTGCTACTCATGCCAGGAATATAGTATATGCATATGATTAGTATGTGTGGATAGAAAACACTCTGACGTTTCTAAAACTGGTTGAATCACGGCTGTGACTATAACAGAACGTGTGTTTCATCGAAAAGTGCAAGAAAAACTGATCACCGAAAACTGGAAAAAATATCAATGCGCCACTTGCATGTATTGTCTATGGGAAAGCAAATTACATGGGGCTGAGATTGCAAGTCCTACAGCTTCCACACGATGTCGCCAGTCTTGTCAATTGCCTGGGCTTTGTTTCTTGGTCAAACGAGTAAGAGAGAGCCCATTCCTTCCGGTCTCCGACAGGATGTTTTGGAAGAGAGATTTCCGACCATGATTTGAAGACGTGGAGCTATTGAATACACATCGCCCCGTGATCAATTTGATAGATTATTAACGTTTACTAATACCTAAAGTTGGATTAAAACAGTATTTTGAAGTGTTTTGTGAAAGTTTATCGTCGACTTTTTTAATTGAAAAAAATGACGTTGCGTTTTTAAACGGTGTTTTTTCCTGGATCACACACTTTTCATAGATCGATATTTAGGGTATATATGGACCGATTTAATCGAAAAAAAGACCCAATAGTGATGTTTATGGGACATCTAGGAGTGCCAACAAAGATGCTCGTCAAAGGTAATGAATGTTTTATATTTTATTTCTGCGTTTTGTGTTGCGCCGGCTATGCTAATTATTTGGTTTACGTCCCCTTCAGGTATTTCGGGGTGTTGCATGCTATCAGATAATAGCTTTTCATGCTTTCGCCGAAAAGCATTTTAAAAATCTGACTTGTTGGCTGGATTCACAACGAGTGTAGCTTTAATTCAGTACCCTGCATGTGTGTTTTAATGAACGTTTGAGTTTTAACCTCTTGCTCCTACCTGGCACGCAGGCGTCCCATCTAGAGCTCTGGAAATGCAAATGCACTACGCTAAATGCTAATAGTATTAGTTAACCTCTTAGAACTCTCGCTCTATACTGCCCCTGTTGGAGAAAGTGCGTACCCATAGTAAACTGAAAATATTTTTTCCCAAAATTGCTAATATATGCATATAAAAATTATTATTGAATAGAAAACACTCTAAAGTTTCTAAAACCGTTTAAATTATGTCTGTATGTAAAGCAGAACTCTCAGGAGAGCCATTCTCCCAAACACTCTGTGAAGAATAGAAAAGTTGGGTCTACTTTGACGTCATCGCCAACACCCTTCCCAGGCAGCTACGGATCCAGGAATAGTCTCTATCTGTCCAGCGCGATGTCTGCTTTCAAATGGCGCGTTCACTGTGAGAATCGCACGAGCCCTGCACCTTTGGCGCGCGAAATTGCGCCTGTCCCTCTCAAAACCGGGCACTCTATTGCGCGCGGCCGATTTGGAGTACGTCTTTTTCCAACATGCAGCATTTGAAGCCGGTTTGTCTGTTAGCGCTGTCCTTTGTTCTACATGCTAACAACAGCATAAAGCTCGATTTTGCACATCGTTTGACCAGTTTAATCGACATATAATATGTAAATTGGAAGTTTTGGTGCGCAAGAGTGCTGGACCAGAAGTCATTTTTGATGCATTTCAGCTGAAGCAGTTAGCATATGCTAATACAGGGACACGCAACGTGAAACCAAACGATTTCTTGGGTAAGTATGACTCCTTCTACGTCTTCTGATGGAAGAACATCAAAGGTAAGGGAATATTTATGTGGTTATTTTGGGTTTCTGTTGACTCCAAACGTACTGCTAATATCTGAGCGCCGACTCCTAGTATAGCCAAGTGAACGATGTCTGTAACGTTAAAAATAAATGTAATACAGCGGTTGCATTAAGAAGAAGTGTATCTTTGTAAATATATGTAGAACATGTATATTTAGTCATGTTTATTGCTTGTTATCTGACGTTATCTGTCGGAGCTATCATCATGTCTCCTGACATTTGAGTAGCATTTTTTTTTAAATGTCGTCAACCGAGATTTATGGATATTATATAACATATTATTGAAAAAAAATTAAATGTACTGTGTAACATGTAATATTACTGTCATCTGATGAAGATTTTCAAAAGGTTAGTGAATTATTTATTTTTTAATCCTACTTTTAAATTTTATTTTTCTGGGACAAAATGGCCGCCGCTTGCCTTTTGTTTCGGTGGTGATCTAATATAAATATGTGCTATGTTTTTGCCGTAAAACATTTTAGAAATCTGACTTGCTGGGTAGATAAACAACTTGTTTATCTTTCATTTGAGCTATTTTACTTGTTAATGTGTGGAGGTTAAATATTTTTAGGAATATTTTTTCGCATTGTGCGTTATGCTAATGAGCTTGAGCCGTAGTCACGATACCGGATCCGGGATGGGTTGGACTATGAGCTTAAAACTCAAACGTTCATTAAAATACACATGCAGGGTATTGAATTAAAGCTACACTCGTTGTGAATCCATGCAACAAGTCAGATTTTTAAAATGCTTTTCGGCGAAAGCATGAGAAGCTATTATCTGATAGCATGTAACACCCCAAAAGACCCGCAGGGGACGTAAACAAAATAATTAGCATATTCGGCGCTACACAAAGCGCACAATAAAATATAAAACATTCATTACCTTTGACCATCTTCTTTGTTGGCACTCCTAGATGTCCCATAATCACTATTGGGTCTTTTTTTCGATTAAATCGGTCCATATATAGCCTAGATATCGTTCTATGTAGACTGTGTGATAAACGAAAAAAAATAGAGTTTCATAACGTAACGTCATTTTTTTAAATTCAAAAGTCGACGATAAACTTTCACAAAACACTTCGAAATACTTTTGTAATGCAACTTTAGGTATTAGTACACGTTAATAAGCGATAAAATTCATCAGGAGGCGATATAAATTCTATACATGTCCGTTTCGAAAAAATGTCTTGGAGAGAGCTCGACCAAAACATCCGGTCGGAGACCGGAGGGAATCGGTTCCCTTCTGTCGGTTTGACCAAGAATCAAAGCCGAATCAAATGACAAGACTCTAGACATCGTGTGGAAGCTGTAGGCACTGCAACCTCGGATATTACCAAGGATATTTATTTCCATTTTCAGTGATCAGGTTTTCCTGCGCTTTTCGATGAAACGCACGTTCTGTTATAGTCACAGCCGTGATTTAACCAGTTTTATAAACGTCTGAGTGTTTTCTATCCACACATACTAATCATATGCATATACTATATTCATGGCATGAGTAGCAGGGCGTTGAAATGTTGCGCGATTTTTAACAGAATGTTCGAAAAAGTAGGGGAGGAGTAACAGGTTAATGAGTGCTATTAGCATTTAGCGTAGCGCATTTGCATTTCCAGATGGCTAGATGGGACGCCTGCGTGTCGGGTGGGCTTAACAGGTTAAAAGCAGTGGTTCACGCTTTCAGTTCACGCGAATGCTGCCATCAATCCACGGTTTCTGGTTTGGGAATGTTTTAATCGTTGCTATGGGAACGTCATCTTCAACGCACGTTCTAATGAACTCGCACACCGAATCAGTGTATTCGTCAATGTTGTCGTCTGACGCAATACGGAACATATCCCAGTCCACGTGATGGAAGCAGTCTTGGAGTGTGGAATCAGATTGGTCGGACCAGCGTTGAACAGACCTCAGCGCGGGAGCCTCTTGTTTTAGTTTCTGTCTGTAGGCAGGGATCAACAAAATGGAGTCGTGGTAAGCTTTTCCGAAAGGAGGGTAGGGCAGGGCCTTATATGCGTTGCGGAAGTTGGAATAGCAATGATCCAAGGTTTTTCCTGCCCTGGTTGCGCAATCGATATGCTGATAAAATTTAGGGAGTCTTGTTTTCAGATTAGCCTTGTTAAAATCCCCAGCTACAATGGATGCAGCCTCCGGATATATGGATTCCAGTTTGCAAAGAGTCAAATAAAGTTCGTTCAGAGCCATCGATGTGTCTGCTTGGGGGGGAATATATACGGCTGTGATTATAATCGAAGAGAATTCCCTTGGTAGATAATGCGGTCTACATTTGATTGTGAGGAATTCTAAATCAGAAGGACTTGAGTTCCTTTATGTTGTTTTGGCCACACCACGTCCCGTTAACCATAAAGCATACGCCCCCGCCCCTCTTCTTACCAGAAAGATGTTTGTTTCTGTCGGCGCGATGCGTGGAGAAACCAGCTGGCTGCACCGTCTCTGATAGTGTCTCTCCAGTGAGCCATGTTTCCATGAAGCAAAGAACGTTACAGTCTCTGATGTCCCTCTGGAATGCTACCCTTGCTCGGATTTCATCAACCTTGTTGTCAAGAGACTGGACATTGGCGAGGAGAATGCTAGGGAGTGGTGCACGATGTGCCCGTCTCCGGAGTCTGACCAGAAGACCGCTTCGTTTTCCCCTTTTTCGAAGTCGTTTTTTGGGGTCGCCGGCTGGGATCCATTCCGTTGTCCTGGGTGATAGGCAGAACACAGGGTCCGCTTCGCGAAAGTCATATTCTTGGTCGTACTGATGGTGAGTTGACGCTGCTCTTATGTTCAGTAGTTCTTCTCGACTGTATGCAATGAAACCTAAGAAGACCTGGGGTACCAATGTAAGAAATAACACGTAAAAAAAACAAAAAACTGCATAGTTTCCTAGGAATGCGAAGCGAGGCGGCCATCTCTGTCGGCGCCGGTGCCGGTGAGGCGGGTTGCAGGAGAGTATTTAGAAGTTGAGGTTTAGCAAAATGTTTTAAAAGATATGCGAAGAAAAATATGTAAAAAAAAAAAAAAAACGATATATATACAAGGGACACGACACGACGTCTGACTGCTACGCCATCTTGGATCCTTATCCCGGTGGAACCAGATTGATTGGTGTTCACGCAGCTATCAGGTTGGTTTTACCAGGCTATAAATCCCTAGGGGGGAAAAAAATGTTTTACTGGAATTGGTTGGAGTTGAACGTTTTTTGATAAAAGTTAGGTCTTAAAAGTAAAATGCTGATAGCTAATAGGATACGACACCGGTATCTAAGTCACAGATTTGGACTATAAAAAGGATTTTCCTTAGCATATGAAGGATTATCTCACTCTTGTAAATTTGAAGTAAGTTAAATTCACAGAAGGCTGCTGAAGGGAGAACAGCTCATAATAATGGCCATACTGGAGCAAATGGAATGGCATCAAACACTTGCAAACCACATGTTTGATGTATTTGATACCATTCCACTGATTCCACTCCAGTCATTACCACGAGCCTGTCCTCCCAAATTAAGGTCCCACCAACCTCCTGTGGTAAATTGTATAATGTTGATTTGCTTGCGTCGTTTTGAAACTCCCAAGCGGATTTATAGTGAAACTAAATTATTTTGGGGCACGACATTTAGATATGAAAAAAAAAGTTGTATAACTAGGGAACGGACAGTGCAGAATGGTTATATTCCTTCTAACTGTTCTTCTTAAAAATCCTGTTTCTACACGTGCTGAATCATGCTTGCTGACTGTGGGACAGTAGAGTTAAACATTAATTTACCTTGCATAAAGGCTTCTCTGACAAAGCACCTTCTTTCTGAAGCTCCTCAAACAGATAATTGCTTTGCTTCTTGAACATGGTTGATTTTGGCGAGATCCTGAGGTCCATTGGAGACTTTGGATTATTCCAGAAGCTCATACTATTGGGACTATGCTTCCCGAATCTTGTCCTGCCTTTCCACCTGGCCAGTTTGATTTTCATCCAGTCAGACCCTGAGCGCCACTGTAACACTGACTGGATACTTAGAGCTGGTTCCAATCTGAGCAGTGAGGAACAGCTGAATCTGACCGTGCCCCGGCAGGAGGATGGAACCTTCAGTAGGTGCCTGATGTTTACCCCTGTAGACTGGGACATTGACATCATCAGGGAGCATGGACTCAATCAGACCACTGACTGCCAGAATGGATGGGAGTACAACAATATAGTGTATGAAGCCACCATAGTCACTGATGTAAGTAGGAATAGATGAGTGTGTTTTACTAAACATATATTGTCATGTCATTAATGAGCTTGTATGTTATCTGATTTTATTTTGTTGCAGTTTGATCTTGTCTGTGGCAAAGCTAACGTTGTCGGACTTGCACAAACTGTGTTCATGGCTGGCATTCTTCTTGGTTCACTCTTGTTTGGACCTTTTGCTGAATCGTAAGCACACTTGAAGTTGTGAATAACATGTCCTATACTTCTTGGTTTCTTTCTTTCTCTTTGTAAAAAAAACCCACCACAAAACATAAACAAGTAAATCAAGAGGAACATTCATCAAACCTTCAAAAGGAGGTTTCTAACCATTTTAACCAACACAGTTTTCTCACCTTTTCTCTTCCAGATTTGGTCGCCAACGAGCAACTCAGATACCCATGGTTATTATGCTCATTTTTACTGTAACGACAGGCTTGTCTCCAAACTTTTATTTGTATATGGCATCCCAGTTTTTAGTAGGGATCGCATATGGTGGATTTCGAATCAACTGCATTGTATTAGGTAAAGTGATGTCCATTTCAAATAGACTATGCTCTATAATAAAATATAAAACAGAACATGAGATAACAGAACTCAGTCAATGATTTGTCAGTCAGCCGGTTATATTAAGTTGTTTACCATTACTACATGTTCCTTCCACACAGCAACTGAATGGGTCGGAGTGACAAAACGTTCTTATGGGTCTTGTTTGAGTCAGACGTTCGGTGGAGTTGGCCAGTGCATCCTTGCTGGCATGATCTTCTTCATCCGAGACTGGAGACTTGCTCAGTTTGTCATGGCTGTACCAATAGCAGTGGTCACAGTGTACATATGGTGTGTCCACGTGTCGTCTTGGACCAATATTAAAACTATTAAAACTGATGAAGACCTTAGGGGCATTACAAAGCCAATCGGAAGCACCACAAATTGACACAATTCTTACGAGCATTACAGCACCCAAACTGAATATGAATGATTATCAGTATTAATTATAATTGTAAAATTGTCTGCCTGTTCTGTGTTTCCAGGTTTATTCCTGAATCAGCCAGGTGGTTATTGGATCAGGGGAAAACAGAGGAAGCTAAGAAGTTGATACTCAGGGTAGCAGCCATCAACAAACGCACAGTTCCAGATACAATTCTAGAGAAGGTAAAGTGCATGATTTAGGAATTTGTTTAAAGGCCAGGGAGCTGGCCAGCCATTGTTTGCCAGTGCTGTGAAAAGATAGTGTAAAATCCTGAATTTGAAGAATTTATATGCATGTGTTAGTTAGCTAGCTAGCCAGACAGTTTTAGAGGAAATAAAACATACATTTTTCAATTTAGCTGCCAATATGCCAACATTCCATTCAGACAATGCAGGTTTAGAAGAAGTGACCACTAAATGCTAACTCCCGTTCGCATGAGCTGGTTAGCATAGCTAGCATTCAGAAATCAGTGGTGGTAGTCCAAGTTGTTTTAAACTGTAATGCAGTTGTTTAGGAATGATGACATGAACGTGTTGGGGTTGACATGCGTACAAGAATTATACTCAGATATTTATCTCAACATAGTGTGAAATGTACATATAAACAATAGCCTAAATGTAGGCACATTTTGCTGGTGGTCAATGAGTAACTCGGGATGACAATTCCATTGTTTTGCTCGAGTTTGATTGACCTCTTAACCTTATCTATGACTGCTGTTTTCAACCCATTCTGGAACTTTGAAGGTTTATGACATAGGCCCTCTAGTAATTTAATAGGATCTCTATGGTAAAATGTGACACTTGAATCTTTGGAAGCAGAGATTCAAGTGTCTATAATTATTCATTTCTGTAAAAGATAACTCTATTCCAGATAGCTGAGAAGAAAGTTGTTCAGAAGGGAGGCATACTCATTCTCATCAGATCTCCTGTACTTAGGAAATACTTCTTAACTATTACTCTTGCATGGTAAGTTCTTTAATAACTGTCAATAACTTAATATCTCATATTGGTCAACTTTCAGCCCATAATAAATCTCATCATGACAAACAAATGTGATGTCTGTTTTTGTGTGTCTCTCTGAAATCCCAGGTTCTCGTTAAACCTCTCCTACTACTCTCTGTCCTTTAACGTTGGAAACTTTGGCCTGGACATCTTCTTGACACAGCTCATGTTCGGACTCACAGAGATACCAGGTCATATACTCTGCATCTTTATACTGGAATATTTGGGGAGGAAGATATCCTTAATGTCTACCCTTCTGACTGGCGGATTCACATGCTTCCTAATCCTGGCTGTTCCACAAGGTAAAGTTTCAACTGGAATAGATTTATATGTTTTTGTAATTTAGTAGATTCTCTTATCCCGAGCGAGTTGCAATTCCCTCATCATAGTATTTATCAGAAAAGTCAGTGCTTGAGGGAAAAGAGAAGTATTTTTCTTTGTATTTTTAACTTCTTGGTGACAGGGGGGCAGTATTGAATAGCTTGGAAGAATAAGGTGCCCAGAGTAAACTACCTGCTACTCTGTTCCAGATGTTAATATATGCATATTATTAGTAGTATTGGATAGAAAACACTCTGAAGTTTATCAAACTGTTTGAATGATGTCTGTGAGTATAACATAACTCATATGGCAGGCGAAAACCTTTTGATAAATCCAACCAGGAATTGGGAAATCTGAGGTTTGTAGTTTTTCAATTCTTTGCTATTCCAATTTACAGTGTAAATGGGGTCATATTGCACTTCCTACGGCTGCCACTAGATGTCAAAAGTCTTTAGAACTTTGTTTGAGGCTTCTACTGTGAGGTTGGGGTGAATGAGAGGGGATTGAGCCAGGTGTCTGGCAGAGTGCCACAGGCAGGTGAAGCGCGGTCACGAGAGAGTTAGCTCTCGTTCCATTGCTTTTCTACAGACATAGGAATTCTCCAGATGGAACATTATTGAAAATGTATGATAACAACATCCTAAAGATTGATTCTATACTTAGTTTGAACTTTTTGAACTTTTCGTCCGACGTTTGGCTGGACCTGAACGCGCGTTTAGATTTGTTTACCAAATGTTTACCAATTGGACATAAGTTATGAACTTTATCGAACAAATCAAAGATTTATTGTGGAACTGGGATTCCTGGGAGTGCATTCTGATGAAGATCATCAAAGGGAAGTTAATGTTTATAGTGTTCTTTCTAACTAATGATGACTCCAAGATGGCGGAGTTGACTTTGGCTGTTTTTGGGTACTGAGCGCCGTTCTCAGATTATGCTTTTTCCGTAAAGTTTTTTTGAAATCTGACACAGCGGTTGCATAGAGGATAAGTCTATATTTAATTATGTGAATAACACTTAAATATTTTATCAATGTTTATTACGAGTATTTCTGGGAAAATCACCGGATGTTTTGGAATCCAAACATTACTGCAAATCAAATCAAATCAAAACAAATTTTATTTGTCACATACACATCGTTAGCAGATGTTAATGCGAGTGTAGCGAAATGTTTTGTGCTTCTAGTTCCGACAATGCAGTAATAACCAACAAGTAATCTAACTAACAATTCCAAAACTACTGTCTTATACACAGTGTAAGGGGATAAAGAATATGTACATAAAGATATATGAATGAGTGATGGTACAGAGCAGCATAGGCAAGATACAGCAGATGGTATCGAGTACAGTATATACATATGATGAGTATGTAAACAAAGTGGCATAGTTAAAGTGGCTAGTGATACACGTATTACACAAGGATGCAGTAGATGATATAGAGTACAGTATATATGTATGCACATGAGATGAATAATGTAGGGTATGTAACATTATATAAGGTAGCATTGTTTAAAGTGGCTAGTGATATATTTTACATCATTTCCCATCAATTCCCATTATTAAAGTGGCTGGAGTTGAGTCAGTGTCAGTGTGTTGGCAGCAGCCACTCAATGTTAGTGGTGGCTGTTTAACAGTCTGATGGCCTTGAGATAGAAGCTGTTTTTCAGTCTCTCGGTCCCAGCTTTGATGCACCTGTACTGACCTCGCCTTCTGGATGATAGCGGGGTGAACAGGCAGTGGCTCGGGTGGTTGTTGTCCTTGATGATCTTTATGGCCTTCCTGTAACATCGGGTGGTGTAGGTGTCCTGGAGGGCAGGTAGTTTGCCCCCGGTGATGCGTTGTGCAGACCTCACTACCCTCTGGAGAGCCTTACGGTTGTGGGCGGAGCAATTGCCGTACCAGGCGGGGATACAGCCCGCCAGGATGCTCTCGATTGTGCATCTGTAGAAGTTTGTGAGTGCTTTTGGTGACAAGCCGAATTTCTTCAGCCTCCTGAGGTTGAAGTGGCGCTGCTGCGCCTTCTTCACAATGCTGTCTGTGTGAGTGGACCAAATCAGTTTGTCTGTGATGTGTACGCCGAGGAACTTAAAACTTGCTACCCTCTCCACTACTGTTCCCTCGATGTGGATAGGGGGGTGTTCCCTCTGCTGTTTCCTGAAGTCCACAATCATCTCCTTAGTTTTGTTGACCTTGAGTGTGAGGTTATTTTCCTGACACCACACTCCGAGGGCCCTCACCTCCTCCCTGTAGGCCGTCTCGTCGTTGTTGGTAATCAAGCCTACCACTGTTGTGTCGTCCGCAAACTTGATGATTGAGTTGGAGGCGTGCATGGCCATGCAGTCGTGGGTGAACAGGGAGTACAGGAGAGGGCTCAGAACGCACCCTTGTGGGGCCCCAGTGTTGAGGATCAGCGGGGTGGAGATGTTGTTGCCTACCCTCACCACCTGGGGGCGGCCCGTCAGGAAGTCCAGTACCCAGTTGCACAGGGTCGAGACCCAGGGTCTCGAGCTTGATGACGGGCACTATGGTGTTAAATGCCGAGCTGTAGTCGATGAACAGCATTCTCACATAGGTATTCCTCTTGTCCAGATGGGTTAGGGCAGTGTGCAGTGTGGTTGAGATTGCATCGTCTGTGGACCTATTTGGGCGGTAAGCAAATTGGAGTGGGTCTAGGGTGTCAGGTAGGGTGGAGGTGATATGGTCCTTGACTAGTCTCTCATAGCACTTCATGATGACGGAAGTGAGTGCTATGGGGCGGTAGTCGTTTAGCTCAGTTACCTTAGCTTTCTTGGGAACAGGAACAATGGTGGCCCTCTTGAAGCATGTGGGAACAGCAGACTGGTATAGGGATTGGTTGAATATGTCCGTAAACACACCGGCCAGATTTTTTGCACATTATCGAACAAAACATACATGTATTGTGTAACATGATGTCCTATGAGTATCATCTGATAAAGATCATCAAAGGTTAGTGATTAATTTCATCTATATTTCTGCTTTTTGTGACTGGTATCTTTGGCTGGAAAAACAGCTGTGTGTTTTTTTACTTGGCTATGAGCTAACATAATCATATGTTATGCTTTCGCTGTAAATCATTTTGGAAATCGGACACCATGGGTAAATTTACTTCTTGGATATAGGGGGTGCTATTTTAATTTTTGGATGAAAAACGTTCCCGTTTTAAACAAGATATTTTGTCACAAAAAGATGCTCGACTATGCATATAATTGACAGCTTTGGAAAGAAAACACTCTGACGTTTCCAAAACTGCAAAGATATTGTCTGTGAGTGCCACAGAACTGATGTTACAGGCGAAACCCAGATAAAAATCCAATCAGGAAGTGCCGCATTTTTTTGAAACCGCCTCATGCCAATGACTCCTTATATGGCTGTGAATGGGCCACGAATGAGCTTAGGCTTTCTGTCGCTTCCCCAACGTGTCGACAGCATTGTGACGTATTTGTAGGCATATCATTGGAAGATTGACCATAAGAGATTTCATCTACCAGGGGTGTCCTCCGTTGCAATTATTGCGTAATCTCCAGCTGCATTATTTTTCCGTTTGCTTCTGATGAGAAACCAACTGTCACGACTGATATATTATCGAATAGATATGTGAAAAACACCTTGAGGATTGATTCTAAATAACGTTTGCCATGTTTCTGTCGATATTATGGAGCTAATTTGGAGAAAAGTTCGGCGTTGTAGTGACTGAATTTTCCGGTCTTTTTTCTTAGCCAAACGTGATGAACAAAATGGAGCTATTTCGCCAACACAAATAATATTTTGGGAAAAAAATGAACATTTGCTATTTAACTGAGAGTCTCGTCATTGAAATCATCCGAAGTTCTTCAAAGGTAAATGATTTTATTTGAATGCTTTTCTTGTTTTTGTGAAAATGTTGCCTGCTGAATGCTAGGCTTAATGCTATGCTAGGCTATCAATACTCTTACACAAATGCTTGTGTAGCTTTGGTTGAAAAGCATATTTTGAAAATCTGAGATGACAGTGTTGTTAACAAAAGGCTAAGCTTGTGTTTGAATATATTTATTTCATTTCATTTGCGATTTTCATGAATAGGAAACGTTGCGTTATGGTAATGCACTTGAGGCTATGATTACGCTCCCGGATATGGGATTGATCGTCGCCCGAGGTTAACGAGATGTTTATCTTTCATTTGCTGTATTGGACTTGTTAATGTGTGAAAGTTACATATTTAAAAAAAAAAAAATTGAATTTCGCGCGCTGCCTTTTCAGCGGAATGTTGTCGTTGGGTTCCGCTAGCGGAACACCTTACCCATCAGGTTAACTCATTAGGAAATTGGGGCACCACGGGAAAAGTTTAACGAGTTATCTCTCGACTTAAACTCTTAAGATATACAGATATCTCTGACATCAATAACAGTCACTTATTAATCATTATTACCTCATCAGTCTCATTCTGAACAGTCAATTATTAATTATTATTACCTCGTCAGTCTCATTCTGAACAGTCAATTATTAATCATTATTACCTCATCAGTCTCATTCTGAACGTCGCAAGAACCCTAGCCCTTATTGATGAAACATCAATACACAAATTGGCTTAATTATTTATTTAACTAAATAATAACACAGAATACAAACACATGAGATAAAAGTCCCTAGTGGACTGACACGATATGACGGCTTGTTACACAATGGAAAGGGGGTGGGGAAAGAAAGAGAGGGAGGGAGGGAGAGACAAGGAGAGTCAACTTATCATACAGACATTTGGAACCTACGCTCACAGTAACCATAATACTTAGCACCCTAACCACCGCTCATTCGGATTAGAAATGTAATATATATTTACACGTAGCTGTCTTTCTCTGTCATCTCTATTGAAACCAAACTATCCATCTATGGGTAGTGGCTCGATGTAAGGCTCTGGTTGTACACCAGAGATCACAATGTCCTTCTTAGTTGAAGAGTTTCTCTGGTCTTGGAGTGTTTGTTCGGTAAATTCTTCAGAAGTAACAACGGTTGTGTCAAGAGAGATTCTTCCTTCCCACCTCGTGTCTTTAGGACACTTTTCACATGCACAGCTGCAGACTGTGAATGTTTCTGGTCTCCTAGATGAGGTTATCTTCTTCTGTAGAGATTGAGAGTGAGTTTCACCATTTAAAACGTCTGGACTACCGTCCCATGTTTCTGGTCTGTAGAGTTTAAATCATTTTGTAACATTCAGCTCACGCTGTACGTCAGGCTGGTCTGTAGAGTTCAAAACCATTTTCAGCCATGTAGCTACCACTCCATGCTGTATGGTCTCAGTACAACGTTTCTAACCATTTCAAGGTGTGGACCACGGCCTCACATATTTTAGGTCTATATGTTATTTCTTACAGAGTCCTTTTAAGCACTCTGACCAAAGGGGGCATTTGATCATGCTGACACGAACTCTGAGCTCACTTGGGCGTGGCTACTGACTGGGCACAAGTTTATATGAAAAACAATGATCTAATTTAGAAGGCTAAAATCACATTGCTATCTTCACAAAAGTATTCTCATATTTAATCATGTATTCTATACCACATTTAGATGTAAACTTGATACAAAGGACGCATACACTTTCCGAGTTACAGTTAATTTGTCATACCATACTTAATGACATCACAAAATAATAATCCATATGACAGGATTATTCTTTAGATCCCCATAGACCATTCTTAATATTCTTACCTCATGAATATTGTTCCAAAGTTCATTCATAGGAATTTATATTCCAATACTGCAGGGCAAGAAAGACAACGTTTCTGTTAACTATTTATGACCTGCTGTTAAGTCATTAAACCGGAGTCTGGCTATCTGTCAGCTATGTGCCAAGTTGATCTGCCACTTTTAATCCTCATCAAGGAGAGACTCATGACACTACATTGTAGAATAATAGTGAAGATATCAAAACTGTGAAATAACACATATGGAATCAAGTAGTAACCAAAACAATTGTTAAACAAATCAAAATACATTTTAGATTTTAGATTCTACACAGTAGCCACCTTTTACCTTGATGACAGATTTGCACACTCCATGTGACACTACAGGACACTACTACTACCTCATGAAGCTAGTTGAGAGAATGCCAAGAGTGTGCAAAGCTGTCATCAGGGTAAAGGGTGGCTACTTTAAAGATTCTCAAATATAAAATATATTTTCATTAGTATAACACTTTTTACTACATGATTCCATATGTGTTATTTAATAATTTTTATGTATTCACTATTACAATATTCTACTAAGTAGAAAATAGTAAAAATAAAGAAAAATTCTGGAATGAGTAGGTGTGTCCAAACTTTAGATATAAAATGTGTCCAAACTGTAGATTTAAAATCTAACGAGGCAGTGGACTGATCATACAGAGATGAGAAAACATGTTGATGTGCAGTATGTTAATTATATTTTAGACAACGCCGTTGCTATTACTGCTCTTGCTGCTGCGGGGAGGTTTTTCATGAACAATGCTGGATCCATTTGCAACGTCTATCTTCAGGAGCTGTTTCCCACCTCTGTTAGGTAAGATATATATATTTCTATATACATGTATACAGACCCATTCACTTTTTTTGTGAGGGGTCAGCCTTACTCTAAACTTGATTTTTTTTTACTCAATCATCAATCTATACACAATACTCAATAATGACTAAGCATTTTTTTTATATATATATACCGTACTTGCATAAGTATTCAGACCCTTTGCTTTGAGACTCAAAATTGAACTTAGGTGCATCCTGTCTCCATTGATGCCTTGAGATGTTTCTACATCTGGATTGGAGTCCACCTGGGGTAAATTCAATTGATTGGACATGATTTGGAAAGGCACAAACCTGTCTATATGAACACAGTGGATTCCATCATTCTTAAATGGAAGAAGATTGGAACCACCAACACTCTTCCTAGAGCTGGCATCCTGGCTAAACTGAGCAATAGGAGGAGAAGGGCCTTGGTCAGGGAGGTGACCAATAACCCGTTGGTCACTCTGACAGAGCTCCAGAGTACCTCTGTGGAGATGGGAGAACCTTCCAGAAGGATAACCATCTCTGCAGCAGTCTACCAATCAGGTGTTGATGGTATTGTGGCCAGATGGAAGACACTCCTCAGTAAAAGGCACATGACAGCCCACTTGGAGTTTGCCAAAAGAAACATAAAGGAGTCTCAGACCATGGGAAACAAGATTCAATGATCTGTTGAAACCAAGATTGACCTCTTTGGCCTGAATGCCAAACATGATATCTGGAGGAAACCAGGCACCGCTTCATCATCTGGCTGTGGGGATGTTTTTCAGCTGCAGGTACTGGGAGACTAGTAAGGATCGAGGGAAAGATGAACAGAGCAAAGTACAGAGAGATCCTTGATGAAAACCTGCTCCAGAGTGCTCAGGACCTCATACTGGGGCAACGGTTCACTTTCCACCAGGACAATGACCCTAAGCACACAGCCAAGACAACGCAGGAGTGGCTTCGTTACAAGTCTCTGAATGTCCTTGAGTGAACCAGCCAGAGCCCGGACTTGAACCCTATCAAATATCTCTGGAGAGACCTGAAACTAGGTGTGCAGCAACTTTCCCCGTCCTACATGACAGAGCTTGAGAGGATTTGCGGAGAAGAATGGGAGACTCTCCCCAAATACTAGCTTTTACTATAATAGCCAAGAAGACTCAAGGCTGTAATCTCTGCCAAAGTACTGAGTAAAGGGTCTGAATACTTATGTAAATGTGATATTTTCTATTTATTTCTTTTTTGTAAAAACCTTATTTTCCCTTTTTCATAATGGGGTATTGTGTGTAGATTGATGAGGGGAAAAACTGTTTAATAAATTCTAGAAGAAAGCTGTAACGTAACAACATGTGGAAAAAGTGAAGGTGTCTGAATACTTTCCGAATGCATACACATGTATATGTGTGTGTGTATTTTTGTGTATAAATATATTTATCTTATATATACATGTACATATAAGGCCCATGAATATATCTTATTTTACATTGTTTAATATCCCTTAATGTTTCACATCCTTTGTTCCTTCATTCATTCAGACAAACGGCCACAGGCTTGGCCTCAATAGCGATCAGAATTGCTGGAATACTGTCACCAATGCTCAACATATTGGCCACATACCATTGGTCTATCCCCACGATCGTGTTCAGCAGCCTGTCATTGGTTGGTGGGGCTCTGGTCTTTCTGCTTCCTGAGACCAGGAGGACAGAACTACCTGACTCTACAGATGAGGCCGAGGGGAAGAGGTAGGTGGTACCAGAGGATATGTGAGGAAAGATGCACATACATAAGACTTGGCTGATCGTTTTTTGCATTTGTAGGAATGTTGTGGAACTATAAGAGGGCATTCGTTCATATATGAGGCAGATGGAGAATCTAAATAAGTTACAAAGAAGTTGTTTAAGGATGTATAACTTTTTGTTGTCTTTTGAAGCTTGGTGTCATTGATATCTCCTTTTTCCTGTAGAAATGTGACTATCGCCATGAAGAAAGACAAAGGCTGCAAAGTGGATGATTACGACTCTGAAAAATCTACCAAACTATAAAGTCATGTTTATGTAAGTCTTTTTTCTGGGTAAATGTATTTTCAAGGCTTAGTTAGTAAGAGAGTTGGCTGGTGCATGGTTGTTGTAACATCAAGGTTTTGAATTTGATTCCTGGATGGGCCACATAACTTGCTGTTTTTAACTTTGGCTTATAGAGTTTAAAAAAATGACTTTACTCTTTTTGTAACTCTGTTCACTAGCTAAATGGATCAGAAACATACGATAAAAGTGTCTACTAAATTAACATATTATTATTATATTTGAAATTAAATACATTCGCAGTGCATCAAGGAATTTAAATTTAATGATATATACACCGTTACTTAAATTTGTATAAATAAAACGGATTATCACCTATGTTACCCAATGAATCTGTAAATATTGTTACGAAACCACCGAGTCAGCCTACTGCTAACTTTACTGTCGCAGTGTCCAGGAGTCCTATAGGTCTGGCTAAATAATATATATCCTGATTGAATGTGTGATTGAATTGTGCATTTATGTGAGAAGTAAAAGTCTGCAGATCAGGTGTTGAATGCATGTTCCCCAGGAGATAGCTAACTCTGGATCCAGGGCCAGCTCCTGATTGACTTCTTGGTCGGCCAGCCCAAGTAGTTTAATTGTTTTCACAATGGTTGGTGACAAAAAATAAACATATTCAAAATACATTTTAAAAATTGGAGGGGGGACAAAACGAAGGATTTAACCAACCAAACACGGGAAGTCCCGTCAGACCCAAGAGGCTACATTCAAGCCTCACTGAAGTGTCTGCCAGTTACTGATTGCCCAGAGCTGGTCATCTTATCATCAAGCGTTGATATTTCAATCAGCTGTGTAATGCCAAGGCAACCAATCAAAATGTGTACCCCTTTGGTCCCCAGGACCAGGATTGAGAAACACTACAATAATCTATCCATTTATTATTGAACAAAATTGTTTCAGATAACTTTTTTTAATTTGCTACATGTCACATGAAATTGCCGTACTGTCTACTTGTCGGGTTGCCAAGATTGTTTACAAGAAATAGCTTCTTCTTTCTTTTTTATTTATAAACCGGTAACTTTGTCATGTCATTCCTTACATTCAGCAGCTACCCAGATCATTAACTTAAAATTAAAACTAAACATGATTACATTCAGAGGTCCAAGTCATTCTTGCTGTTCCACAATAATGTGTTTTTTTCTGACTGAATAAAACCCAAAGGGCATTCCTACTGTACAATAAGCCAATCACATGGATGTGACTTTATGTCCCTTGATCTACACTTCTAAGAAGGCACCTGCCAAGAGATAAGTGAGGTTTATAGTATCTGTAAAGAATCATCAGTCAGTCGACTGCTAACAACATGTCATTACTCAGCCGTACTGTGGAGAACCCCATCCCAGTCACTCTCTCTGGCCCCGGGACACTCTCACAAAACACTCTGTGACTTCTAACCCCATGTAGAAGGTGCTCCTCCCCCGCTGGTACCTAGCACACAGAGGGGTTGTAAAGGCACTAGCCAAACCCAGTGGTTTCTTGTTGCCAGGGGACCTTACCACAAGTGGATCACAGGCAGGTCATCTAGGATCTCTGATCCTCCTCCCAGTCTTCAGCAAGCAATGGCAGAGTGAGGAGTTCTCTCAGAAACCTCTGCCCTGCACACCAACAACTGGGCCACAACCAATGGACCTTTCTCTTACAGCCTTGGACACTCACAACCGATGTACGTTTTAGTGTGTAACTGACCTATGAAAGTGGACTCTGGACAGGCACCTTATGTCTAGTTATACCTTATGCATGTTCAGGAATTCACATTTAAATTCTCAACGCCACTTGTCCATGGGGCAGAGATTGGGGACATTGCCCTGTTTAGGGTGCCGTCTTTCGGATGGGACGTTAAACGGGTGTCCTGACTCTCTGTGATCACTAAAGATCCCATGGCACTTATTGTTAGAGTAGGGTTGTTAACCCCGGTGTGCTGGCTAAATTCCCAATCTGGCCCTCATACCATCACAGTCACCTAATTATCCCCAACTTAAAAATTGGCTCATCCCCCTCCTCTCCCCTGTAACTATTCCCCAGGTTTTTTGCTGTAAATGAAGCTAAGTCAACTTAGCTGGTAAAATAATGGTTAAATAAAAATACAACACACTAGGCCGACAGTATCTAAGTCACGGATTTGAACTATATTAATTATTTTCCTTTGCGTGGGAAAGATTATCTCACTCTTGTAGAGAACTTCACAGCAAAACATTCAGATTGGGGGTTTGTTACGTTGTATAACTAGGGATCTAACGGTGCAGAATGGTTATATTCCTTGTTCTTCTTAAACTGTTCTTCTTAAAAAAGTAAAGTTTCCACACATTCTGAATCATGTCTGCTGAAAGACTGTGGGACAGAAGATTTAAACATGAATTTATCTTGCATAAAGGCTTCTCTGTGACAAAGCACCTTCTTTCTGGAGCTACTCAAGCAGTAATTGCTTGATTCTTGAACATGGCTGATTTTGGAGAGATCCTGAGGACCATTTAATTTGATCTTGTCTGTGACAATGTTAAGGTGGTTAAATGTTTCACAAACAGTGTATATTGCTGGTATTCTTGTTCAGGTCTTTTGCTGAATCGTAAGTACACCTGAAGATCCCTTTAGTCGGTCACTCGGTGTAACATACTATGATGAGTCAACCAATCATATTCACCTAAAGACAACTGAAATCACACCCAGCGGGCCAATGGATGCCGAGTCGACCCTCGGAAACCCTGCCTTCCTGGCTAGCGTGGGCTCACATTTATTTCCTCAATTGTTCGCTCTTCAGTTCACCTGAAGGAAGAACGTGTCACGCAATTTACAACCCTTTCAAGCACACAAAGACCATGAGATTCTTAGTGGGAGTGACGTCCCCGATGTCTTTATATAATTTTTAGGTGTCTCTTAGCCAGTTCCTTGGGAGTTCAAAAAGGCTCCTGTCCCTGCAGCATGTGGGTGAAGTTCTGTCCTGTTTGCCTGGGGTGGAAACACTTTCAGGAACAGTTTGCGTCACCACCCGATTTTAAAGATTTCTACAATTAGCTAAATGAAACCTGGGATTCCCCTAATTCAGCCCGGTTGGTGCTACTGGGTTATGACGAGTTCATGAATGTAAAGGGTATGGAGGAAGCAGGGCTCATTTGCACCCCACCGATAGATGAAAAGCTAGCGAGTTACTTAGATCCAGAGGCTAACAAGGGGGCAGATCCTAGCACTGTGCTTCCGAATAATCAGTGACACTACCCGGCGGATCAGCTGAACAAAGTGTACCAGGCTGAGTATGTGGTGGACCGGTCTTTGAATGTGGTCACAATACGACAAACGTATCATTTTGATTTACTGCAGTAGCTGAATGAGACCGTGGAGTCGACAAAACCAGAGCTTCTCGATAAAGTCCGTGCTACGGTTGATTTTGTGGTGGATCTGTCCCGCTGTACTATCCTGGCTGTGCTGAAAAATATGGGGGCAGCAGTTGACGTTGTCCCGTATTCATGAGAGGGACAGGCAGATGTATTTGAATGAGACAGTTTCGCCAAATAACATTGTTTGGCTTGGCTATCGAGTCCTTACAGACCCGTTTCAAGGAGAAACAGAAACAGAATGCAGCTCTACACTTTCACCTTCACGGGGGAGGCTCGGCAGTTCCCGAGGCATGAAGGACAAGGGTTCAGGCCAGAGGCGGGTTGCCTCGGGCCAGGAAGTGGCTTCGAGTTTTTAACTGTTGTCATGACGCTGGCCTGGGGGTAGGCTTATGACAGTCATAAATACATCTCCCCTTTTTTTCCTCTCTCTACCCTACTGATGTGACTCTTGAAAATCCCTTGATTTACATAGAGATTCTGGGAACATCAGAAGGTGGGGGGAAATGAACCATATTTTGGTAATCCAACCAGTTGAACATATGCGTTGGTACTTAATGAATATGATGTCAGTTCGGTTGTCATCTGAGACATTCTCATCAATGATAGGATGACATAAACTGTACAGTGGAAAGTCTACACATTATAGTTATCAGATTCACATGGAATTGTTGTGCAATTTAAATGTTTAGATATGAAATTATTTCTGAGGGGATGAAATGTGATTTTAGCTTCAAAAATGTGAGAATTGGGTTTTCATGAGTGAATTAGGCCCAACTCAGTGGCTCGCCCACGTGAAGAGACATTGGTTTTCAACTATGAAACACGCCCTCTTCTCCCTTCCTATATAAAGCCTTGACGACAATATAACTTCCTGTTCTGGGGACATTAACGTGACTGCCTTGACGTTAGAAGGGCCGGTGACACCTACAGAGCAAAGCCAATCTCAGCTACCCAACGAAATTAGCATTGAATCATCACGTGAAGAGGACGATCGACACGTTGAATATGATGAATTTCGACAATACCAGCCAGAATATAACATGAGCATATAAGCATGGCAACGGGGTATGAACTTTGAACTCTGATTCACTCCAGCCGCCAAGCGTGAACTGGGAAATGACAGACAGAGTATACCGTCTACCACACAATCCCGTTACTAAAATGGGTACAGTTTACCACCAGAGACAGTCTTCAAAGGATGGAAGAACTCTTGGGCAACTCGGCCTTCCATCTACCACCAACCTATTGAAGCGCAGCTCAGAGTAAATATTCATTGCATTTTCCTTTTCCAAGTGGGCGGTAATTTAGAATGCATAAGATCCTGTATTTACGATAGAGACATCGCTTCTCCCTTTGTTCTTCAGTTTTCCCGCTCTTTCACTCAAACCCAAACCCCTTTTCTTTGGGTAACCAGCTGTCATATCTGTTCCGCCCGCTAGGGACGTTTTCCTTATGACGTAATTTGTAATCAAGTTATGATTAATTATGTGTATGTGTAATTCTGTGTGATTAGTTTGGTATTTAGTAAATAAATAATTAAACCCAATTTTGTATTGCTGATTCAACTTGTTAGCCAGGGTTCATGAAGATAACCAAGAATTTACAACTTTCAGATGAGACTGAATTAAGAAGACGATTAATATTGACTGCTATTGATGGAAAATATTACCAGGTCTTTAAGAGTTTATTCGGAAGATAACAGCTCTATAAATACTTTTTCATGGTGCCCTGACTCTCTAGTTAATTACATTTACATGATTAGCTCAATCAGGTAATATTAATTACGGATAAATTATTTTATAGAATAGCATGTCATATCACTTAATCCGGCATAGCCAAAGACACGACAATGGGCATGCTTGACATTGGCAAATACTGGGGAGTTTTTCAGGATTAAAAAATGTATGGAGCTAAGCACAGGCAAAATCCTAGCGGAAAAACTACTTCAGTCTAGAGGGGGATGCAAGTGGGTCCGACAGAGATCATTGTGGTGTGGGAGAGGGCAGTCAGACAGACGATTTTGGGATGAAATATTTTTATTGTACCGTAGATGATTTAGAAACGGTCATCTTTCTGCCTAGGCTAACCTATTGTATTAAAAGCACATCTTTGTCACGTTATTCACACACTCTCAGCATTTCGCTGCTTCAAGTTAAGGGCCCTACATCTCCAATCCTATTTGGATGTACGAGATCAAGTGCGGCTAGTATAGGTGTGGTCTCGTTGAAATAGAGTAGGCTGCCTATTTATGGGCAGAGAATCGCTGTCAGGTATCTTTCCAAGGAAATGTACTTATTAAATATGATTAGGCTATAGTTGCCTGTATATTGCCTGTAAATAAATGTGGATCACCCATATTTGTCTTCGTCTGAAAATCGTAGGCTATAAAAATATCTCAAGAGAAAGTGCAAATCACTCCGACTCTGCTTTCTTCAGACTATGTCTAGAATATTGGCTGATATAGCTCAGTAATATCGATATCTTAATATAATGGGCCATGCGAGAATCTCTGGTAATTTAACCTAAGCTATTTTTTAGGTTATTTTTGTGCATTATTACATTGCCTACAGAATGCAAAATTGCCTGGACCATGGCTGGCAAGTGAGCTGCGTCACATATGCCTAAAGTAACAGGCGGGTGCGGTATGAAAAGCTACAAGGCAGGGGATGAAGAAATCAGTCCCATGCAGACCTCTACTTCAGTCTGCTGTGCAATAGACACTGGGAGACCAATTCACCTTTCACATGACAATAACCTACAACACAAGGCCAAATCTAAGCTGGAGTTGTTTACCAAAAAGACAGTGAATATTCCTAAGTGGCTAACTTACAGTTTTGACTAAAGCCCCTACTCTATCAAGTTTTCAAGATAAGTGACTTTCAAAATACAGAAATCATCACCCCAATACAGAGATGATTTCAATATTTTGAAAGTTACATGTCTTGAAAACTTGATTGATGACAAGCAAAAGATTTTGGGATTATGTCAACAATGGACGAATTAAATAAATACCGAAAGTGAGTTTTTAGGTGGAGTTTTCCTTTATTAAGGTGTCAGCATGCTTCAGTTCGGCTGGCTAGCGAAAGTCGACAAACCGGACGAGCGTGCTTGCATGATCCCTAAAAAGACATTCGCTTGAAAAATGACAGTAGAGGGTGATCAGCTGGTGATAGCCATCTACGGCCAAACAAAGGAAATTACGACACACCCAAACATGGAAGACAAGCGAGGGAAAATAAAATAGTGTACACAGAGAGATAAATAGCGAGAAAATTGAAGTTGTGCGTATTGCCACATATCTACTTGATTTGATGTACCTAGCAACACATATTGTATAATAGGTGAGATAAGGAGACAGAGAAGATGCCCGCTACAGGTTCACAGTGGTGGCGGTAGGGGCACATGGCCTAGAGAGTGGTGGAGTGTTTCAAGAAAGTTCTTTTGAGTCCAAACTGCTTCAGAAAACCGATGATGGCTGTCCTGCCAGGTACCACAACGTTAAGTCCTCATGTTTTCCTGGGAGATGCAGCTTTCCTCATACATGAGAACATCTTGTGCCTTCATTCATCCAGGTATGTTGATAATAGAATGAATTTCACTTTTTCTGTTTCTAATTTCCCTTGATACTGAATACATGTATGAAACCTCTATGAGAAATGTCATTTTATCAAGGCTTTTGGAATATGATTGCTGGAAAAATATTTAAATGGTTTGTTTTTTTTTGTTTAGCAAAAAAAAAACACAATTTAAATACGGTTTAAAAACAGTTTTTTGGAAAATTTTGCAAATTAATTAAAATAAATAAAAACAGAAATACCTTATTTACATATGTTTTCAAACCCTTTGCTATGACACTCACATTTCCGCCCAGGTGCATCCTGTTCCCATTGATCATCCTTGAGATGTTTCTTAATTGGTAAATTCAATTGATTGGACATGATTTTGAAAGGCACACACCTGTCTACATAAGGTCCCACAGTGCATGTCAGAGCAAAAATCGAGCCATGAGGTCGAAGGAATTGACTGTAGAGCTCCGAGACAGGATTGTGTGGAGGCCCAAAACATTTCTGCTGCATTGAAGGTCCCCAAGAACACAGTGGCCTCCATCATTCTTAAATGGAAGATGTTTGGAACCACCAAGACTCTTCCTAGAGCTGGCCGCTCAGCCAAACTCATCATTCAGGGGAGAAGGGCCTTGGTCAGGGAGGTGACCAAGAACCTGATGGTCACTCTGACAGAGGTCCAGAGTTCCTCTGTGGAGATGGAAGAACCTTCCAGAAGGACAACCATCTCTACAGCACTCCTCCAATCAGGCCTTTATGGTAGAGTGGTCAGACGGAAGCCACTCCTCAGTAAAAGGCACATGGCAGCCCATTTGGAGTTTGCCAAAAGACACCTAAAGGAGTCTCAGACCATGTGAAACAAGATTCTCTGGTCTGATGAAACCAAGATTGAACTCTTTGGTCTGAATGCCAAGCGTCACGTCTGGAGGAAACCTGGCACCGCCCCTACCGTGAAGCATTGTGGTGGCAGCATCATGCTGTGGGGATGTCTTTCACTGGCAGGGACTGAGAGACTAGTCAGGTTCGAGGGAAAGATGAATGGAGCAAAGTACAGAGAGATCCTTGATGAAAACCTGCTCCAGAGCGCTTAGGATCTCAGATTGTGGCGATGATTCACCTTCCAACAGGACAATGACCCTAAGCACATGGCCAAGGCAATGCAGGAGTGACTTTGGGATAAGTCTCTCAATGTCCTTGAGTGACCCAACCAAATGGAAATAAGCTGTTAAGCTTTATTATGTTATCCTTGATGATTTTCTTAAATTGTATGTGGAGGCATCACCAGTTGGAGGTCCCTTATGTATGGATTTGACAAATTGTCAAATAAACACAATCAAGCCTGGACTTGAACCTGATTTAACATCTCTGGAGAGACCTGAAAATAACTGTGCAGTGACGCTCGCCATCCAGCCTGACAGAACTTGAGAGGATCTGTAGAGAAGAATGAGAAGAAACCCCAAATACAGGTGTGCCAAGCTTGTAGCGTCATACCCAAGAAGAATCGAGGCTTCAATGTGTAAAAAAGTAACTCAAAAGTTTGGACACACCTACTCATTCCAGGATTTTTCTTATTTTTTAAAACTATTTTACTATAAAGAATGCCAAGTGTGTGACAGCTTTGCACACTCCAGGTGACTACCTCATGAAGCTGGTTGTGAGAATTCCAAGAGTGTGAAGAATCTCATATATAAAATATGTTTTGATTTGTTTAACACTTTTTGGTTACAACATGATTCCATATGTGTCATTTCATAGTTGTTATGTCTTCACTATTATTCTACAATGTAGAAAATAGTAAAAAATAAAGAAAAATCCTTGAATGAGTAGGTGTGTCCAAATTTTGACTGCTACTGTATGCACGAATGGTTCTGAACTGTTTCGGTTGGGAGCATGCGGCCGCCTTTAGACAGCACGGGAGGTTGCACATTTATCCAGATTGGTCTTTGGGCTGCCTTGGGGTGCATCAACTCGTAAAGTGCGCAGTATCAGGGTTACCACAGTTTCCTGTGGGTTTAAGCTTTGGGCTGCAGTGGTTCATTGACTCATTGGTCAACGCTTGTGTGCGCTTTACCAAGTCACTACAGGTGTTCTGTTGTTTCGGACTTACGGTTCCCTGTATGATTTCTGACATTTCACGATCGCAAGGTGAGTATTGTTCTTGGAACCATGTGGTCTAACGAATTTGGCCTGTTGGCAGTGATTTTTGCTTTCTTCAAGTGAAAATTATTGGTTGTTTTACTCCATGGACAGCAGGGTAGCCTAGTGGTTAAAGAGTTGGATTAGTAGCCAAAAGGTTGCTAGATCAAATCTCAGAGTTGACAAATCTGTTGTTCTACCCCTGAACAAGGCAGTTAACCTACTGATTCTAGGCTCTCATTGAAAATAAGAATTTGTTCTTAATAACTGACTTGCCAAGTTAAAAAAAGAGATAGTATGTTATACCTCCTTCAGGGAACACTAGTTATATTCATAACTGTACATTTTGAATGACGTCCTTTACTTCTGGTCTTCTGTCACTCTGTGAAAATGCAACCAAACATTTTTTTTTTAAATTCAGAGGAACATTAAACAAACCTTCAAAAGGGTTTCAGGGTTTTCTCTTCCAGATTTGGTGCCAACGAGCAACTCAAATACCCATGGTTATTATGCTCATTTTTACTGTAATGACAGGCTTGTCTCCAAACTTTTATTTGTATATGGCATCCCAGTTTTTAGTAGGGATCGCATATGGTAGATGATGATACTAGGTAAAATCCTTTCCATTCCAAACAAACCTACGTTCTAAAGGAATAAACATGAGATAACAGAACTCAGTCAATGATTTGTCAGTCAGCCGGTCATATTAAGTTGTTTAACATTACTACATGTTCCTTCCACACAGCAACTGAATGGGTCGGAGTGACAAAACATTCTTATGGGTCTTGTTTGAGTCAGACGTTCGGTGGAGTTGGCCAGTGCATCCTTGCTGGCATGATCTTCTTCATCCGAGACTGGAGACCTGCCCAGTTTGTCATGGCTGTACCAATAGCAGTGGTCACTTCTATTGATGCCTTTGGAAAGTATTCAGACTTTTTCCACATTTTGTTACGTTACAGCCTTATTCTAAAATGTATTAAATAAAAAACAATTCTCAGCAATCTACACACAATACCCCATAATGACAAAGCATAAACAGGTTTTTTTTTCTTTTTCCCCCAGACGTATATACCTAATTTACATAAGTATTCAAACCCTTTGCTATGACATTGGAAATTGAGCTCAGGTGCATCCTGTTTCCATAGATCATCCTTGAGATGTTTCTACAACTTGATTGGAGTCCACCTGCAGCATTGAACAATGGAGGGGATGGCTGCCGGTTTACTGGCTCTTAAATAACTTCGCTATTTTGTTTGTTTTTTCAAAAAAAAAATGGAACTAATTTTGTACATAATGTTGCTACTATCATCTCTTATGGCCAAAAAGAGCTTCTGGACATCATAACAGCGATTACTCACCTCGAACTGGAAAAATATTTTTTATTTAATGAATCCAATGCAAAGGATGTACTGCTTCCCGGAGACCAGGGCCCTCAACCCTGTCATTCGCATGAAGAAAAGACTGAAATACAGGGGGCGGAGGTCTGGGTGCCTTGTGAGAATTAGTTGGCGAATGAGTAAACCACCTCTACCCTCTGTATTATTGGACAACGTACAATCATTGCAAAACAAACTGGATGATCTACAATTGAAGAATATTCTACCAACGGGACATTACAAACTGTAATATCTTATGTTTCACCGAGACTTGGCTGAACTACGACACGGATTATATAGCGCTGTCTGGCTTCTCCGTTTTTCGTCAGGACAGAGCAGCTACGTCTGCTAAGACAAGGGGCAGGGGTGTGTGTCTATTGGTCAATAACTGCTAGTCCGCGATGCATAATATTAAAGAAGTCTCAAGGTATTGCTCGCCTGAGGTAGAATAATGAATGATAAGCTGTAGACCACACTATATCTAACAAGAGAGTTCTCATCTATAATATTCGTAGCAGTCTCTAAAAAACGAAAGCAGGAATTACCAGTGACTCGCTCAATACAGAAGTGGTCAGATGACGTGGATGCTACGCTACAGGACTGTTTTGCTAGCACAGACTGGAAAATGTCAATAAGTGCATCGATGACGTCGTCCCCACAGTGACCATACGTACATTTCCCAACCAGACGCCATGGATTACAGGCAACATCTGCACCGAGCGAAAGGCTAGAGCTTGCGCTTTCAAGGAGCCGGACACTAATCTGGACACTTATAAGAAATCCCTCTATGCCCTCAGACGAACCATCAAACAGTCAAAAATTCAGTACAAGACTAAGATTGAATCCTACTAAGCCGTCTCTGATGCTCGTCAGAGCGGACTACAAAGGGAAACCCAAATTACCCAAATGTGAGCTGCCCAGTATCGCGAGCCTACCAGACAAGCTAAATGCCTTTTATACTCGCTTTGAGGCAAGAAACACTGAAGCATTCATGAGAACACCAGCTGTTCCAGATGACTGTGTGATCACACTCTCCATAGCCGATGTGATCAAGACCTTAAAACAGGTCAACATTCACAAAGCCACAGGCCAGACGGATTACAAGGACATGTACTCGAAGCATGCATGGACCAACTGGCAATTGTCTTCACTGACATTTTCAGCCTCTCCCTGGCCGAGTTTGTAATACCTACATGTTTCAAACAGACCACCATAATCCCTGTGCCTAAGATAGAGAAGGTAACCTGCCTAAATGATTACCACCCCATAGCACTCACGTCTGTAGCTATGAAGTGCCTTGAAATGCTGGTCATGGCTCACATAAACACCATCATGCCAGAAACCCTAGACCCACTCCAATTCACATACCGCCCAAACAGATCCACAGATGAAGCAATCTCAATCGCTCTCCACACTGCCCTTTCCCACCAGGACAATAGGAACTCCTATGTGAGAATGCTGTTCACTGACTACAGCTCAGCGTTCAACACCATAATGCACACATAGCTCATGACTAAGCTAAGGACCCTGGGACTGAACACCTCTCTCTGCAACAGGATCCTGGACTTTCTGACAGGCCACCCTCAGGCAGTATGGGTAAGCAACAACACATATGCCACACTGTTCCTCAACACTGGCCACTCAGGGGTGTGTGGTTAGTCCCCTCCTGTACTCCCTGTTCACCCACGACTGTGTGGCCAAGCATGACTCCAACACCATCATTAAGTTTTCTGACGACACAACAGTGGTAGGTCTGATCACCGACAACGACAAGACCGCCTTTAGGGAAGAGGTCAGAGAACTGGCAGTGTAGTGCCAGGACAACAATGGACTACAGGAAAAGGAGGGCTGAACAGGCCCACATTAACATCGACGGGACTGAAGTGAAGCGGGTCGAGAGTGTCATGTTCCTTGGTGTCCACATCATCAACAGACTATCATGGTCCAAACACACCAAGACAGTTGTGAAGAGTGCACGACAACACCTTTCCCCCCTCAGGAGACTGAAAATATCTTCTAAAAGTTATACAGCTGCACCATTGAGAGCATCCTGACCGGTTGCATCACTGCCTTGTATGGCAACTGTTCAACATCTGACCGGAAGGTGCTACAGAGGGTAGTGCGTACGGCCCAGTACATCACTGGGGTAAATCTTCCTGACATCCAGGACCTATATACTAGGCGTGTCAGAGGAAGGCCCAAAAAATTGTGAAAGACTCCAGTCACCCAAGTCATAGACTGTTCTCTCTGCCTCCGCACGGAAAGCAGTACCGGAGCGCCAAGTCTAGACCTTAACAGCCCCCAAGCCATAAGACTGTTGAACAACTAAACAAATCAAAATGGCTACCCAGACTATTTACATTGAACCCCCCAGCACATTGACTCAGTACCGTTACCCCCTGTATATAGCCTCGTAATTGTACATTTCTTGTGTTACATTTTGATTGATTCAAAAAAATGTTTTACTTTAGTTTATTTAGTAAATATTTTATTAACTCTATTTGTTGAACTACATTGTTGGTTAAGGGCTTGTAAAGTAAGCATTTCACCTTTTGTTTTCAAAGTGCATGTAACATTTGATTGGATTTGATTTGAACATCCCCCAAGAACACAGTGGCCTCAATCATTCTTAAATGAAGAAGTTTGGAACTACCAAGACTCTTCCTGGAGCTGAGCAATCGGGGGGAGACGGGCCTTGGTCAAGGAGGTGACCAAACTTCAAAATTGTCTTATTTTGTACAATGGACTGTGTTTTTATTCCTAGTTTTTATTCTTGCCCAGCAAACACCATCTTCAACTATTCCTCATCTACAATTTAGACCACAGTTAGTTGAATGAGGTGTACTGATCAAGCCTTTTTAATTCATTTCTTTGTTTTCCCTCACTTCGGGATGTTAAAATGTTTTCTGTTCTACTGAGCCATTTACTTCATGTTCATATTATCTTTAATGTCTTATTGCTGTTGCATTGTTGAGAAGGAACCTGAAAGTTAGCATTTCATTGGACCGTGTGTATCCTGTACATACGACCAATACAACTTTTGAACAATGGACCGTGTTCTAAGGATTCATGCAGATGAAGGTGAACCAATGAAAGGGTTAATATGAATTAAACATGACAAGTGTTGATGTCTCCACACGGTTCTGGGTTTAGAGCCGTGGGTATCTAGGCAGCTGCAGTTTATCTGTCTTGTCCCCTGTAGGGGGCGATAAAGGCATGAATAATATTACAATGGTCTATTCATTAAATGTAATATATATTCCTATTTGATATGAATGTATATAATTAAATTGGACATTGTATTTTATAACATGCCAGTGTTTTTGTTTTGTATCCAAAGCATTTAGCTTACATTAGGAGGAAGAAGCCTAGGTCTTTTATTCTAGTTGTATTACATCATATCACCTAGCAATATTAGTTATCAATGCATCAAGGTGAATATAAGACCACACTATCTTGAACGTCGGTGTCGTTTTAATAATAGGCATGGCTGTTATAGTTGTATGAATGTATTACAATGCCTGCTAACTGGAAATGAAACACCAGCAGCCCCAATGCAATGAAATATTGGCTTCACAGTGAAACACCACTATTCGGGCTAGTTATCAAATCAAATCAAATCAAACTTTATTTGTCACATGCGCCGAATACAACATGTACCGTGTAAATGCTTACTTACAAGTCCTTAACCAATTCAATATAAAAAAAATATTTAGTTATCACTCTTAAACAGTAAGTAAAATAGCTTATTTTACTATTTCATTATTTTTTTTGCTTCAGCCTCTGTAGAATTCATGAAAGCATACCTGTTAGGGGGGCTCCCGAGTGGCGCAGAGGTCTAAGGCACTGCATCTCAGTGCTAGAGGTGTCACCACAGGCCCTGGTTCAATTCCAGGCTGTTTCACAACCAGCCTTGATTGGGAGTCCCATAGAGGGCGGTGCACAATTGTTCCAGCGTCGTTAGGGTTTGCGCAGGGTAGGCCGTCGTTGTAAATAAGAATTTGTTCTTAACTGACTTGCCTAGTTAAAATAAATAAGTCCACAATGAAGTAGCAGCAGACCAAGCAATTTGCGAGAGGAGGACCCCACAAAAAAATATTCTGGTGTGTGTCAGTTGAATTCACAAACGGTTACTGATAATATTTTTTCTGTTTACTTGCTATTTGTGTTAAATATCTCTCTGTTTTTCAGCGGTAGCAACTGAGACACTAGTCAGGATTGAGGGAAAGATGAATGGAGCAAAGTACAGAGAGATCCTTGATGAAAACCTGCTCCAGAGCACTTAGGACCTCAGACTGGGGTGAAGGTTCACCTTCCAACAGTACAACAACCCTAAGCACACAGCCAAGACAACACAGGAGTGGCTTCGTGACAAGTCTCTGAATGTCTTTGAGTGGCCCAAACCAGAGCCCGGACTTGAACCTGATCGAACATCTCTGGAGAGACCTGAAAATAGCAGTGCAGTGACGCTCCCCATCCAACCTGACAGAGCTGGAGAGGTTCTGCAGAGAAGAATGGGAGAAACTCCCCAAATAGAGGTGTGCCAAACTTGTGGCGTCATACCCAAGAAGATTCGAGGCAAATGTAAATGTAATATTTCATTTTTTTTTTAAATATAAATTAGCAAAAATGTCTAAAAAACTGCTTTGTCATTATGAGGTTTTGAATGTAGATGGAAAACAATTTGATCCGTTAAAAAATAATATAACAAAATGTGGAAAAAGTGAAAGTCTGAATACTTTCCAAATGTACTATATATTATTTATATATTATTTACAACCTGCCCGCTTGACCCTATCACCCCCTCTCTTCTCCAGACCATCTCCGGTGACCTTCTCCCTTACCTCACCTCGCTCATCAACTCATCCCTGACCGCTGGCTACGTCCCTCCCGTCTTCAAGAGAGCGAGAGTTGCACCCCTTCTGAAAAAACCTACACTCGATCCCTCCGATGTCAACAACTACAGACCAGTATCCCTTCTTTCTTTTCTCTCCAAAACTCTTGAACGTGCCGTCCTTGGCCAGCTCTCCCGCTATCTCTCTCAGAATGACCTTCTTGATCCAAATCAGTCAGGTTTCAAGACTAGTCATTCAACTAAGACTGCTCTTCTCTGTATCACGGAGGCGCTCCGCACTGCTAAAGCTAACTCTCTCTCCTCTGCTCTCATCCTTCTAGACCTATCGGCTGCCTTCGATACTGTGAACCATCAGATCCTCCTCTCCACCCTCTCCGAGTTGGGCATCTCCGGCGCGGCCCACGCTTGGATTGCGTCCTACCTGACAGGTCGCTCCTACCAGGTGGCGTGGCGAGAATCCGTCTCCTCACCACGTGCTCTCACCACTGGTGTCCCCCAGGGCTCTGTTCTAGGCCCTCTCCTATTCTCGCTATACACCAAGTCACTTGGCTCTGTCCTAACCTCACATGGTCTCTCCTATCATTGCTATGCAGACGACACACAATTAATCTTCTCCTTTCCCCCTTCTGACGACCAGGTGGCGAATCGCATCTCTGCATGTCTGGCAGACATATCAGTGTGGATGACGGATCATCACCTCAAGCTGAACCTCGGCAAGACGGAGCTGCTCTTCCTCCCGGGAAGGACTGCCCGTTCCATGATCTCGCCATCACGGTTGACAACTCCATTGTGTCCTCGTCCCAGAGCGCTAAGAACCTTGGCGTGATCCTGGACAACACCCTGTCGTTCTCAAATAACATCAAGGCGGTGGCCCGTTCCTGTAGGTTCATGCTCTACAACATCCGCAGAGTACGACCCTGCCTCACACAGGAAGCGGCGCAGGTCCTAATCCAGGCACTTGTCATCTCCCGTCTGGATTACTGCAACTCGCTGTTGGCTGGGCTCCCTGCCTGTGCCATTAAACCCCTACAACTCATCCAGAACGCCGCAGCCCGTCTGGTGTTCAACTTTCCCAAGTTCTCTCACGTCACCCCGCTCCTCCGCTCTCTCCACTGGCTTCCAGTTGAAGCTCGCATCCGCTACAAGACCATGGTGCTTGCCTACGGAGCTGTGAGGGGAACGGCACCTCAGTACCTCCAGGCTCTGATCAGGCCCTACACCCAAACAAGGGCACTGCGTTCATCCACCTCTGGCCTGCTCGCCTCCCTACCACTGAGGAAGTACAGTTCCCGCTCAGCCCAGTCAAAACTGTTCGCTGCTCTGGCCCCCAATGGTGGAACAAACTCCCTCACGTCGCCAGGACAGCGGAGTCAATCACCACCTTCCGGAGACACCTGAAACCCCACCTCTTTAAGGAATACCTAGGATAGGATAAAGTAATCCTTCTCACCCCCCTCCCCCTTAAAAGACCTAGATGCACTATTGTAAAGTGGCTGTTCCACTGGATGTCATAACGTGAAAGCACCAATTTGTAAGTCGCTCTGGATAAGAGCGTCTGCTAAATGACTTAAATGTAAATGTACATTTATATATTATTTATATATTATTTATATTTTGGATTGTTTACATGTTTTTTACAAAACACAAAACAAACAAAATCTCAATCATTGAGGAACATTCAATTAGAAACATGTCAAGAACAAAATGCAACATTTACAATATCAATTTAAAGGTTCATGCACTTCAGATTCGTCCAAATATTTTTGACTTTGTACATTTGGACAAACTGCAAGACTGCATTGCAAGTAAATAATATGAAAACAGGTTGTAATATATACAACATAAAGTTAGAGTTTTTAAAACAGACTGCAATGAAGATGAATTCACTGTAAATCATCTGAAAAGAAGAAGGGCTAAACGGTATGCAGCATCATTAAAGATGATTGGACAGAAAACTGTGTGGGCTAAACGGTATGCAGCATCATTAAAGATGATTGGACAGAAAACTGTGTGGGCTAAACGGTATGCAGCATCATTAAAGATGATTGGACAGAAAACTGTGTGGGCTAAACGGTATGCAGCATCATTAAAGATGCAGCATCATTAAAGATGATTGGACAGAAAACTGTGTGGGCTAAACGGTATGAAAAGCATCATTAAAGATGATTGGACAGAAAACTGTGTGGGCATCAAAAGATGATTGGACAGCAGCATCATTAAAGATGATTGGACAGAAAACTGTGTGGGCTAAACGGTATGCAGCATCATTAAAGATGATTGGACAGAAAACTATGTGGGCTAAACGGTATGCAGCATCATTAAAGATGATTGGACAGAAAACTGTGTGGGCTAAACGGTATGCAGCATCATTAAAGATGATTGGACAGAAAACTGTGTGGGCTAAACGGTATGCAGCATCATTAAAGATGATTGGACAGAAAACTGTGTGGGCTAAACGGTATGCAGCATCATTAAAAGATTGATTGGAAAACAGAAAACTGCAGCATCATTAAAGATGGGCTAAACGGTATGCAGCATCATTAAAGATGATTGGACAGAAAACTGTGATTGGGCTAAACGGTATGCAGCATCATTAAAGATGATTGGACAGAAAACTGTGTGGGCTAAACGGTATGCAGCATCATTAAAGATGATTGGACAGAAAACTGTGTGGGCTAAACGGTATGCAGCATCATTAAAGATGATTGGAAAACTAAAGAAAACATTAAAGATGATTGGACAGAAAACGGCTATGCAGCATCATTAAAGATGATTGGACAGAAAACTGTGTGGGCTAAACGGTAGGCAGCATCATTAAAGATGATTGGACAGAAAACTGATGATTGGGCTAAATCATTAAAGATGATTATGAAAACAGCATCATTAAAGATGATTGGACAGAAAACTGTGTGGGCTAAACGGTATGCAGCATCATTAAAGATGATTGGACAGAAAACTGTGTGGGCTAAACGGTATGCAGCATCATTAAAGATGATTGGACAGAAAACTGTGTGGGCTAAACGGTAGGCAGCATCATTAAAGATGATTGGACAGAAAACTGTGTGGGCTAAACGGTATGCAGCATCATTAAAAGATGATTGGACAGAAAACTGTGTGGGCTAAACGGTATGCAGCATCATTAAAAGATGATTGAAAACAGAAAACATTAAAGATGATTGTGTGGGCTAAACGGTATGCAGCATCAGCATCATTAAAGATGATTGATGACAGAAAAAAACAGCATCATTAAAGATGGGCAGAAAACGGTAAATGCAGCATCATTAAAGATGATTGGACAGAAAACTGTGTGGGCTAAACGGTATGCAGCATCATTAAAGATGATTGGACAGAAAACTGTGTGGGCTAAACGGTATGCAGCATCATTAAAGATGATTGGACAGAAAACTGTGGCATTCTGTTCATTACATCATGTCTTTAATAAAGGTTTTATGTCAGTGTTTAGGATATAATTCGCATTATAAAGTGCAATAATGATGCATTTTACGTGAAATCTGTTAGAAACAGTATTTTATTACACATTTATCATAATTCAATGTTATAAACGACAACACAAGAAACAAAATAGTTTTCGATCACATTCTAAAATGCAGTTTGAATTAAGACACAGTATTATGACAGTATATACTTTTGCATCACTAGATCAATGCTTCAAGAAAATGATTTTATATTTAATTAAGGTGTTTTCACATTCATGTTATACATTGTTGGATGCATTTGCAGTTCGTTTTGGTTGTTTTTCAGATTATTATGTGCCCAATATAAATGAATGGTAAATGAATGTATTGTCATTTTGAAGTCACTCTTTTTGTAAATAAGAATATAATGTGCTTCTAAAAATGTCTACATTAATGTGCATGCTACCATGATTACGGATCATCCTGAATGAGTCGTGAATAATGATGAGTGAGAAAGTTACAGAGGATCAAAGATCATACCCCTGACGACATGCTAACCTCCCCTGTTATTGGTAATGGTGAGAGGGGGGGGGGGTGTAGCATCTTGTGGGTATGAGCTTTGACCCTCTGTAACTTTCTCACATTGCATTCTCAAATGCATCCAACAAGTTTGTAGAGTCACAAGCTTGATGTAGTCAATCCTATGGGACCAAATACTAAACTTTTGACCACTTCCTTTCTAAGAAATCTTTAAGGGTGTCAATAATGTTGACCCTTACCTTCTTTTGCTGAGTAATTGTATTAGTATAAAATATATATATTTTTTGGAGCATACGGTTTATTTAGCCGGATTTAGGTATTTTAATGATTTATTTTACACTGTCGTTATTGCTCCTCTTTATCAAGGCTGCCAATATGTTAGGACTTCACTGCATATAGCATTACTCTCAGATCGAGGCATACTATCTAGTGCCTAACTAGTGGAGGTTGCATGCGGTACAAATCACATTGTGGGAGCACCTCTGAGTATGAATTAGGCTGTTTGAAGAAGCTTTGCATCATAAACAACCTGCATACACATTGTTTGAAGTGCAACAGACCAACGTTGCTACTGTAGTAGCAAAACCTCAGTAAAAGTATGGGTAGAGTATGGGTGAAGTAGGCCTGGTGATGCTCATGTGGATATCCTTTCTTTTTCAGGCTTCAGACCAATGCCTACTTCTGACTTAAAACAAAAGTTTTTTTGTGTTTAATTATCCTAAAAAGTCATCCATCCAGCTATTGTCAGAAGCAGACGTTGCTGTCACTGTCGTTGTTGCAGTGTTTCCACCCATAGGATCCAGAAATCCATCCATGAACATATCGGGATTGCTTGGTGCAGAAGGTGGCTGCATTACAGGCTCTGAAGAGAAGGTATCATCAGTAAATAGACTCTGGCTTTGTGCAGGAGCAACAGGGGTGATGGCAATTTCTGGAGTATCTAACCCTAGGAAATCATCAAAGGTGCTAGAGTTGGAATTGGTTTGACTGGGCTTCTCTGTCACAGTGTCTCCACTGACTGAATTATTACTCATCCCAAAGATGTCATCAGAAAATGTGTAAGGATCCGCAAAGGGGTCGGCTCCGTCTTGGCCGAACACATTGGAAGCAGGTGATTGAGCAGTGATACTAATACTACACTCTGTGCCGAATATGTCGAAATCAACGTCATTCGACACTGCCTGATTTGGTGTGGGTGTACTTAAATCAAATAGATTTTGGCTCTGTATCTCAGTGTGATCTTGTTCAGTGGTATTGGTTTCACCCTGCCTTGCTTGGTCAGGGACTATAAACTCGTTACCAATCCCGAATGTATCTTGATTCTCTGTAGATTTCATTTGAGACCCTAACATGCTGAAGGAATCGGCAGCAGGAGCACTGGCAAAGAGAAAATCATGGCTCAGAGATACTGTTGATGATGATGTGTCTCCTGAGACATTGATGAATATATCCTCTTGAGGTTGTGGTGGATCAAAAGGATTGGGAGATTCTTGAGAAACCTCTCCACCCAGATTAAAAAGCCCTCCTTCGCTGAGATGATTTTCTTCTACCCCCAGCACGCCAAAAGTTTGATTCATGAGGTTGAGAGATGCGTCTGGGTTTGTCTGAGTGGTCAGTGGGACAGCTGGTCTAGAATTTACACCATTTCCAAAAGGGTCGTCGACTGTGTCCCAAAGTGGTCCAGGAACTGGACAGGATACGTCGTCACCACTCTTAGAAGTTAAAGTCTGATCGGTTGAGGCCTCTAATATTTTATCAGTAACTGTCATCTCTGTATCGTTCACAACAGTGGAACTAGAATTGAGATCACTGGAGACAGGCATAACAGTGTCGAAAATTGACAGACTTTCAACTTCGCTTCCCTGTGACGTTGGCTCGGGGTCACTGAATGGATTCATATCCTCAGCATCCACCACAGAGCTGATGTATCCAGAGGCAAGCAGATTAGGCTCTACAGGAGATAGATTGTCACCTGTGAAATCAGGGACAATCAAAGGAATCGTAGACTCAAGTGATGGGAGGGTGTCCGTGGTATTACCTTCAATTAGAACACTGTTAAATGGATTGAGGTCTTCAGAAAATGAGTTTTCAATGACATTACTTACACCCTCTGGTTGTTCCAAAGGTGAGGGTTTAGCTAGGTCACCACCTGTTCCTTTTTCTGTATCAAATACCTCATCCTTCATACCTTCCGCATGTTTCTCTTCTGTCTGAACATTGACTGTTTCTTTCCTTTCATCTTCTGTGTCTGCTTTGGTCTCTTGGGTTTTCTTCAAGTCCTGTCCTTTATCTGGTGATGATTGGAACAGTTTTCCCAAGATGCTCCTGGGTTTGGCGTCAGGTTTCTTCTTATCCGTAGTTTCAGCCTTGTTGGTTTTTTCATTTCCACCTGACGTGAAAAGTTTAGACAAAGGACTTTTTCGATTAGACCAGGATCCTCCCTTTTTCATAGGTGTCTTCTCATTCTGTTTGTTAACAGAGCTCTTCGAAGAGTTGGATCTCCCTACACCCTTCGACTGGTCAACCGCCGTCTCCTGCTGTTGTACTTCATCACTGCCATCAAGTTGATTTTCAGTATTTGTACGATTCTTCTCATCAAGGTTCGGCTCGCTTTCCCTGACCTTTTGATCAACAGAATCAGATTGTTCAACTTGTTCTGCTCCAATGTCCATCATCCCTGCAGGTTCTGGGAGATTCACTGTTGTTGCCTCAGGAGTTGAATGATCATTTACTTGGACAACATGTGGATTATCAACAATATCAGAGGTCAGTAATAGTCCATTTAGACTCTCGCTGTTTGTGTTGACAGCCACTGGAACCTCGAACTGTGTGTTCTCCTGGCTGACACCAATACCTGCATGTTCTGCATCAGATGCTTGAGCACTGTCAACATGTTCACCATTGAGTCCTTCCATTTTCTCATGGGAATTGTATTCATAGGGATCTGTAATTTTTTCATGGGAATTATATTGATATGGATTATAAATCGCCTCACTTTGTACTTCTCTTTCCTCTGCCTCAACTGACAAATGACCTTGCTTCATTGTGATATTGTTATCTATCTCCTCAACAGAAGCATAACCTGGGTGACCATTTTGATTTAGATTTTCTCTATCTGAATTCAACTCAGAGGCAGATGGACTGTCCTCTTTGTCAAGATCATCATCAAGGCTTGGTGAAAACCGAACAGACTTTTTAGTTTTGCCCGCAGAATCAGTCTTTCCATCAGAAATGGAAATGTATTTCTTTACTGCTGATGGCGTTGACTTAACCTTCTCTGTTTTCTGTTTTGTGGTGGTGACCGAGCTTCCTGGCATTGTACGAGATGAAGAGACAACGGTTTTCACTGTGGTAACTGTTTCCTGTTGAAAGAGGGCTCTTTTCGATGAAACACTCCATGGTCTGGTCTTCTCTGTACGAGGTGCCTCAGGTGAGTCAATCACATCTGTTTTTGATATTTCCCTCCTTCCTGAAGCTGTAGCAGTAGGGTGTATCTTGTCCTGTTCTGAAAGCACCTCTTTCCTTACTTCAACCTGGTTTCTCTTTGGTGTATTTTTCCCTGCTAGGTTTTCTGATCTATGATTAATCAATGACCTTTCCTGAGTTGGTGTGTCAGTAACTGGCACGATTGGTCTCGGAGTGTTAACCTGCTGTGCACTTGAACGACTAACCCCTGTCCATTTCTTCTCTGGTGGCCAACTATGCTTCAGCTTGTTCCTGCTATCAGGACTACTGTCACTAATAGGTTCCCTGACTGACTTTCCCTGACTGACACCTGCAGAGGGCTCTGCTAAACCATCAACAAAATCACCAACTGTCATGTTAGCTTTAGGATCACCAACTGCCATGTTAGCTTTAGGGCCTTTAGACCTTGTAGAGCCTTTGGGAATTTTCTTGTCATTCTTGTTATCTGGTTCAGGTTCTTGGGGCTTTGGAAGCCAGCGATCTTTGTGTTGTTTGTGCCCAAACCCCTCATCATAATTTCCCTTCCTTTTAAAAAGCTGGTCGTAGTGGGAAATGCAGTAGAACTCTCCATAAAGAGATGAATAGTTTTGAATGCTGCAATGAAGTCAAAAACAAACATATATAGTCATGTTGTATGCCTATTAGAAATTAATTCATTTTATTTTTGTTTGCTTGATTTAGTTTCTCATTCCTTTTAAAATGCTTTAGAATGACTTCAATTAGAAATAGATTTTGAGAATTCACATATTAAAGATCATGGGTGGTTGCATATCTCATGTAATGGTCAATTCTATATTTGTTTATTGATTGATTGATTGATTGATTGATTGATTGATTTGCATTGGATATACCGGCATCACAGGAAATATCTCACCTGAGCTTCTTTTTACAATGTTTGCAGCAGAAGCAGCTGTTGTGAAGCACCAGTTTATTGGCCACCATTTTCTCCATGGGGTAGACAGGTGTCAGGCAGGCGGAGCATATCTCCTTCTCAGGGGACTGAAACTATGACGATAGCAACAATGTGATGATGATTGTACTGTTAATACCATATATTTACACAGTTTTTCACTAAATGCATAGATACTGTAGCTGTTCATAATTTGCTGTACCCAAAGTGGACTATGAGCATGTAATCAGAGTTATGTTGTTTTTAATTGACTTCGGCAATGTTGTGATGGTGTTGGCGATCGTTCCCAAAATGGTGCAAACAATGTCTGGACAGAAGAAAGTATGAGAAATATCCACATTAGAGCAAAATAAGTTGCTCTGGACATGAGAGCGTCTACTAAATGACTAAAATGTAAATGTCAAATGTAAATATCATTATTTAATACACTATTTATTGATAATTTACACAACAGAAAATATATCAAACATATTGCAATTATTTGATAAAAGGACAAAACATTTGACTATAGTTACAGTTCAAAAAGTCCATGAGACACAATTTAACACCAATACTGTCTATACAAATCTTTTAATAATTATGGTAACATCATTTGCAGCTAAGAAGAAATATTTATATGACATAATTAACTAAATGGGCCATACTGGATACATGTGGGTTACAATAATACATCAATTAAATTGTTTTTGCAAACCATGCTACATTAAATGTGTCATTTCAAAGTTTTCCAGGTTTTGGTTGACCAAATGTTACAAAAACCGTACCACCTTCTTTGGCGTTTTCTGAAAAGGGATGACCAGACCTTTGCATGATAGGGGATGTCACGACTTCATACCTGGTTGGACTGGTGACTACTCCAAACTTCTCAGAGTGCTTCGTGACAAACGTCGAAGTCTTTGACGAGACGAATGTGTTGCCGAAGCAGTCCATCTCCTCGTATTTCTCACTGACCGTTTTTGTGCCAATGATTCCGGCAGGAACAGTCTCAGGGACAGTTTGAACCTCCAAAATGCTGACCTTTCGTCTTGGACTAGCAGGACTGTAGAAGTGGTTTGGGGAATCAGAGGCAGATTGTTGACCCAGGTCATCATTGGCTCCATGAGAGCTTGGGGAAGGACACCGCTCTGGTTTAGGCTTGAATGATGAGAACTGTGGCTGTGGTGACTTTGGCTGTTCTACAGGCTTCCTGGCAGCAGAGTGAATGGAGATGAATGATGGAGAGGATGGAGAGGTAGAGCTTTGTTTGATTTGAGGCTTGTCAAGTACCGGAGAGAGTGAGGCTGACTCTGATCTTTTTGACGATCCTGATACACCTTTCGTTTTCCCCTCAGATGCCTCCCTAGCTGGTTCTGTTTTGGCCTTAGTGGCCTTGGTGGATGCGATACTGATTTTTCTTATGTTGTTGGTGGGTTGATGGCTTTGCTCGGTCTGCAAGGATTCGTTGAAGAGTCCTGATAAACCTGCGATATCAGCCTCAGATTTTAAATTGGATACAGAATACAAAGCCTTTCTGATCGCCTCCTCTATGTCAATAAGTTTTGCTAACGTCTGCTCTTTCAAATGCATTATATCTCTGCTTGCCTTTTCTAGGTCTCCGAATACAGTCTCTACCGAAGATCCACTTTCCATATCGTTGCTCACTGACTCTATTTCAACTTTCTTTTCCCCTTTTGTGTGACTTTGCTTTGTATGTTTACAAGGCGTGACTATCCAAGCGGGTACATTCTCGAATAAGCTCTTTAATGAACTGACATCCACTTCCCTGGTCTCTCCCTCTATCTCTTGAACTTGAGACAGGATCGTCTTGAGTTCCTCTCGTTTCCTCAGATTCTCGAATATCTCCATCGCTGCCTTCACGTTCCCTCTCATAATGTCATCTTTGTGAACAGACAGCCTCTGACGTCGCTGGTCCTCTGTCTCTTTCTTTTCTTTCTTCTTCCTCAGAACTACTTTGTCCTCAGGTCTCTGGTGATGCTCCTCTTGGCAGCTCGTCACTGTTATGGATGCTCCTCCTGGCAGCTTGTCACTGTTATGTTGGCTCATTGAAAGTCTCTCTGTCGTAGTTGGGGAGTAGGGTTCTTGGAGATCTGTATTGCAGCCCTGATTGTGAATATCTGTTCTCCCCTGCTGCACAGTAGAGGGGTTTATCTCCTGTTGCATGTTGGTGTTTTTGGTGACCTGTTTTTCTTGGCTGACCTTTTCCCGAATTACATTGATCTTATTTGGTAGCACAGGGGCTGTGTCCACAACATTCTTCTCCTTCCCCATGAAGTTTTGGATTGCGACCTGAAAGTCTGTGTTTATTTCCTGTTGTACATTACCATCTTCTGTGTAGCTCTGCATGCACATTCGGATCTCTTTTGCTGCATTGATTTTCTGTATTACGTTTCTGTCCATCTCATTTTCAGTGCCATTTGACATGGCCGAATGATGATCAACTGCCAATGTTGTTCCGATGTTTTTCTGTTCCCGCTTTTGCTTAAGCTGAACTGACTTTTTGTACTCGGCTGGGATGTTATTGGTAGCACTGGCCTGAGGTGAGTTCTGCTTTGCTTTATTAATACATTTGGGTTGTGAGTCCTTTGTGGTTTGTTGTCTATTTGATGAAGGTTTCTGAGGCAGAGGAGGGGGAGATGGGTTCCCTGGTTTCATTTTTGGGGGAATGACTGGGCTTTGCTGGTTACCTTTAATCGCACTAGGTGTTTTTGGAGGAGGGGTGGAATTATCTGTTGCGTAGCTGGGTGTTTGTTTTGAGCATTGTGGTTTTGGTGGTAGAGCCGGCTTCTGGTATTGTGTTTTGTCATTTGCTTTGGGAGGAAGTGGAGGTGGTCTTAGGGCTTCAGTGGAGGGTGTTTTAGGGTTTTCATCAAGATTTGTAAAAGTGACAGTTGCTGAAGTCTGTGCTGCGCTGGCTGGCGGTTCGCCAAGGGTTACTGAAACCGAAGGAGACAATTCAGTGTCAGATGGAGGCATAGATACTACAACACACTGCTTTTTCACAGTCTCTGCATCCCTTTTCTTTCTGCTCCCTGCATAACCTGAGTTCCTGTATAGCATGGCAGCTTTATAGTCTCCTTTGGATACATTTATACTAGACTTTTCAAGATATTGCAGCGCCATCTGCATATTACCTCTTACAATTTCCTGTTTGTCTACTAGCGGTCTCTGCTCTGTCGCAGCACTGTGCAGAGACCTAATAGCAGCTTTTATATCTCCTCTCACCACTTCTGCTTCTGCCTCTTCTGTCCCTGTCCTCTCAATATCATCAAACTCTGAGTTTACATAAGGGTGGGTTTGTGTGCTGCCGGAGACCGCTGGCGGTGAATCCGCTGTGCTAACATGTATGACATCTGAACTCCTTGACACGTAGCCCTGTTGGCAAGCCTCAATTTTCTCCTGATCTCTTTCTGCATCACTGACCTTTCGGAAAGTCGTCGTGATCCGCTGGCCTCTGGAGGTTGACGAAGACGCAGACTGCCTCACTGTCGTCGAGCTCTGTCCTTGAGATGAGATGTTGACGTTGTATATTTTTCCCGGCACGACGATGTCACGCTCCACACATAGACTCTGGTTCTTTGCCAGCTCAAGGGACTGCTTCGCTGCCTTCACATCTCCCGATACAATTTCCTCTTTCTGTGTCTGGTTTCCCTCTGATTCCGGCCCCTGTGTTGCTAGATCCATGTCATAGATAGTTCCCGGGGTTATGGTATCGCGCTCCAAGTGCATACTCTGTTGCTTTGCTCTTTCTAAAGACTGCAGAGTAGCTTTGATGTCACCGGCTACGATTTCCTCCTTTTCCATAGAGAGAGTCTGTTTTAAAGCAAGTTGCTGCTTAGCTGAGGAGATATCCCCACAGATGATCTCTTCTTTAGAAATGCAGTTTTCAACACTAAGGTCAATGGAACCCTCTGTAGAAAATACTCTTTTGGCATTCTTCACATCCCCTGGTAAGACGTCTGAAATGGTACGTTCCACTTGATCCTTCTGTTTCTGAAGATTTTTCTTCGCCTCCTTCACATCGCCTTGCACAATCTCAATCTGTTCCTTTGTCATGAGGTCAAGTTCATCCAATTCTGATTGCTGTATTTGAAGACTCTTCAGTTTTTGGAGATCTCCTTTCTCGATGCAACTCCTGTATAAGTCCACATTTCCCTTTTCATTTTCATCTAGTCTACATGAAGCGGTTGTCCTCTGATTGTTAGCAGTAGCTAACAGGTTGCCTATAGTTGACTTCACATCTCCCCTTGTAATCTCTTGACTATCCATTTTAGTTTGACAGAGAAGTGAGTAAACAGTCATCTCTACATGTCCTCCATCAGATTCCTGCATGATGATCCCCTTCTTCATCAGCTTATCTTGAACAAGCAAGCTTTCGATGAGTTTCTGTACACTTTGATCTTTGTCTTGGTTCGTTGATGCTGGCTGGTTGACTGCGACTTCTAATACTGTTGTCTGAACTTTACCCTGTTCTACCTCTTTTAAGACAGTGATCTGGGGCTTCAGGGTCGATCTGGACAATAACTGTAGCATGATGTTTCTGATGTTCCCTTCAACTATCTCCTCCTTCTGAATCTGTGCTCCCTCGGTTTTAATAAATTGGTATTTCACCATGTTGACGTTTGTGATCTCTTTTGCCTCTATTAAGATTCCACTTGAGTGGATGAATTCAAGCTGATGTAGACGAGACAACGTGTCAATCACACTTTCAACTGTGACAATTTTGTCTAATGGTGTGGTCTCGAACAGCCAGGTTGTGCTCTTCACATCTGCTTTTGGGATCTCCTCCTCAATGACCTGTGCTGCATTCACATTGGATTCAGGATCCTTGATCTTGTCCAGTGTCTGGGATTCAAACAGCCACGTGCAGCGTTTCACCTCTCCTTTCTGGTTGTCTTCCCTGTGGACCATCTGGACAGGGCCCTGCTCCTCTGGTTCTCCCTTCAGCCTGTCGATGGGCTGGTTCTCAAAGAGCCAGGTGGACGTCCTGACATCGCCTTGCTGAACGTCTGTCACACTAACCATCCTCACACACTTCTTACTGGCTGACTGGTCAGACTCGAAGAGCTGTTTGTTGAGCTTCACAGTTCGGTTTCCGAAGTCTTCCACAACCTTGACTGTGGGTTCCTGGTCTTCCTCCTTAGCTGTTAGGGAGTCCAGAGGCTGGGTCTCGAACTTCCACCTGGCTGACTTGACATCGCCCTTTTTTACGTCTTCCTGGGTGACAGCTCGGATCACGTAGATCTCCTTTTCCGCTTTGATGGCATCGAGGGGCTTCGTCTCGAACATCCACCGAGCTCCTCTCACATCGCCACTCATCACTTCCTCCTTCTGGACTGTGGTAACCTCGTGGAACTGGCCTTCCTTGTCTCTAATGGCGTACAGTGGCTGGGACTCAAATAGCATGGTGCTGGACTTGACGTTGACGTTGCTCACTGGCTTTTCCACGGATTCCGACTTGTGTTCCAGAAACTGATCTTTATCATGGATCTTGTCCAGAGAGAATGTTTCGAAGATGAACTTCTTGTTATGGACGTCACCACCCTCGATGTCGTTGACACAATGCATGTCTGGGCCATTTCCTCCTTGTCGTTTATCGTGTTGATGGGACGGTTCTCAAAAAGCCAGGTGCATTTACGCACGGATCCTTTCTGAATGCTTTCGTCTTCATCACACACTTTTATAGACTCTGAACCTATTTCATCTAAGGACTTGGACTCAAAGATCTCCTTGACCCTAGAGACATCACCAGACTGGACATGCAACTCGCTGACATATCTAACATCTTGCTCTGTGTCTGTGTCCTTCCTTATCCTATCTAAAGTCTCTGTCTCGAAAAGGTGCTTCACTGTTTTCACACCAACCTCAGCCTTGACACCATCCTGACTGGTACTGCATAATTTAAAACTTTGCTCCTCACTGTCTTTAATGCTATCCAGAGGCTGTGATTCAAAAAGCCAAGTGACAGACTTCACATTGGTATTCTCAATCTCTTCTTCTTTATCTGGGATCTTTTCTGATTTGTCGTACAAGATGTCCACAGGCTGAGTCTCGAACAGCCACTTGCAGGTCTTGACATCACCTTTCCTAGTCTCCTTCTGTTGCTCTGTTGAATTAGGCTGCTGCTCCGACTGGTTGAACTTGGAATGGATGCCATCAATGGTCTGTGTCTCAAAGAGCCACTTGGTCATCTTGACATCTCCTGACCTATCCTCCTGCCTGGTGATTCCTTTGATAACCTCAACATTCTTCTTTCCCTCCTCAAACTGGTCAATGGGCTTGGTCTCGAACATCCACTTGTAATTTTGGACACTTCCTTTGATGGACTCCTCTCTGTTGACCGTTGTGACCTCGTGGAAATTCCCAGTGCAGTCTTTGATCGCATATAATGGTGTTGTCTCGAAGAGCGTTCTGTTTCCTTTCACATCTCCTGCCGTGATGTCGTTTTCTGTATTTCCGTTCAGCACTTCCTCCTGAGATTGGGTGATATTGCAAAGGGGAATTGTTTCGAAGAGATGCTTGTATGATTTAACGTCACCCTTCTCAATCTCATGATCTTTACTTGGGATTTCTGCTCCGACTAAGGTCTCTTTTCTAATGTTGTAGTTCTCGAACATGTGCTTTTTGCCTTTGACTTCTCCTTGTTCATCAGTAGAGAGGATCACTTTCTTCAAATGCCCAACTTCATAGCATTCCTTCAATGTTTCCATGGGTTGTGTTTCGAACAGCCAGAGGGAGGATTTGACATCTCCTCCAAGTATCTCCTCCTTCTCCAGAGCTACTTCTGTGGAGTCTCCTTTCAGTGCTGCCAAGGGCTGGGTCTCAAACATCTTTAGTTTGTTCCCAACATCAGCGTCAGGCACAACTTCGACCACTGTCCCCTGAAACCGGTCTTCTATGCCTTCCTCTCGGATGGAGTTGAACGGCTGAGTCTCAAACATCCATCTCTTCCTGTCCACCCCTCCTTTTTGCCCTTCCTCCAGCGATATCCCCCGGATGATCTGCATCCCAGATGTCCCCTTGTTGATGATGTCCAGAGGCTTAGTTTCAAAGAGCCAGCGTGCCGTGCTAATGTTGCTGCTACAGATCTCCTCTCTGCAGATGGACTTAATCTTGTGGATGTTGCCGCTTGCGTCTCGGAGGGCGCAGCAAGGATCAGCCTGGAAGAGCTTCACTGTCTTCCTCACATCTCCTTTCTGCTCCTGGAGTTCTGACTTCAGCTTGAGGAAGCTCTGGTCCTCTACAGAGCTACAACGGCCTAAGGCGTCCAGTGGCTTGGATTCAAAGAGTAGCCGAGTTCCTCTCACGTCTCCAATCTGCATCGGTTCCTTGAGAACAGCCTCGACCAGCTCGCCCTCCTCTGGCTGGAGTTTGTTGAGTGTATCCATGGGCTGGGTCTCAAACAGCCAAGTCGATGTCCGGACATCCCCTCGGACAGAACTCTGCCTTTGGACAATCTGTTGGGTTCCGTCCACCATGCAGTGCTCGAACATGGAGGATGTTCCTCTGACATCACCGCCTTGAAGAGTCTCATCTTCCAGAAGCTTCTTGGTCATGTGGGGGTGGTCCCCGATGTTGTCCAGGGTCCAGTTCTCAAAGATCCACCTCATGGACTGGACCTCACCCTGGTACCCCGCATCAGCTGCAGTCTGGGCACCTCCGGATTGCATCGCCGCAACCAACTCATCATCGACTACATCATTGATGTTTTCCCTCAGGTCTGGGTGAATGTGTTTGAAGAGTCTTTTCAGCTCATTCTTCTGTCGCTGTTGGTAGAATGTCGAGAAGGTTTCCTTTGGTGGGGGCACGGGGATGGAGGCTTGGTTGGGGCCACCTACGGCTGTGGACTCTTCATAGTTCTGAGGTCTGGGTGGGATAGGGGGAGGTGGAGGCAGAGGCAGGTCATCTTCCTCGTGACATGCTTCTGAAACTGTGTTTTTTGGGGCTATCTCGGCCATCTTGGAATGAAAAGAGAAAAGGGTCTTTGTGTTATTGTGAGTATTCAGTTGGTTAGAGAGTAGTATTAGTTGAGGTATGAGAAAATGTTAGGTAGCCATGCGTGTAGCAATTGAAGCCATACTTTACCTGTTTCTCTGTGCTTGTTCGATGTCTTTCACAGCAAACCATCTTCACTCAAGCTAAGGTTAGCCAAACTTCACGCCAGTTAGTAGAGCAGCGCTAATGCCTATGTCTTAAAGTCACTGAGTAGTGTTTGACGCAAGGTATTTCTTTCAGTTTCTGTTATTGCCTTGTGTTTGCTTTTCATATCGATATTATACATTTACCAAGTAGAAATACTGCCATGTTAAAATGTGGATTTAAGTATATTACAGTATGTATTTGACCGAGTTCGGGTAATAATGATGATTTTTTTAAACTAGGCAAGTCAGTTAAGAACAAATTCTTATTTTCAATGACGGCCTAGGAACAGTGGGGTTAACTACCTGTTCAGGGGCAGAACGACAGATTTGTACTTTGTCAGCTCGGGGATTTGAGCTTGCAACCTTCCGGTTACTAGTCCAAAGCTCTTAACCACTAGGCTACCCTGCCCACCCTGCTGCCCCATTGTTAATGTGACCACCATCATCACCAGTGTTATGCAAAATCTATTGCCCATCATCTCTTCAGTTGGATCTTTTTTTATATTAATTTCACAGCACTCACACATTGTGTTAAATTAACATATTATACCTTGCTGCCTGTAGTCCTCTTTCCTGAGGAACTGCTGGATTTCTGTCGAATGAAAACAAAGCAATTTACAAGTCAGATAATCGTTTCGTTCAAATGTATGCTTGAGAAGTAATGCAACTCATTTTGAATCCTGAGAATGATGGCTATTCCCCAGTCTGCCTGGCATTTGATCCCAGTGTGTGTGTGTGTATACTTTTGTGCATGTATGTGTGTCCGTCCCTGTGTCCGTCTTTGTGGTGTGTGGAGGAATGGGAGGAATGCCAGGCACTCACTGTGTGTGTGGAGCTTCCCGGGGATTCGGCAGCTGCTACTCTTGACAGGTATAGAGCTGATCTGTCTCTCACTGAGCTGGAGGTCCTCTCTCTGTCTCGACCTTGTCTTGACGGGGTGTCTCTATAACTCAGCTGGAGACTCCTCTTGTCATCTACAACACAGACATATATAGATTGATTGATTAGGAATTGATTTCATGAAAGCTTCTGATAATGTTGATCAATGTCATCTGGGTCTCATCTTGTATCCTAGCCTATACCGTATCTACAGCTCCAGTAACATACAATACGTGTTTGTAGTCTATTATAAACTGGGTGGTTCGATCCCTGAATGCTGATTGGCTGACAGCCATGGTATATCAGACCGTATACTCCACGTTGCGTTGTGCCTAAGAAACAGCCCTTAGCCGTGGTATATTGGCCATATACCACACCACCTCGGGCCTTATTGCTTAAGAACAACTTTTAATTATTAAAAGACACACAATTGTAAAATTAGCACATGATTGAAAGGAAGGACATGTCTGGTTGTTTTAAGGTTCGGTGTAGTCAAAAACGTGATTGTCCTGTGTTTTATATATATTTTGACACTTTGAGGTTGGAATAATAATGTGAAAATTATTATAATTCCCTATTAGTGTAAGAGTGGTTTGAAAAGACTGCCTGAAATTTCAGCCTGTTTTTGGTAGGATGGAGTTTTTGACCAATAAGAAAGAGAGTTCCAAACCTCTCTGCCAATCACAGCTAGTTTTCATTTTTCCCCCTCCCCACTCAGGCCACTCACAGACAGTCCTAACAAAATTCTCACTAGAGAAATTTCTCTTTGCTAAGAAGCTATTTTTGTTTCTTTTTTGCATGTTTTTTGTTGTTGAAAACAATCACATTAAGTTACTTAATTGTTACCCAGAAAGGATTCAATATTGAGATTAAAGACAAAAGGCTGTATAAGACCTTTTAATGTTTAATTTAATATAGTAGACTCTTTTTTGTTGATTTACATACAGTACGATAACAGTCAGTGTAAAAGTGCAGTGACCCACATAAGGACAGTGATATTTCTGTGCACCATGGTATGGTATGCACCGCACAGCATTAATAAACTGTGTCTCTGTTGTTGGCTATGCTGAGGGTTGGCTGATAATGGAGTCTATATATATATATAGCTGGGAGGTGTTGGTATGTGTGGCTATCCTATCTGTTTGCTATTGTTACACTGTAGGAACTATTCCCTCTTAGACATGGGCCTTTATATGCCATTAGGACTGACTCTGCACAATAATCGACCTATAGAACCAAAACATTTAAAATAATGTAACAGGCAGTAATGTAATAACTTCATTATCAAGTGTCGCTGCATTATCTGTTGTTACAGATACAAACACATATCGTTGCTAAAATAATGGAATATATACACTTAGGAAACATGCCTTTAGTAATTAGTAATTTCTGTTTAATGAATGGCTAGACCTAACCAACACCAGAGAAATGACTTATACATTAGCAAACACTAGAGTTCGATGGATGTTCTGGTCGTTCTGGAATGACAAACAAAATGTCCTGCCGCAACACACAGCTACAACCTGCCACCAGTTGCCTTAGACACTCAACAAACGCCATCCCGTTGGCTGACCATCACGACTTGGAGGAAGAAACTAAAAACAACAACAACTGCTAGCTCAGCTGGAGCGACTCCTGATTTTGTTTTAAGCACATTGTTGGTGTGACTCACCTCCATTACAGCCATCCATACCTGACCAAAACACAACAGCTCAGAAGAATGCCTGAATGGAATACTAGATACTAGAACTAGAACGTTAGAATGCTTGTAATTCTATCTCGGCAGCCAGGTTTTCCCCATTTAAACACAAAGGGGTGGTGTTTCACATCTATCTTTTAAAAAATATATATTTTTACCTTTATTTAACTAGGCAAGTCAGTTAAGAACAAATTCTTATTTTCAATGATAGCCTAGGAACAGTGGGTTAACTGCCTGTTCAGGGGCAGAACAACAGATTTGTACCTTGTCAGCTCAGGGATTTGAACTTGCAACCTTCCGGTTACTAGTCCAACGCTCTAACCACTAGGCTACCCTGCCACCTCTACACTCTAACCACTAGGCTACCCTGCCGCCTCTACACTCTAACCACTAGGCTACCCTGCCGAGTTGTGTGCCACAAGTTGTCCTATTCACTAGAGGCACATATAAACATATATTGAGGCAAACATCTACACTAGCATGTAATACAAAACCTCATCCCAATTTCGAAATAAACATTGAAACAATAGCAGCCCCAACCACTGAACGCCACGAGCCCCAGTGTGTATAGGAGTTTTTTTCACACTGTTCTGTCAGTCCAAACAACAGTAGCTAAGCCCCTGCAGGCCTGCTTTTAAGGGGTCAGCAGTAGCCTGGGCCCTGCTGGATAGACCCCTCATCTGTAACTAATGTCCAGATTCGAACATACCTCTGTCCGTTTTCACGCAGTAAGCTCTTGCCAGACAAAAGGATGGGTCAGCTTACTGGCGTCGCCCATAGCTGGGTGAGCAGATGGAATGAGACAACATAATGTCATGCGAGTTGTGACTGAGGTCATAACCCCAGAGATGTGCCTGGGTCTAAGCTGAACACTTAGTGGGAACACAATAATAATGCTATTGATGCTCATTGATCAGCTATTGATAAAGGTGTTGGTCACTATTGGTTATGTCCTTTGACCTATGCTAATGGTTATCTCATAGTTTAAATTGAACACTTCCTGGGAATATGGTAACAATTAACATGCTATTGATGCTTATTGATCAGCTATTGATAAAGGTGTTGGTCACTATTGGTTATGTCCTTTGACCTATGCTCTAATTGATAACTCACAGTTTAAATTGAACACTTCCTGGGAATATGGTAACAATTATCATGCTATTGATGCTTATTGATCAGCTATTGATAAAGGTGTTGGTCACTATTGGTTATGTCCTTTGACCTATGCTAATGGTTATCTCATAGTTTAAATTGAACACTTCCTGGGAATATGGTAACAATTAACATGCTATTGATGCTTATTGATCAGCTATTGATAAAGGTGTTGGTCACTATTGGTTATGTCCTTTGACCTATGCTAATGGTTATCTCATAGTTTAAATTGAACACTTCCTGGGAATATGGTAACAATTAACATGCTATTGATGCTTATTGATCAGCTATTGATAAAGGTGTTGGTCACTATTGGTTATGTCCTTTGACCTATGCTAATGGTTATCTCATAGTTTAAATTGAACACTTCCTGGGAATATGGTAACAATTAACATGCTATTGATGCTTATTGATCAGCTATTGATAAAGGTGTTGGTCACTATTGGTTATGTCCTTTGACCTATGCTCTAATTGATAACTCACAGTTTAAATTGAACACTTCCTGGGAATATGGTAACAATTAACATGCTATTGATGCTTATTGATCAGCTATTGATAAAGGTGTTGGTCACTATTGGTTATGTCCTTTGACCTATGCTCTAATTGATAACTCACAGTTTAAATTGAACACTTCCTGGGAATATGGTAACAATTAACATGCTATTGATGCTTATTGATCAGCTATTGATAAAGGTGTTGGTCACTATTGGTTATGTCCTTTGACCTATGCTCTAATTGATAACTCACAGTTTAAATTGAACACTTCCTGGGAATATGGTAACAATTATCATGCTATTGATGCTTATTGATCAGCTATTGATAAAGGTGTTGGTCACTATTGGTTATGTCCTTTGACCTATGCTAATGGTTATCTCATAGTTTAAATTGAACACTTCCTGGGAATATGGTAACAATTATCATGCTATTGATGCTTATTGATCAGCTATTGATGTTTATTAATCAGCTATTGATGTTTATTAATCAGCTATTGATGTTTATTAATCAAGTATTATTAATAAGTTAAGGTGAAGATGAGAGGTAATTGTGTCCTCCTCCCAGAGCGCTAAGAACCTTGGCGTGATCTTGGACAACACCCTGTCGTTCTCAACTAACATCAAGGCGGTGGCCCGTTCCTGTAGGTTCATGCTCTACAACATCCGCAGAGTACGACCCTGCCTCACACAGGAAGCGGCGCAGGTCCTAATCCAGGCACTTGTCATCTCCCGTCTGGATTACTGCAACTCGCTGTTGGCTGGGCTCCCTGCCTGTGCCATTAAACCCCTACAACTCATCCAGAACGCCGCAGCCCGTCTGGTGTTCAACCTTCCCAAGTTCTCTCACGTCACCCCGCTCCTCCGCTCTCTCCACTGGCTTCCAGTTGAAGCTCGCATCCGCTACAAGACCATGGTGCTTGCCTACGGAGCTGTGAGGGGAACGGCACCTCAGTACCTCCAGGCTCTGATCAGGCCCTACACCCAAACAAGGGCACTGCGTTCATCCACCTCTGGCCTGCTCGCCTCCCTACCACTGAGGAAGTACAGTTCCCGCTCAGCCCAGTCAAAACTGTTCGCTGCTCTGGCCCCCCAATGGTGGAACAAACTCCCTCACGACGCCAGGACAGCGGAGTCAATCACCACCTTCCGGAGACACCTGAAACCCCACCTCTTTAAGGAATACCTAGGATAGGATAAAGTAATCCTTCTCACCCCCCCTTAAAAGATTTAGATGCACTACTGTTCCACTAGATGTCATAAGGTGAATGCACCAATTTGTAAGTCGCTCTGGATAAGAGCGTCTGCTAAATGACTTAAATGTAAATGTAAATGTAAAAAAGAAGTGGTATTTCTGTGGCCACTAGTTACCACAGCCACAAAGTCACAAACACCCACCTAATTCTGCCATTTCTCTTCTTAAAATTCAGATTTTTAACCTAACCTTAACCACACTTTTAACCTTATGGCTAACCCTAACCTTAAATTGTAGATTTCATGAATTTTTGACGACATAATCCATTTATGATTTTGTGTCTGTGGTAACTAGTGACAACTATTAATGTAATCAACGAGTGTTTCCTGGTGATTCCCCTTGACTTTTACCGCTGTACAGAGGAGGAAACTTCAAAATCCAACTATGGACAAATCTCAACTGAAGTATTCTTTAATATGTTCGCTAGCTAGCTGTCTGGCAAAGCGCACATTTAGCCAAGCCAGCAACTCTTTGAGTTATTTCACACGGTCAGACACCTCAAAGGGGTCCGGCTCTTCCAGTCTAGCTATCCCCTTCTCTATCTGCACAGAAATGGAGAGAGAAGCTATTAGCAGATCGGAAATGTGGGGATGTTGCACTACTGACAGCTGTCCAAATGACGGCTAAATGCAGTAGGTATTTGTTCCCAACCAACCAGCTCAGCTGCTTTCGATTGTAGCTACAGATTCAGGTCATAAAACTACTACCGATTTACAAAATGGTTGTCTAGGAAAATCCCCCCCCCCAAAAAAATGTCACCAGACTTTAAAAAACGTGCTGATTTTAAAATGGAATCGATACCAACTGTCAGCTTAGTAACCGGGGGGGGGGTCAAATAAAATACATTGTGATGTCATTACTATTGCTCTTGCTCCACATCAACTCTATCACGACGCATTTAGGTTTCCAGAGAGGAGGTCTGTAATTGGTCAACCATGACCTCTGATCCTCCATTCTTGTCATGTCTAAGGATTTAGGGTCTGAGAGACGATAGCCACTCACTTGAGAAATTGCAAATATGGCCCACGGGAAAAAACCTCTAAGACACTTGGTTCCATGACCTTGGGTGGTTGGCTGCATATAGCAGCCTTCTTATAATATGACTCCCAAGTGTGTGCAGACACGCACACGTGCGCGCACACACACACACACACATTAGATATCAGTGTGTGCAGGCACGCACACGTTCGCACACACACACACACACACATTAGATATCAGTATGTGACAAAGACAGGGTGGTCAAGGGTAGGATTTGATCCATCAAACGGTGACTACGACCCATCAGTTAAGATTAAGTTGTCACCCCCCCCCCATTTTTTATACTAATATTTGCTATTAAATGAAAGGATATTTAGAATAATGAATTACACTAAACTCTGCAGACGTAACGTTGATGCAGACAACGTGAAATGGACCGGCAATGTATGTTTGGCTAAATTATTAATATTTTTGATGACAGATTAGTTATTTCCTTTGCTTCGAAAATCCTCATATCCCATATCCACATATCAAAATATTCCCATATCCCCTTATCCACATATCAAAATATTCCCATATCCCCTTATCCACATATCAAAATATTCCCATATCCCCATATTCCCATATCAAAATATTCCCATATCCCCATATCCCCATTTCCCCATATCAAAATATTCCCATATCAAAATATTCCCATTTCCCCATATTCCCATATCCCCATATCCCCATATCAAAATATTCCCATATCAAAATATTCCCATATCTCCATATCCCCATATCAAAATATTCCCATTTCCCCATATTCCCATATCCCCATATCCCCATATCCCCATATCCACATATCAAAAATATTCCCATATCCACATATCAAAATATTCCCATATCTCCATATCCCCATATTCCCATATCTCCATATCCCCATATCCCCATATTCCATATCTCCATATCCCCATATTCCCATATCTCCATATCCCCATATCCCCATATTCCCATATCTCCATATCCCCATATTCCCATATCTCCATATCCCCATATCCCCATATTCCCATATCCCCATATCTCCATATCCCCATATTCCCATATCTCCATATCCCCATATCCCCATATTCCCATATCCCCATATTCCCATATCTCCATATCCCCATATCCCCATATCCCCATATTCCCATATCTCCATATCCCCATATCCCCAAATTCCAATCCTCATTTAACTCACTGTCATGTTTTATCAGGCTGAAACACCAGGTTTTGTCTTATTGACATGGCACTACAAAGCCTCCTCGTCGACTGGAACAAAAAAATGTAATCTACAGCACCATTCATATAGAATAAACTTGTTTAATTTAAAATAAACACTTCTGTAAGTGAATCCATAATACTTACAAACAATACAGCAAGTGTAGTTGTTATTCTCCCACTGTGGTTGTCTCTCTGAATACAGATCAAACCGCTGGTTGTCGGCTGATACAGTTCCTGTGATGGCTCTAGGATAGTTTGTGTTTCTCTGTAGTGTTTAGCCTTTTTGACTGTGGCTGTTCCCTCTCTCTCTCTCTCTCTTTCTCTGTCTGCTTGTCGTGTCACTGTGCCTCTCTTTAGTCTCTAGTCCTGTGGCTCTAGTGACAGCTGATTTTTATCAGGACTGCCCCCCCTGCTGGGACCGTTGGATCTATTTTGGGAGGGTGGGTGGCGGTGTGTTGGGGCAGTCTGTTAGTCACTGAGAGACTGGACTAGGGCACCCCCTCCTCACACTGTCACCCCTCATCCTCAACCCTTCTCACCCTTCCTCCCATCGCCATAGAGATACCGTCACCTCACCCCCCCCTCACCCCCTCCTCTCATTGCCATAAAGATACTGTCACCCACTCCTCACTCCCTCCTCCCATTCTCATAGCTAACACCCCCCCCATCCCATTCCCAAAGCTACCCCCATCATCAGGCACTGCATGGAGAAGGATCTGCAGTCCCAGTGATGCTATCAGATGCTCAGTGGGCGCTGGGCAAGACAATACAAAAATAAAACAGTCAACTGCTGTGCTACTACTGTGCAACTGCTATTTTGGTCAAGTGGCACACTGATAATGTAGACTGAAATACGATTAGCTCTCAGGGGCTGATAATGTAGTCTGAAACATGATTATCTCTCAGATGCTGATAATGTCTACTGAAACATGATTATCTCTCAGGTGCTGATAATGTAGACTGAAACATGATTAGCTCTCAGGTGCTGATAATGTAGACTGAAACATGATTAGCTCTCAGATGCTGATAATGTCTACTGAAACATGATTATCTCTCAGGTGCTGATGATGTAAGCTGATACATGATTAGCTCTGAGGTGCTGATAATGTAGACTGAAACATGATTAGCTCTCAGATGCTGATAATGTCTACTGAAACATGATTATCTCTCAGGTGCTGATGATGTAAGCTGATACATGATTAGCTCTCAGGTGCTGATAATGTAGACTGAAACATAATTATCTCTCAGGTGCTGATAATGTAAGCTGATACATGATTATCTCTCAGGGGCTGATCATGAAGAATGAAACATGATTAGCTCTCAGGGGCTGATAATGTAGACTGAAACATGATTATCTCTCAGTGGCTTTATTGCTGTATTTGCTCATAAAAACTAAAAGAGGAGATTATGAAGAGTAGAGAATCTGAGGTGATTCATATGCTTGAGGAATGGAGATATCTTTATCAGAGAAAGTATTGTCTGAGTATTGGTGTCCTAACATGATTCTGACATTTTGTAGGGGTGATGTTATGTTGCCCAAGATCACTTGGGACCCCACATCTACTTTGTTTTCTTTTGTCTCCAGTATAGGGGCTAATTATGGGGGTAGCTATGGGAATGAGATGGGATGGTGTTAGCTATGGCAATGGGAGGAGGGGGTGAGGAGGGGTAAGGATGATGGGTGACAGTGTGAGGAGGGGGTGCCCTAGTGACTCTCAGTGACTAACAGAGAGGGTTGACTCATTCCTAGATTTGAGGAACTCTGAGGATCTTTCTGTCAATCACATTCCTGTCAGATTTTCTTTCACAGGATGATCCCAGACGCATCACCAGGTCACAGAGTCATAGTCGATATCCTGGAAATATGTCACCTCTAAGGAGGTTCGCGACCCTACCGGCTGTGTCACGGTCATACCAGCAAACACTGCGACACCCCCTGTTTTGAGCATGTGTGCGAAGCTACATAGTTATGTGTCTACACATCCACATCTTACTCTGTATATAGCTTCGTAGAGCTTCCAGTGCCCAGGCACACCT